>NC_137208.1:18869416-18976916 GCF_960531495.2 Zeus faber | reverse complement strand
CTAAAATATGTTCCTGAGCGAATCAATCCAGTTGCTGAATCATCACTTATTTTGGTTCTATAAGGCTTCATTTAAAAGGTTGTTCCTACTTTCACCTGCTTGGAGCACCGCATGATATGGCGGGGCTTGGGGAATTTTTGTTTCATCCAATGACGGAAACGTATAAAATAAAATAAATACATCCACAGTTTTGTTTGGAGAAACGCTGAGGGGTTTGCATGCCACATCCTACAGTACAATCAACCTACTGCCCCCCCCACACACACACAGCAATATATTTCCATTGTCTGCAGTTTTGTCACTGTTTTGTTTGTTGTATTAATTCCTCTTCCTTTTAAAAGATTTCTGCTGGTCTCCGCAACAAACAACAGAGCACTTCCCATGCTTAGCTCCTAGCTTTAACTTTATGCCTGCGGGTCCGGTAACGCTCCAGCCGCGGGGGGGAGTTACTCAGATGGAGGGCGGTTCTAATTCTACTTAAACCCCTCTCGGCGTAGGAAGGGGCTTCAAATCTGAGCGGCTTTATCACAACATGTTTTCTGAAATAGGCAGCTCTAAAAAAAACTGACTGCGTTCTTTTTTCCGCACTTTGTGTGTTCATAGGCCCATCACAGACCCAAATGCATGTGTACAAGCACTGAAAAATAGAGTGTTGCATAATAGGTCCCCTCTAGAATATGATAACCAGTTTACTTTTACCCGTGTTTTTTTTTTTTTTTAATGCAATTACTTCATGCAACTCTGCCTTGCAAAAACATTGCACTTTCTTTATCCCTTTAAGCAGCTTTCTAAACCCTGCCTTCACCCCTTCACACTAGTACATGACGTCTGGATATTAACCCACTGTGTTCCCCTCCATTTTGCTCCGAGAGGTCGGGGCAGGCTGCGGCGAGCTCCCTGGAGCGGGCCTGATGAGGACCACTTCCCTGGAGGCGTCTTAACCCGCGGCGCTCTGCACCAGCAAATAGACTCTCATATTGTCTAGTTTCTAAATTGCTGAGTCTAGAAGTACAATATCCTATGAAGTGTCATATTATTATTGTTGCCCACTCGGCAATTATTGCAGCCTGGTCATCCTGGTTCCTCCTTCTGTGGGCCCTTCTCAATTGTCCAGAAAGTTTTCTGGGAGTTTGTTTTTTTTCCTTGCCTGGATGAGGGTTCAGACTTGCGGAGGCTGTTGATTTCTATGTGAAATGTGGGTTTGTGAAGCCCTTTGAACATGTATTGTGATTAAGGGCTGTAAATATAAATATAAACTTGACTTTACTTGACTTGAAGCCGTGGATACGAACACAACCCTCACTGCACTTGTATTCAGAAGGGGCTTTTGATTCGGCGATGAATGAGTGAACCTTAAGACTTGCGGCTCGAGAACTGAAAAGAATTACCGTGCGTGACATGAATGTGGGAAAAGGTGAAGGCATTTGGCATAATCGTGAAAGCGAGCGATTTAGACTTTGCATTTCCGAATCTCTTCACTGTGTCACTTGTCAAGAACCGAGTCTCCAAAAAGGGGCCGAACCTTTCATCGCTAACTGGAATGAGTGCGTGAACGCGTCACGCGGGAATTCCCACACGACTTGAACGCAGCACTGCAAAGGTTTTTTGGTTTTTTTTGTCGCCCTGAAGGCTCCGCCCCCGACATTTCTCCGAGCCAACATGGCCACCGGTGGCTAGCGTCGGACTGACTTCGAAACCGATGTAAACACAACACGTCGGAGTGTTTGCGTCAGCTTATTGTCGCAGTCTTTCCAAGCGGTCTTCGGACACAACCGCGGCTTTCACACGGAGCGCCGGTAGGAAACCACTTGTTTGCACTGGAGGATTGGTGACGCTAGCCTGAGGTGGCTAGTGAAGGTCCCCGTGTAAAGTGCTCGCTATGTCCAAATATATGTGTGTGCATGTATTTTCATCATACAACAGAGTACAGTATGTACAGTATTTCACATGGGACATAACTGATACATCTATTCACCAACGATGGAAGTTTGCGCTGGAATAGCAGCGCATATCAAAACAATGTGAAATAATAACAATGTAATACGAATAGGAAATGGAAAACATAGTGTCGTGCAAGGGGCCCAATAATGGAGATGAATATACAGATGAAAGATTGATGTATTGCAGATGAATCCAAGTCTATATTATTGATATTGAAGCCTATATTGAATAGGTGTGTCCAGATGTAGTGTGGGTTTCCGGGCATGTCACAGCTGGTAATCTTGATGGCCGGTGTGAAAAAACCCTCTTCCAGAGGAGTTACTACTACTGTAATTTAAATATCTCTGTAACTGCATCTAATTATCTCCTCCATCTAAAATTGTAAGTTGTAGAAAGTACTTAAGGCAAATCTTAATGTGTCTTGTGGCAGGCATTCATCCACCCTGATTCTGCCATCCTAAATGGAAGCCGTTTTCTCCACCACCACGAGTCATCAGAGCTAAACAAGAGTGTTGGATTGGGTTTGAAATCGAGCCGGCGAGCATGGATCGGAGTTGAACTTTGCTGTATTTTGGTTAAATTCCAACCTCGAGATGGAGAAGTTTGGCATGAGTTTCGGGGGTGGCCCCACTAAGAAAGAGCTTCAAGACACCATTGACTCGCATAAGAAGCAATTGACGCAGTACAAAACACGCTTTAAGGATGTGGTCAGCGCCTACAAGAGTCTGCTGAAGGAAAAGGAGGCCCTGGAGGCCAGCCTGAAGGTGCTCAGCGTGTCTCAAGAGGTGGAGCTCGGCCGGCGCTACGATGACTGCGCTCCCTCCGTTGCCTCTGAACTCCCAGACGACCACTGCTCTCTGCACAGCGAGGACAGCCTCGACACGGCGGCCAGCATCACGAGCGAGAGTGCCAGAGGTGAGCAGGTAGAGGATGAGCGCGGAGGAGCGGCCGGGGACATTGAGGCGTCTGGTCCCGGAGACGTCTCGCTGGTCCAGAGGTCGGAGTCAGAGGTTGAAGGCTTGGAGAGTGGCATCAGCTCCAGCAGCAGTAGTGGCGGTGTACAGGATCATCAGCAGCAGCAGCAACCTAGTCCTCCCACTGGCAGTGCCGAAACGGACAGAAGGGTCATCCAGCTGAGAACCCAGCTGAACACCCTCACCAGCTCACTGGCCACTGTCACGCAGGAGAAGTCCAGGATGGAGGCCAGCTTCCAGGCCGACAAGAGGATCATGAAGCAGGAGCTGGAGGAGCTGCAGGGGAGGCTGGAGCAGGACCGCCGGCAGCACGAGGCCGACATAAAGGCCCTGCAGGAGCACCTAGCGGAGAGCAAGGCCCGGGTGATCACCCAGCAGCATGAGAGGGAGCAGGAGCAGGGCGACCACGCCCTCATGCTGCGCGAGCTCCAGAAGCTCCTGCAGGAGGAGAGGGATCAGAGGCAGGACGCCGAGCTCAAGCTGGAGGACGCGAGGGCGGTGCTTCTGGAGACAGCCCAGGCCGTGGACCGCGGAGCGGAGTACCAGGTGCAGCTGAAGGAGGTGACCGAGCAGCGGGAGGAGATGAGGAGGAGCCTGCAGGCGGCAGAGGCGGAGATCAACAAGCCGGATCCCAGAGTGGGGGGGCTGCAGCAGGAGCTGGCGGAGCTTAAAAGTCACTTCCAGCAGCAGCTGCAGCATGAGATAAGAAAGGTATGAACATGTGTGGAATAGCAACCCTACACGTTGTATACTCCGTACCGTATTTTCGCGACTATAAGGCGCATATAAACGTCTTTTTTTTCCCTCAAAATGTGCGGCGCGCCCTATAGTGCGGTGCGCCCTATGTGTGTTGTTACTGCGGACGTTGTTGAGACCACCATGAGAACGTTAAAGGGGGAAGTGTGGGCGTGGATTGTGTATAAAAGAACAGGTATGTGCTTTATGCAGAACATTGTTGTCTTAACAACCCTTAAAATGGCAAAGAGACACGCCTATGAAGCACAGTTTAAACTGAAGGCTATCAGCTACGCAGAGGAACATGGAAATCGAGCAGCCGCGAGAGAATTCAAGATTAATGAATCGATGGTTCGCAAGTGGAGGAAGATGGAAAACGAACTCCGACAGGTGAAGAAGACGCAGCTGAGTTTCCGCGGACATAAGGCGAGGTGGCCCGAGTTGGAGGAAAGACTCGAGCGGTGGATCATCGAGCAAAGAACGAGTGGGGCGAGCGTTTCGACGGTCACTGTTCGACTAAAAGCAGTAACGCTAGCGGAAGAAATGAAAATTGAACATTTTCAAGGAGGTCCGTCGTGGTGCTTTCGTTTCATTTTTCCATCCGGACCAGGACTACAGTAGCGCAGCAACGTCCGGCGGATTATAATGAAAAGCTGGCGAGCTTCCACTCCTACTGCAGCAAACACATCGCCGACAAACGCATCCAGCCAAGCCACATCACCAACATGGACGAGGTGCCGCTCACTTTCGACATCCCGGTGAATCACCCGCGCCCTATAATCCGGTGCGCCTTATGTGTGTGTTAAATACAGTAATGGCACACATAACTGAGACTGCGCCTTTTAGTACGGTGCGCCTTATGGTCGTGAAAATACGGTACAAACCTAGAGATATAGCAATTTGTTCAAGAGACATTCCAAAATAGATGGAGATCAGCTTGACAGATGGAGAACATCATGTCTACCATGTTTAATACCTTTCTGATGTGACCTGTGGGGCGATTAGTGCCATCTATTGTATTGGAATGTTCCAGTTCCAGAGCTGTTTTTATGATGTTATTGAACAGGGAAATCATTTCAGTCGAGAATCATTCTTTCCGACCGCAGTTGATTTTGGTTTTGCGCTCATCTGACAACTACGGTGCTTGTCATTCGTCTCAGGTGTCTCAGGTGGAGGAGCGTGCACGCGAACGAGCCCAGGCGGAGGAAAACCGGGTGGCCAGCCTAGAAGAACGCGTGTCCGAGCTCTCAGAGTTGCTGGGCGCTTGTGAGAAAGCTAAGCAGAGGGACCAGCAGACCGTGCTCAGGCTAAGGGAGCGCATCCTGCAGCTGGACACTGAAAACAAGACGCTGGCCATCGCCGCCTCCAGCAGGGTTGCCGGGGACCTCAGCATGGACGAGGCCAACCTGGACGTCAATGTGCTGAAGGAGAAGCTGGAGCGGGTGAAGAAGCTTCTGCTGTTGGCCTCCCAGCGAAGCCCCCACCAGACGCTGGAGATAGAGAAGCTGGCCGAGATGGAGGGCCAACAGGGGGACAGGATGCCCGGCACAGAGCACTCTGATGGGGAGAAGGCCTCGGTGCTCTACTACCAGGAGCTGCGGCAACTCAAGGAGGAGTTTGAGCGCTACAAGGTGCGGGCGCAGGTGGTGCTGAAGAACAAAAACGCGAAGGACGGCAGCCAGGCCAAGGAGCTGGAGGAGGCCCGCGACCAGCTGGCTGAACTCAAGGAGAAGTACATCAACCTGCGCATCCACTGCGACCAGGGTGATGCCCAGCACCGGCGGCAGCTGGAGGAACGTGACCAGCAGGGGGTGGCGCTGCAGCACGGCAACAAGCAGGAGCTGGAGCGAGTCGAGGCCCAGCACCGAGACAGCCTGCTCAAGCTGGAGGGCGAGCTGCACAAGCAAAGGGACCGCACCATGGCCCTGCTGGCTGAGAAGGACCAGGAGCTGGAAAGGCTGCGCTCGGCGGCCCTTGGTCTCGGCCTGTCGGGCCGCCGCGGCAGCGGTGAGAGCGAACGGACGCCCGACTCCCGGGGAGCGCTGGACGGGGGCGGCGGCACCAAGGAGTCAAACACAGATGACCCCGCCCAGGAGGAGAGCGACATTATCGCGCAGGCCCTCAGGCTGGCCGGTCCCAATGAGCCCACCCTGCTGCTGTACGCCGAGCAGCTGGCCAGGAAGGAGGTGGAGATCGGCGCCCTCCGCAGGCAGAAGCGCTGCCTGGAGGAGCACGTCCATCAGCTGCAGGGGAGGCTGGTCGCCAACGGGGAGCAGCACGAGGAGGAGGAGGCCAAGCTGCAAGCTCAGCTGGATAAGCTGCTGAGGGACCAGGGCAGGGAGGGCGCCAACCTGGAGTACCTCAAAAACATCATCTTTAAGTTCCTCACCCTCCCGGACAGCAGGGGGCGCCAGCAGACTCTCACTGCCATACTGACCATCCTACATTTCAGTCCCCAGGAGAAGCAGGCAGTGTTCAAACTGCAGGGACAGACGTGGTGGCAGGCAGGGATGAGATAACGCTGTTAAATGAATAACTAAAGATTATATTTTTTATTATTATAAACGGTTTGGCTCATTGCAGTATATTTATTTACCTCTGGCTGCTTGAGACAATCAAATTCAGTATTGAATTTATTTCCTGGTGATTGTTCCCCTGCTTCCTTTAAAACTCAGATTTGGCAGTTGTGTTCATATGTGACGAGAGAATTTCATTCAGTAAATAAGGGGTTGGGGATTTGAAGGATAAAGTATATATATTTGATTAATATTTGCAGTATATACTTATATACTAAGTACTTAAAACTGCAGAGCAGCCTTTTGGAACATGTGTATGATACACTTTTGGATTCTCCTCTAAAATAAAAAAAAAAAAATTCTCTTAAAATCACTCCACTGTTTGATGTAGTTGCATCATTATAAATAACACGCGCAGAAGCCCAGATGTGTCAGTTATACATTTTACTACTAATGCAAAGCTTCCCGGAGAAAAAAAATTTTTTTTTTTTTTTTTTTTTTACACATTTGGGGAATTTGAGGGGAGAACATAAAGGCAGCTTCACAGATTACAACTGGAGACAATCAGAAGGGGAGGTCAAGTGGTCAAGTGTGCCCATTATACATTCACTGGCTCAAAGTGGAACTGTAAGACATTGAAGTAGAGTCTGGGAGGTGGATAACTAGTGGATTTGACCTGCTGGTACAGAGTGAGGATACCAGAAATACCAAAAATAAATAAATAAATAAAAGTAATGCTTCAGTTCTGGGAGGGGTTGCAAAGCCGGAACAAACTGGGTTTTGTCAATACACAACAATTAAGTATTCGTAATAACAAAAATAAAAAAGTATGGAGACGGAATAAAGTAATACAGTCCTCAAAGCAAAAGTGGGCAAATGAATTACTCAAAATGTTCGGCGCCCCAAAAGGCAAAGTAACGCGAGATTTGAGCAGATAAAATGGTTGTGTTCTGTGTCCAGCCCTTCAAAAGGCATAACAATGACGCAGCTAATCTCAAAGCAGGTATCGTAAACTACTAAGGAAAAAATACTGGCCTTGCAGAAACCTCTAGATATAAATATAGCGCCACATCCTGGTTTTTCGCTGGTAAAGTTCTGAGGTTGATGGCAACTGTGTCGGGAACTTAAAAAAAAAAAAAAAAAAAAAATTCAAGTAGGGGGGTGGGGAGGGCTTAGTGTTTGTGCAGTACAGTCTGTAGGTCTTCAGGTAGCGAGCCGACGATGGTCCGGACGAATCCCTCCAGTTTGTCCACCACGCCGTCCTTCACCGACAGCTGCTGCAGGCGAGCCTTCGCCTGTGGACGCACGGCCAAACATTTAGCAAGGTGGGAGAGGGCCCCGCGCGCTATCTGCCGAAGCCGACGTGTCTTGTTTACGCACCAGCTTCTCTCTCAGTTTCAGAACTAAATCCACGATTTCCACCTCAGACTTGTCTCGGGTCCAGCCCACCAGGTCCTGCACAAAACGGCACAACCGGCATTCAAATGCATCCTAATGAGATACGCAGATTACAGAGAGTCGCTGTCGTTCGGGGTCGGCTACCTGATAGACAGCAACTCTGACGTGAGTCTTATGCACGACTCGCAAACGATTCGTTGGTAGCAAACAAATAGTTGAAATGATTCAGGAGTTTTGCGTCACTGTGGCAAAACAGTCGTTTGTTCCTTCAGTTTTGATTCGGCGAGAGGGCGAGAGAGACTCTTGCAAACTGAAAATAATTACTGAGGATTAATGTTGGGGAAAAAAAAGGTCATAGCATTTTGCATAATCCATATTGAATGTGGGGGATGTGCACTTTGCATTACACCAAAATAAATTATTTTGACAGAATTAAATGATTCTGAATTCTGACTCTCGTTCGTCGAGTCAAACGAACCAAGACGGAAAATTGAAAGACTCCCCTCCCCCCACCACATTACTTTCAGGAAGAGTTTAAATGAACTCACAGCATCAGAGACGACCTCCAGGTGAAGGCATTCCAGCTTCTGCGTCATCTCCCTGTGGCGGAGGCGATACCAGCCGTCGAAATTAGGGGACCGGAAGAACCTCCTGTTGGGGAACAACGCGGGGATCCATCACAACGACTCGGGACGGCGTTTGCTTTGCGACTCCTCCTCCGCTCCCTTTTTGGAGAGAACTCGGGGTACGAAGGTTGGCGATTACCTGTACAGGCCCATCCAGTCGCCCTTGAGCACTGAGGTGAGCTGAGGCCCGGCGTGCTCCAGCGTAGCAATGAACCCGTCCTGGCTGAAGGGACGGATCTGAGGTGGAGTCTGGAAAGGACACACGCACGCACGCACGCACACACCGGGGATTTCGTTTTACCAACAAACATGGCCTCCAGACCGATGGAACCCGAATGCAAATGGGACCAACCTTCCAGGGCGTCACGGACCTCTGCAGGGGCATCAGGCTAGCCAGGTATCTCTCCTGGCAGAGAAATAAAATGTAAGTTCAGGGCAGAATCTGACAAGATTTTTTTATAATTCAAAGAAAAACAGATCCGATAAACTGATCCGTAAGTTAAATGACGACAAAATGAGGTGATATGGTACATAGCTAAGTTGCTTTCTAATGTTTACAGGGCAGAATGAAATTTAACTTTATATCACATCATATCGCATCATATCATATCATACGAAAAAAGTAAGGAGCATGTATTGGAATTGTAGATAGCATGTACTTATCAATTGGTCAATTACTGGTCAAATATCAGAAAAAAAAACTATAGAAACTATAAACTATAGAAACGGAAAACTTGAAGAGAGGATTGTAGATGATCAATTTCACATTTCCACAACAGTAAAAAAAAGTTTAGTACTTATGAAATCATCTCAAGTCAACAGTCCGTCTAAATGTATTCCATTATTTAGTAATCAGCCATGTAATAAGTCTGATCACTCGCAGCCAGCCGCTCCTTATTGCGAAATAACCCCAGACAGGATGGTGAGATACACCGACACGAAGCGGCTCTCCGAAGGAGACGATGACACAAGGCCGCACATTATCACTTACTTATTTGATTGCCAAAGTTTGATATCACTCATTATTTTAATCGGTGATTCGATCGCTCGTATCAGCCCTCCGAGGGGAACCCGGCGCATGGGTCGCAAGAGGAGGCCTCACCAACGGGATGATGAAGCTCTGGGTGAGCTCCAGGAGATGCCTCCTCAGGATGGCACTCTGCACCTCCGACGGCCTCTTCCTCTGGATGCCCTTGAGGAGCCTCTTGATCAGGATCTTGTCTTTCTGCAGAAAGGTTTTATACGCCGTGTAGACACCTACGCCGCCGGGGGAAGAACAATGGAATCACTTCAGTAGTGACATCGTGTTTCCTTCTTTTTGTATTCTATTTAACATTTCATATCTTCTCTTTGGGAGAATGATTCAACGTGTTTCCACGGTCGAGTGTAAAAGGAAGTTCTGATAAAAAGCAAAGCGGAGCTGTCAGAACGATCCCATAGTCACACTCGTTTGCGCTAATTGCAATCATTATGCAAAACTAAACTAAAATGTTCGAAATGATGGCAACACGTCGAACATTTTCCTCAGGTGGGTTGGGGCAAGTGGCTTGTCTGGCTGAGGTGTCACATAAAAAAAAAAAAAAAAAAGATATAAATGTGAATTATTAGTATTACACTATCATAGCGGCATAAAATTAAGGGGGAAAAAAAGCAAACAATTAGACTGTTAATCGCTTTTCTCAATGTCAATTAATCCCCAACTAAAATGGCATGATGGTGACAGCCTTAATCAGAGATGGCAAAAAAAATACGATTGAAAAAAATGTCGATTCCCGCTCTAGGCAGCATAAGCGATGGCGATACACAGGGTTCATTCTGGAATTCAGACAAAATTAATTCAAGGACTTTCGAGTCATTTTTTTAAGCATTATTTTTTTTCATTTTCAATGACTTTGCGCAAAACATTTTCAATGTGATCTTTATTCATTAAAATATAATCTCCTTGTCTATTATTTCTGTTAGTATATCTATAAATCTCACTGTCATCTACTATTATAAGTGTTTATTTCCATCCACGCTGGATTAAATGTACATTTCCCTGGTGTCACCTATTTTAATGACAAAACCAGGGGGAATATCACAGGCTGTCAACGATGGCATTATTTTGTCCAAGGATTTATCAAGCATTTGAGCACAAAACGGCGCTATTTTCAGGGTATTCCAGTACTTAAATTTGTGAGTACGACATCCGAGCACTTCAAGCACCCCAAAGGACCAGTAAGAACTCTGCACACGGCAACCTGACCTGACATGACCTGCCAGTGTCTCGGTATGGCGCTCTTCCGTGTACTTTTCCATCATCACATACATGTATTTATTAATATGTATTCTATATGCTTGATAACTATTTATGTCTTAAGTTTTTAGAGACGGCCTTGATTTCCTCCCTCCACAAAAACCCCAGGTCTTCACCCACTGTCCTGGCAGGGACACCAACTCGAGGAGAGAATCCTCCACAACACACACTTACACAGGACATTACTCGTGAAGACTGTTTCCTCGGATGGACTAGTTGCCCATGAACAACATGGAATCACTGCGACACCGGATTATATCTAATCTTAACCATCTCTAACCTTTTACCTAAACTTATCCATCTCTATAGTTTGGGTTATTATACTTTATATAATTATAGGACCCAGAATCGCGATTGTGGCGCCTCCCCTTGCGGCTGCCTGCGCGAGCACCTTGTGTCGATTACGCACATTTTGGTATTTTTTAGTATTTATAGAGCTTATTGTGCGGTGTCATGACATTTCACTGCATATATGTATGAACGTATGTATATGTATGTGACAAATAATCTCTTGAACTTGAACTTGAACTTGAACTTCTTGTACCTGGCTTGGTGTCCAGTGTCTTCAGCTTGGCCAGCTTCTTCACCTTCACCTGTTTGGGCAGGTCACCTTGAAGACCACAGGGACAACTCATTCAGACACGAAAAACACAAAATGATTCCAACGCCAGTGCCTCGCGTCATCTCACCCGCCATCTTGAGTTCGCCGAGGCGCAGGATGTGCGGCCAGCTCTGGAAGGTCTTGATGAAGAAGGGGTTGGTGACGCCCAGGATCACATTGGGCCTGGGAACGAGGACAAAAGACTTCAGAGCCTAAGACGCAAACAAATAAAGGTTACGCTTCGGAAATGAGACAAACGGGCGGATCCTGCTCGTGATGGGTATCGGTACTCAATACCTTTAAGGTATCGACGAAAATAACCCAATACCTAGTAGTATTGACACTTCTCCAGTCAAACGATACCTACTACCTGCTTCTGATCCTTTTTGTGCCCAGATCTAGACCAAAATGACTTTTTGTATGGTTTCCCCTTGCAGCCCATCACCGCAAACGTTATTCGATTTAATGCGACGCGCGATTGGCCCGCTACCCCAGCGGCTACAAGCCAGCCAATCACAGCGCGTGTTTTTTGATTGAATGCGACGTGTGATTGGCTCACTACCGCAGCAGCAGCTACAACAGTCTGTTAAAGGATAGGTTACAATTTTTCAGTCTGTGTCAAAACAGGTGTCCATATGAACAGTGAAAGAGGTTTTACTTCATTGTACAGTTCCATACAGTGATTTAATAAATATTTCAATAACTTGAACACTTTCAACATATATTTGTGTAAAAAAGTGACTGGGTGGAGAGGAGTGGTGGCATTTTACGCAACTGAATGCTTCTACTCACATGATGGGTAAAGTGGAAGAAAAAGGTATCGAATTAAGTAATCCATTGGTATGGGTATGACTTTAAGGGTACTGGTATTGTACATTTTAAACAATACCCAGCCCTAGATCCTGCTTACGGCGCCTGCGTCCGGGTGGTGTATTCCCTGAACTCGCTGTCGTGGATGGTGAAGTAGGGCCTGTAGTCGCAGCAGCACCTCAGTGGGGCGATGGAGCTGCGGACAGGGGTGAGGTGGAAAGAAAGGTGTTCAGTGACGCGCTGACATATAGTGCTGAGAGAGAGTACCCCCCCCACATTGCTGATACAAGTAATAACTTTTTTTTCATTAAAGTGAAATAATAATTTAAAAGAATGTGTTGTGTGTTAACCCAGGTTCCCTTTGTCTAATAATACAATGTGTCTAAAGATCTGAGGGCAAATATGTAATAACATAAGTAAATAGGAAGGGGTCAAATACTTTCCATACTATTATACCATAGTATTTATGCTATATATTTTTACGTTGATAGTTTTCCATACCACTACAGCATTTACAGTAGATAGCAATTGTAGGGATGGCCTGGTTGAGCAGCCACACCTGACCTGGGTCTAGGTGATTGGGTTCAGTGTGGCTGCATACCTGTTGCCCGTTGGTGGGTCTAACGAGCAACAGGTTAAAACCCCCACCCCCACACTCACTCAGGAGAGGAGCCTGTGTCATGACATGTTCTCGCTGTTTCTCGGCTAAATACAGCTAGCCCACTCTACAATAAACTGGCGTTTCCAACCCCCGGTTGTCTGTGTATCTGTGCTAGAGGGCACTGAAAACGCCACTGCCACAGCACTATCTACATCAAACATGATTTTCAGCTTTTTTCGATACATACTGGAGAAGCGTGGTACAAGACAAAACAGATTATGTCCCTAAAGTTTGTGCCGATGGATTCGGCGCATGGTATTGCCGAATACCTCAGCGTTTAGGAGTCGGAATTTAAGAATGAATTGAAGTGGTACCTAGGATAAACCCCGATCACAACCCACTGCACTTAATAAGAGCACTGTTTGTTTCTGTTTGCAACTTGGCTTCTCGTGGACAGCTACCTTACGAGAGCCAGCACGATTTCTGAGGACGTGGTGGGAGACGGTGCCATGACGACCAAGGGCTCCCCCAGCAGCGTGAGCTCCCAGAGCATTTGCAGGTGGATCAGCACGGACTGGAAACACCTGGACAGGTCAGAGGTCACTGTGAACTGTGATCCATGAAGTACGAACCGGCCCAAGAGTTGGGCATCGCAACAAAACGAGAATTGGAAACCTACTTGAATAGGTCCAGCTCGTGTATCGTAGGCAGCATAGTGGGGGCTGGTAGAAGATTCTGGAAGAAGCCCAAAAATAATAATAAGGACACATAAAACTCCCGTCAAAAATTCCATTCCATCAAGTGTTCATGAAGCAGACGCAGAGGACCAACGTTCACCTCTTTCAGGGCCTGTTTTGTAGGGCTCCGCCCGGGTTTGTCTGTCTTGGATGGGATCCGGACCTGAAGAAAGGAGACAATTCGATCAATGCAGTGAATGTGGAAAACTGATGAGATGCTTTTGCTGCCAGACCCCCACTTCCTAACCTGTAAAACTGCTCCCATCACAGGGAGGTTGAGGGTCAATCCTGGCACTGGGGGAGGCCATTGGTCTAATTCGTGACAGACTGCGTAGCAAAGGGGATACGAGGAAGTCAATGGACAGCAGCAAGAACAGGTTTCATTCTGGCATTACAAAATGAAATTCAAGGACTTTTCAAGCACTTTTCCCATTTTCAATGACTTTTCAAGCATTTCAGTACATTTCAGTACAGTCACATGCCACTTTAATTGACATGCCACTTTAAATGCACATATCTGTATATACATAGGCATATTCCTTCCATCTATTCCATTTTATTTCAATTTATTTTTATTGTATTTTATTCTATATATTTTTATCTCATTCTATAAGTATTCAACTTACTGTATTACGTTTTAGGAGTCAGTTAGTCTGTCTATTAGAAAGGAATTTTCTACTTTTATTTTTTTTTCCTAGGACATATTGTGTGCTATCACCGGGTGCGTTGCATTACATTTCACTGCATATATGTATGAAAGTATGTATATGTATGTGACAATTAAATATCTTGAATCTTGAATCTTGAATCTTGAAAAGGGGCTATTTTCATGGTGTTCCAGAACCGGAATTTCTGAGGACAAAATTAAGCACTTCAAGATCCTCAAAGGACCCGGTAAGAACAGGGAGAGGAGAGACCAACAGTGAAAAACCAGGGCGGCCGTGGTGGACCACCATCCCATCACCTGCTTCAAGGCAAGGCTCCAACTTCTCGAAATACTCAGGGGCGACGATCTGCAGCAGGGTGTGGAAGAGGTGGACGTACGGCAGCCGAGAGACTAGCACAAGAGACTAGAAGGAGGCAACGCAGCGGTATCAGACACGGGGGCGAGCGTTAACGGAAAGACACAGAAAGGGAACAGGAGCGCTCTCACCTTCTGAAAGTAGCCTCGTTTGACGGAGACGTCCTTGACCTGCCTGAAGTACACGTAGCCGTAGTAATGGGCCAATTCGCGCTTGAAAGTTGTGAAGAGGGGAGGGAAACAGCGTCAACAGAACAGAAGCGTATTTTTTGCCACGTTGTCGAATTGCCGTTTTTGAGAGCTGTGAGATTCGCGGTGAACAAACGTCTGGTGTTTGCGACCCACCTGCAGCGTGACGGGGGCGTCCCTGCTGTAGGCATCCTCCCCGAACCAGGAGCCGCTGCGACCGACGGACTGGCGCAGCCGGAAGCTGAACTGAGTGTCCCCAAGGCACCCTGGACGGACACACGCGCACGTGCACACACACGCACACACACACACACACACACACACACACACACACACACACACACACACACACACACACACACACGGGCGTCTCTGGATTATGCGATGTTGTTGCATGTTTGCCATGGAAGTACGATGCCGGGATTTACCTGAGTAGGAGTCGGGGAAGGATAAGTAGCATATGCTGGTTTTCTGTAAACAATGATACAACACACATACTAAGGCAACATGACAGATAAACAGACATATATAATCAGAATAAGAATAATAACAACAACAATAATAATGGCAACAGTAATAATAAACAGAAAGTTACCTCCTTCTCCGTGAGCTTAACATCGTGGGGATAGACGAGCTGAGGAAATAAATAAGGTAGGTCAATCTTTTAACTGTAAGACCAACACACTGGAGATGAGAACACCCCCCAGTGTCCCCAGCTGACTGACGGATACCGCTCGTGATGAAAGATTGGACACTTTTCTTCAGAATCGAGTCGTTCGCATTCCCAACTCATTCGATGTGCATTCCATTCACTTGGTGTCACGCACAGTGGTTATTTATTGTGGTCTCTAATTATTTGTATGTAACGTGCCCCGTCCAATGTTTGGTTTGTCTTTGTGTATTTTATTTTCCTTTATTACTATGTTTACTGTCCTGTCTATTACGGCTATTGTGTGATGTACTCACTTTTATTATTATTATTATTATTATAATTATTATTATTCATTCATTCATTTATGTTCAAATGAGCAGACTTAGCTTGAATGCACTATTATCTTGTTGTATGTTTTTTATACAACAAGAGAAAGACTAAAAGACATTTGAAAGGAGAAAGCGATTTATTTTAGGCGGAGGAATGCAAACTGTGGAGCCCAGAGAATCTTTTTAACCCAATATATTACCGTCAAAGCTGTTTATTTTGGATGAACGCGAAGGTGTAAGGTGTCGCATTCACTAAGAAAAACGCCAAACGCCCCGGCCCTCTATTTACTTTTCAAATGTGCTCCACGGACTCCTTGAAAAGGTCCGTTCACGACGGGCGCATCGTTCGCGGGTCGCGCGTCCCTGTACCTCTATGGCTTGTCCCAGCTCCAGGTCGAAGGTAACCACACACACGCACTCCAACCAGGAGGAGAACTGCGCCCACGGCAGGCGGGGATCCGCGCTTTCCCGCGCACTTCGCCGGGGTGCGGAACCGACGAACGGGTCCATCACGACTCGGGCATCCGCGTCGGCGTCATGACTCCGCCTCGCGTCCAGCCGCGGCCCTCTCCCCTGGTAAAGCCCGCTGACGGTGCACCGCGTTAGCGCGGTGGCGCCGCCTAGCGAGGCCACCGTGTCGTCCGCTCCCCCCGCCCTCATTACCGCCCCTGTTGGACTGGAGTGCAGTCCGACGCGATAAATACATCAACGATAACAACTGTTTATACGTGCACATAAACACATACGTGCATTTAGACACACACACAGCAAAAAAAAAAAAAAAAACGATATCATATTATCTATCTCTATATATTCTATTCAGGGCGGTTTCTTTCAGAACGCTAATGTAACGTTGTATTTCTCGGGCTGCGAACGGACGAGGAGACGCGGCGGGACGACGACCCGGGCTCGAACGACGGAGAACTACGCCCCCCACAATGCACCGAGGCGCGCCACCGTCAACCCGCGCGGCGAGCGGGTCGCAGTGTGCATATAAACCCCGGGCAGACGGGAGCTCAGACGGGACCTCGACCTCTCCGATCCGCCGCCGCCGCCACCGCCACCACCACCACCACCACCACCACCGACAATGGCCTCGGCTCTCGACCCGTGCTCCTTCTCCTCCTCCGCGAAGTGCGCCACCAAGCACCTGAACCTCGGCTACCACGTGGATTTCGGGAGACGCGTCCTGACGGCGAAGGCTGAGCTCACCGTGGAGGTCCTGCAGGATCGTTTCTCCTCCCTGGTACGCCGCGATTCACCCGCGGCGGACGCCGGTGCACTCCGTCCACACGTGTGGTCCCGCGTTCCGAGGGCTGTCACCGCGACGGGACTCGGCAATTGCGACTGACAGTTTGACCCGGCGTACGGAACCGGGTGGGCTGTTCGTTTCGACGTTGACTTGGCGACGGCGCTACGATCGGCTGCTTCAAATTCTACTTCGCTCCGAACGGAAAAGCGCGCGGTGGCGGGTTTTGTTTTTTCGTTTTTTGTTTTTTTTTTTGTGGTCGTGAAAGCTCGCAGGTCGCGATCGCTCCAGTAATCGCGACCGGGCGACGATGCGACCATCGTGACAGCCCTGCGTGGACTTCGGTGGGACGGGGATGCGACGCGCGCACGGCCCGTGAGAGCTGCGTGCTCGGCGCTGCGGCGTTGCCAGAAGAGATGAGTCAACAGTAGAATTGCACTTGTAAAGCACTTATGGCGTGGTTTGTCACCTAGAGAAGAACGAATAAATAAATAAACAAATTAATTTATGAATCAAGAAATAAATAAGCAAACAAAAATAGGTTGACATAAGTTAAAGTTATATAAGGTAAATAAATCGACAAGAATTTGACCAATCACAGTTAAATCGAGTGACTCACACCTATTTTTATATAGAAGTTGTACCACAGTTGGGGCCTTGTGTTTAGTGTTGGACTTTGACTGCAAGGCCTGACTGGACTTGGACCAGGAGGACCATCTTTTAAGGGCGTGGAACCGCTTTCTGATTTAAAAAAAAAAAAAAAAAAAAGGGTCCAACCTCTAAACTATAACCCACCCCCCGCGCAGACCCTGGACACCAGAGACCTCAAGATTTCCTCGGTGACCGCCAATGGGCAGGAAGCGAAGTTCGCCATGGGCGCCAAGCACAGCTTCATGGGCACCCCGCTGGAGATCACCTTGCCCTTTGAGCTCTCAAGGTGACACCCCTCCCCACCCTCTCTTTTTCTCTCTTCAGAAATGGAACGCATTTGTCTGAGTGTCTGTGTGTGCGTGCGCGCCTCAGGGGTCAGCAGGTGATCGTGGAGGTGGGCTACGAAACCGCCCCGGCCGCCTCGGCGTTGCAGTGGCTGACGCCGGAGCAGACGGCGGGGAAGGAGCACCCGTATCTCTTCAGCCAGTGCCAGGTACACGGGCGGCAATGCGCACGCGCTCCCAAATATTGAGCGGGGGTTCTTACCGGGTGCTCGGGAGCGCTCTGATTTTTTTCGCCCTGAGAAATTGACGTCCTGGAATACCCTTTTCAAGGACTTTTCCAGCGCTTGTGCCGAAGTGTTGTGCAATGTTGAAAATCTGTGATATTCCCCGTGGTTTTGATATTCTAATCGTGACTTAATACTTTTTTTTTTTTTACGATAGATGACGTCACTTATAATAGACTGATAGATGCTCTCAGTACACAGTTGCCGCTCTCATCGATGTGTGTGTGTGTGTGTGTGTGTGTGTGTGTGTGTGTGTGTGTGTGTGTGTGTGTGTGTGTGTGTGTGTGTGTGTGTGTGTGTGTGTGTGTGTGTGTGTGTGTGTGTGTGTGTGTGTGTGTGTCATGTACAGTAAAGCGCCTCGAGTGGTCGCAAGACTAGAGCGGCGCTCAATAAAATGCGGTCCATTTAGTCAGAAGAACAGATATTTTGCCACCCTTGACTCGAGTTACTTCTGCAAATCGATTAATGCAATCAGGCAGTCACTTCTGCGTTTTTTATTTTTTATTTTTTTTTATTTTCCTTATTCCCCTTTTCTGTGAGTTTCCCCACCTTCCTCTCCGAAAATGAAAAACCCAGAACTCCCTTTGTTAAAGTTAAACAGCTTTAAACTTTGTTTGTGGACGGACTAATCGTTACAGAGGAAATCGGAGACAAATACTTTAGGTTGATAAAGTATCTTGTACAAGAGGAGAATTTTGCACAAGAGGAGCAGCTTCAGTGTAACAACACAACAGAATGTCACAGAGGAAATGCTCAGTTTCTCTCTGGAGAGCTGAGCTTTTTATACAGTCTTCTTGGAGTGGCGAAGCCGAGGAGCCGCTGGGATGGAGGTCAGCAGATGTCACGACGCCCCTGCCTAGGTCACACTGACGTGACAGTTTCATTGATGGGGCAGTTTGGTTGAGACCGACCATCTGTTGATGTTTCCGTACTTGACGATCGAGACATGTTGCCTTCCTCCTCTTTAAGGCACAGAAAGTGACTAGTTTATGTCCTTTTTAAGATATGAACTCTTACTTAGCCTTGAGAAGAAGAACAGAGTACACATACATCATACAAGAATCGGAGAGAAAAACCCAGCAAAAAAAACGTGAACCCTGCTTAGCCTACAGAAGGAAAGCAGAGTACATATACGCCATACAAGAGTTCATGTGAAAGGCACAGTAATATAGACACATACAATTCTTATAACACCCTTCGTATCTCCTACGTCCAACGCCAGGCCAACCACTGCAGGAGCATGGTGCCCTGCCAGGACAGCCCTTCTGTGAAGCACACCTACTATGCTCAGGTGTGACACACACACACACACACACACACACACACACACACACACACACTCTCTCTCTCTCTCAGGTGGAGTGGAGTGGGGTGGGGTGACAGTACTAATGTGTGTGTGTGTTCGTCCTCAGGTGTCGGTGCCTAAGGAGCTGGTGGCCGTGATGAGCGCCATGAGGGACGGGCAGGAGCCGGACCCCCAGGACAGCAGCCGGGTGGTGTACCGCTTCAGGCAGCCCGTCAGTCTCTCTCTCGCTCTCGCTCTCGCTCATTATCTCCTAGAAAACAAAAAAACAAGCGAAGAATATAGCTAACCAAAAATAAGATTTGAACATTTCTGTTCATGAATGTACGGATAAATAAAGCTCGACATAAAGTGAAAATGTCAACAAAACTCACTTGTACTTGGTGGCTTTGCACGTGAACGTGCAAAGTACAGCGGGGGCAATCAATCTGCTGATTAAAAATCAATGCGGCGATATTATGTAGTTATTAAATCTTTTATAACATCCCATATTAAACAGTGAATGTTTTACAGGGTTGGACGGTTTTCCCTTTCATGCTGACTTTACTGACTCTCGCCCTGCCATTAAGGTGCCCATGCCCTCCTACCTGATCGCCATCGTTGTGGGAGCGCTGGAGAGCAGGTAGGAATGAGAGACCTTTCCATTTTGTCGTATCGTTTGTTTTTTTTGGGATTTTTTTTTTTTTTTTTTTTTACTCGCAATACCGAGCGTATTAATAAGTAGTAATACGACCCGACTCAAACTTTCTTTCTTCCCTCACAGAGTGATCGGTCCCAGGTCTCGCGTCTGGTCCGAGAAGGAGCTGGTGGACAAGGCGGCGTTCGAGTTCTCCGAGGTGAGGCGCCCTTTCTCCGTCTTTATTAACTGGATGTGTGAAGACTCGGGTCTCCCCTCACCCTTCTCACCCCTCACACCCCACCCCCACCCTCCCACCCCAGACAGAGACCATGCTGAAGACGGCGGAGGACCTGGCGGGACCCTACGTCTGGGGCC
The DNA here is from genome assembly GCF_960531495.2 of Zeus faber. NCBI lineage: Eukaryota > Metazoa > Chordata > Actinopteri > Zeiformes > Zeidae > Zeus > Zeus faber. Next base: position 18,956,725 of record NC_137208.1, on the reverse strand, counting down.
AGTACGACATCCTGGTCCTGCCGCCTTCCTTCCCCTATGGCGGCATGGAGAACCCCTGCCTGACGTTTGCCACCCCCACCCTGCTTGTAAGTGGACACACACACACACACACACACACACACACACACACACACACACACACACACACACACACCTACAAATGTCATCCCCCCACCCCCCAACTGACTTTCTTTCCCCTTCTCATTTTGCAGGCAGGAGACCGCTCCTTATCCAACGTAAGCCTTTCGAGTCCTTACCTTTCATTATCACATTATCACATTTTTTTTTTTTAGGAAGGAACTCTTAATGTAGATAATCTGTTGCGCTGTATTATTATTATTTAGCAAGGAGCCGTGTAGTAACTGGGCATTATCGCGAAATAATGGCTGGCATTATCCCTAGGTAAGGTGGTCTAAAAAATAGGGCTTGAAAAAGTACATGAGGTTCATTTTGTAATGCCAGAAATGAACCCTGTCTTTCCTGCCCACCCCCGAGCCCTCTCACACTCGCTCTCTCGCTCTGTGTAGGTCATTGCTCATGAGATCTCTCACAGCTGGACCGGCAACCTGGTGACTAACAAGACCTGGGAGCATTTCTGGTAACACACACAAACAGAAACTCCTATCAAAGCATGGCTGATGGATGTGTTTCGGATAGGGTTGCCGCGGTAACCGGTGTTACGCGGCGTTTGGGTGTACACTGATTACCTTACCTTGCCGTTTTTATAGAAATTGAACCAAAATAAAAACATTTAGTTAATTTTCAGCACTGACGTTAGTCAAATGAAGGGAAAAAAAATGAGGGATGGTAATTGCGATTTCCGGCACGCCAACACCCAGGCTGAACGAAGGTCACACCGTGTATCTGGAGAGGATGATCGGCCGGTCCATGGAGAGCGAGCAGTTCAGGCAGTTCAAGGCCATGGGCGGGTGGAAAGAACTCCAGGAATCGGTGAGACCATAAACACACGAGCTGTGTATCTCTGTCCCGGCGGAGCGTCCGTCACACCCGTCCTCCCCCTCTGTAACCCCAGATCAACACCTTTGGGTCCAACAACCCCCTGACCAACCTGGTGCCCAGCCTGCACGAGGTGGACCCCGACGACGCCTTCTCCTCGGTGCCCTATGAGAAAGGCTTCGCCCTGCTCTACCACCTGGAGGAGCTCATGGGCGGCCCCGGTGAGACCACGGTTCAAAACAATGTCGTTTTGGGATACATATTTACGAATGTATAGAATAAATACTGAAATAAATAAATACAATAAATTCAAGAATGCGTAATTTATATGTGATCAAATACGTTTCGATGCCTTTTATCGCTCATAACTATATATTTTTTTAACGTGGCTTTATGCTTTCCCTCCGTTGTTGCAGAGGTGTTCATGGGTTTCGTCAAGTCCTACATCCAGCTGTTCGCCTACAGCAGCGTCACCACGGAAGAGTGGAAGAGCTACCTGTTCACCTATTTCAAAGACAAGGTGAACCCAGCGGTTAAAGACGACCGCCGGTGTGTCATTGTGTCATTGTGTTTTTATTTTTCTATTTCACTTTTACTGGATTTATTTGTATTCGATTAAGGTCGACATCCTCAACAAAGTGGACTGGAACGCCTGGATGCACACTCCTGGGATGCCCCCCGTCAAACCGCAGTGAGTCCTGGCTTAAGTCGATCCACAAAAACTGTTTCCTATCAGTTATTGCATCGGTAAAACTTCTAATTCGATCCCCAATCCATTGCCGCCAAGGTACGATACCACCATGGCAGACACCTGCATTGCCCTGTGCCAGAGATGGACGAAGGTACCTTCAACATTTTTATTTTATTTTACATATTCACTTTTTATTTATTTGTTTAATTGTATTTGACAAATTCAAGAATCCCCCTAAAGGGCACGGGGGATTGAAGTTCAATCATTTTGTGTTCAGTGTGGAACAGTATTGAGAATCCAAGCGTTCTCTGGCAAATATCAATACCCAAATAGTAATCCTCTTCGGTGTCTATGCGGGTGGATAGATTTTCCGCCATCTTTGAAATTTTGGAAAATCTTTGAAAATAAAACAGTATTTTAGGTCTAAAAAAACCCCCCCAAAACAATACATTTGGTCGAGATGTAAATGGTATTGTTTAGGAAGGGTCATCACAGTTGAAGATATTCAATCCATATATTAATAGATATACACTAATTCTTAGTCTTTCACCCCTCCTCCCCCCAGGCCGAAGAGAAGGACCTGGGGGGCTTCTTGGAGAGCGATGTCAAGACCCTCTCCTCGCACCAGCTCATCGAGTTCCTGTCGCTGCTTCTCCAGGAGGTAAAACACCAACAATAAAACAAGTGAGCGCTGGTGCCATGCCAGCCCTGATGCGATCAAACGGCCGACTGTCCTAAACCCCCTTCCCCGTCGCCAGGAGCCCCTCCCTCTGAGCCACGTGGAGAGGATGCAGGAGGCGTACGACCTCAACGCCTTCATGAACTCGGAGATCCGTTACAGGTGCAGAGGCGAACGCTCTGAAATGACATTATGGGTTTGCTTAATCGCTCGTTTTGTGAAAGGGGCTTGCGCTTGTAACCAAATGCATGTTTATGGGGTTATGCCATTCTTCCTATGTTGACATTCTGTGCACTCCTTTCTATAAAAACTGTAAAAAAAAAAAAAAAAAAAACACCCACAACTTCTTCAAATGTTATTTAGGTCTATTATGTATTGCAGATATCTATCTAAAATATGGGTAATAAGACATTAACTAAAGCCGGCTTCACACCTAGTCTGTAATCATTAAGCAGGCTTAAGACATTTATTCAAAGAAGGGATCTCAACTCATGATCTTCAAAGCTTGCACACCGTAATAACAATTTATCTTTGTGAAGGTTCCCGTTCATGTAATTTAGCATTTGCTCTTATATTTCTCCTTGTGTCATTTGGTATTTACTTTTTTCTCTAGGTGGCTGCGCTTGTGCGTGAGGTGCAAGTTGGAGAGCGCGGTGCCCGCCGCGCTGAAGATGGCCACGGAGCAAGGCAGGATGAAGTTCACCAGACCCCTCTTCAGGTTGACCCGCAGGCTTCGAATGACATACAATTTAAAAAAAAAAAAAAATACAAAATGCCTTCCGGATCGCCAGATGAGTAGTTGCGTCCCTTCTCTGTCTCCCTCAGGGAGGTGTACGGCTTCACCAAGTACCGCGAGGAGGCGCTGCTTATGTTCCAGGACCACCGGGCGGCCATGCACCCTGTGACGGCAAGCCTGGTCGCCAAGGACCTGAAGGTGGATGCCAGCCAGACCACCACCTTCTAAGAGAGACCCCCCCCAATACACCACCCAGCAAGCACCCAGTAGTATCAGCCACACTGTCTGTATTACCACCAATGACAAATGAGTACTTAGTTCTTGTTTTCCATCCTGTTTTTCGTGTGTGTGTGTGTGTGTGTGTGTGTGTGTGTGTGTGTGTGTGTGTGTGTGTGTGTGTGTGTGTGTGTGTGTGTGTGTGTGTGTGTGTGTGTGTGTGTGTGTGTGTGTGTGTGTGTGTGTGTGTGTGCGCCTCAGGGCAAAGAAGAGATCATGATTTTATAATATCACCCAGAACCTTCACAAGCCTCCATGACAGTGCTGGATGTGGAGTGTGTACAAATACACCGTACTGTGACCTTTGAGCTCAATAAATGATCGCATACCCCGCAAAAAAGAATGTCAGGTTCATTTTTCTTTGACATGCATGTCCGTCCCCCCCCCCAGGTTTTAAACCAGGTCCTCAAATTTCGTCCTAAGCGATTTAAGTACTGGAATACCTTGAAAAGAGCCTGTTTTGTGCTGAAAACAATCCTTGACAACCTGCAATATTCCCTCTGGTTTTGTTATATAAAAATAAATAGTAATACAGAATTGCTTTCATGACAGATTATGATGCCAGGGATATCCAATAAAAAAAAAATCTAGGATGGCTGGAAATACTCTTATAACAGTGGATGAGTTCAGTGAGTGTGTCGTTCGGTTTGTGTTGGTCTTAATGTTGCTTCAGCGCGCAAGTGGTTAACTAACTCAAAGTTGCACCACAATGCTGCGGTCTCCTGTTTGCATGAGAGGAAGGAGAAGTTACATGTATTTGTCTTAGTTCAAGCTGTGCCGTTCATTATTAGAATTTCATCTGGGTTTCATTCCGGCATTACAAAATGAAATTGAAGTACTTTTTTTTTCAATTTCTTTCACAATTTTCAAGGACTTAAATAGTGAGAAACAAATAGAATATACTGTTGGTCTCATTGTCTATAATTTAGTATAGTATATCTATATATTAGTATATCTTATTAATGTCATTGTTATCCACTATCATAAGTGTGTATTTCCAACCATGTTAGAATGAATTCACATCTCCCTGGCATCATCTGTCGTAAAAGCCATTCTGGAAATAAAAAAAAAAAAGGGGAATATCACAGCTGGATACGCTTTTGTTGTGTATCATGCTTTATGGGACAAATAACCAAATAAAACAACATGTCACAGTTTTATTATACAAGATAAAACATCAAAATCCACAGAAGGCGTTAAATTAATTATAATATCACATTAGCGGGGATTAGCGTGGAGACAGCTCGGCAAACAGGTGAGTTGGGGTAAAAACACAGAATTCAAGTTCAAGTTCACCGAGATTCCGGAGTTTGGCGCTACCAAGTCAGGGTTGCCAGTTTGGGAGGGAAAGAGTTAAATTCGGACTGAAGTTAAATTCTCAAAATTGCAAGTCATGGATGAAACATTTAATGTGTGTGTGTGTGTGTGTGTGTGTATAAGGCAACTGACTGTGTGGCACAGCAGAGAGGGTGGAGGTGAAGGGTTAATGTTGTGTCTGGGGGTCCCCCCTTCAGGTCCAGTGGAGCCCCAGGCCGCGGGACAGCATGACTGTCTCCAGGTCGTTGTCCTCCTGGCGCTCCTGCAGCCGCCGCTCCTCCAGCAGCGCCACCAGGGCGTCTCGCTGCTCCACCACCTCCAGCATCTCTTCCAGGATCAGACGCTCCTCTGCCAGCTCTGCCTCCACCTTCAGGTGGTCTGAGAGAGAGCGAGAGAGAGAATGGGCCTCATTCACAAAAGCTCTTCAATTCTCTTTCAGAATATTTCTTATGTATCTTTGAAAAAACACTGGAACATGCATTTTAACAACCAAAGTTGCTCTTGGGCCATTAATATTTTATCATTAATCACTATGAACAAGTTTTATATATGGGTAACATTAATCTATGGTTTAATGACATACAATTTTTTAAGGGGAGTAAAATGTATAGTAAAGCATTTATATATTTTTTTATTTTATAAAAAATATGTATTTTTTAAATTGAAATTAACTTTTTTATACAAAAAATTTGAAAGTGGTTTCAAATTAAGCATCCCTCATATAGATGGTTTCTATTTTACATGCTTCTTCATATCTAGTTTATTTAAATTAGAAGTGATTCGGACACAACAAAAAAAAGCTTAATGTCATTGACCCATAGCCTATTGGGTGAAATGATTCTTCATTTTGATCATATCAATTACCAAAGAACAATATACTGTATATATATAACAATTTAAACACACACACACGCACACAAGATAGAGATTGCACAAGATTGCAATTTCAATAAATTGCAATAAAATTTGCCTATTTAACACAAAAACACAATACACATTGTAAAAATGATCAATATATACATCATCAGCCTTAATATTAACGACAGACTACAACTGTACAACAAATTAAATATATCAAAAATAGTTATACTATACAAGATATAAAATAATACTAATATAATATAATAATATATAATAATACTAGTTCTCAAAATGGTAAATTAATGGGTGAATGTGGGGTACAGTAAATAATGCAGTTGAATCTGAATGTTAATGTAAAAGTTCCCTAAAAAAATATACAATATTCAATGATTAAAAAATTCAATAGGGCACACAAATGATGTGGGTTTGTCCAGGGATTTGTTCGAATGTCTGAAGGCAGTTTACAAAAAGGACTTCCGATGTCACCACGTTTGAGCACCGAGGCAGGACGAGGCCTTTGCTGAACGTGCTCCTCTGCCTGGCCAGAGTGTCAGGGAGCGGTTGAGAGGCATTGTCCAGGATGGTCAGCAGTTTATTCAACGTTCTCTTTTCCGCCCCCACTTCCACTGGGTCCATGTTGGCCTCCAGGACAGACCCCGCCTGCCTCAGCAGTTTGTCTATCCTGTTGTTGTCTGTGGCTTTGATGCTGCTGCCCCGGGAGGCAGGCAAACTGCGGGGGAGGAAGTCCATGTCCTGGGGACTCCTGGTTTGATGCCATCAGGGCCTGCCGCCTTGCTGGCATGAAACCTCAGCTGCCTCTTCACATGGTCAAAGGTGATGGCCAGAGAAGGTGTCTTGGGAGTGGGGGTTGAGGGGCCAAGGGGAAGGAAAGCAATACGGTTTTTACACCAAAATAAGCGGGTCTACCCGGGTTTAAAAAACCCGGGTAGACCTGCTAATTCCACGCGATTGACACCTTTCCCATTGCCAGGAGAAATGCAGTTTTGTCACGTTCAATGTCACGAACACGCCAGAAAAGGGGCGTTGTGAAGTGTGATTGTGAACAAAACAGTAGAGGAGACAGCAACTTAAACAAACAACTACATAAAACTGTAAAACTTGAAAAAAAGAAGAGAAAAAAAAAAAAGGTGTTTATAGACGTTCAAAAGAATCGGATCGTTCGTGAACGACCCAACATTCCAGTAGAAGCAGCGCGGAGTATCCATGCTGACGGTGCGCACCGGGGTCCTTTGTCGGAGGGGAGTAAAAACGCTCGGAAGTGGCTCTTAGCCCAGAGAGGAGAGTGGGGGTTCTCCACTCAGAGCTGTCGAGTAACCGCTGGTGATCGAATCTCACTTCCCCGCTCTACAGGCCCTTGCAGAGACTTTGAGGGGCAGGTGCTCCAAAAAAAAAAAAAGGAAATGCTCATGGACCCCCAGCTCAGGTTCTAGGCATTTTGCTGCTCTGGGCAAACTGAGGGGCACAGCGGAGTGCAGATCACGGGCGTCCCAATGGTGGGCATCGGGACGCCCCTGATTTGCGCTCCGCCGTGCTCACATCGCAGGTTGCGCCTGCGATGTGAGCACGATGTTACTCACGAATATGCATATCTTGCCCAGACAATCCGCTACCTCGATGCCCATTCACGCTTAAAAAATAAAAATAAAAAATGTGCCCAATAAAAGCTGCACCATGGGGTCCATGGGGCGTGCCTGCCGCTCTATGTGCAAATCTTGCGATTATAATATAGCAATATATAATATAATCTCATCGATGAAGATTTATTTTGTTTCCTTAGTTTCTTACTTGTATGGAAAATGAAAAACGTAAACCTAACTTAGAGAACTGGAGCAGAGTTGAGTTTGTTGTCTTTTTATTTTAGATCTACTTATTTTTCTACATGTGTGAAACAATGTGTAAACGGAGGTCTCCCTGTTGCGATGGGAATTAATTAAGTAAAAACTGAATGTTTTTGTGTAAATACTGTACTTGTGAATACAAAATCCTGCACTTCCGGAACGGGGAGACCGCATTTGCCACATTACATCATGTTCTATGCACGGGCGCACCCACGATTTTATGGTGATGTAGGAGGGAGAGGATGTGTTGCAGTGGATGAAAGAGGGTCCTTGGCCCCGGTTAGGTCTCCACCAATCTTCTGGCAAGCCGGCTTGGAGCACAACAGTTCCTCATGCCAGACCACACCTCTCTCACACTGTTCTGTTGGAACTTGGCCTCCATTTATGGGCGTCCTTGTTTACTCCGAGACGCACCTTCAGCTCTGTCTGCACACGTTTCAGCTCCTCCTGGTTTCCTTCCCTAAAGGCCCTCTTTTTGTTATTCAGAAGGGTCTTAAAATCGCTGGTGATCCAGGGCTTGTTATTATGGAAGCAACGTATTGTCCTGGTGAGCACAACATTATCCTGGCAGAAGTTCATGTAATGTATAAAAAAAGTCCTCTCTGAAGGAGTGGCAGAACGCATCCCAGACCGTGGTCTCAAAACAGTCTTTAAGGACCTCTTTGTCCTCTGGAGTCCATCTTCTCACTGTTCTGGTGGTCACTGGTTGTTGCTGTACCACAGGCTCATAGACGGGCTTGAGAAGAGGTGTGGTGCTGTATGCCTCCTAGAAGTCCAAAATCTTTTTGTTCCTGGTGTTACATTTAACAAACTGTTTGAGGGTGGGTAGTGTGGAGGAGAGAGAGGCATGATGGAGGTCGCCAGATATCGCCGTGGAAGCGTTGGGGCAGTCTGTTTGGATTGGGGCTTTGACAGAATGGATGACATCACAGGCAGATCTCACTTCAGCAGTCGGCGGTATGTAGACAACCAAACTAACGGCATGTGAGAACTCGCGAGGGAAATAGTATGGCCGCAGGCTAACAGTTCAATGCCCGGGCTACAGAACTGTTCCTTAACAGTGATGTGTTTTGGATTACCCCATCTGTTATTCGCAAGCATTGCAAGGCCCTCTCCTTTCCACTTACCTCAAGTCGTCAAGGGTGAAACACATAATACTACATTACCAATACTCCCTTTGACTCCTCGTCGGCGCCATTAGCTCGCTCATTTATTTCACGACAGATCTCACATTCCCCATAACATTTGTAGGAATATACTAAAATGATTTAATTCTCCTTTTTAATAATAAAAAAAAAAAAAAAAGGAACAGATAGCGTACCATCCACCGCCATCCGTTCTCTGAGCTCCTGCTGGAGGCGACTCTGTCTGTCTTCCAACTCCAGTTCTCGAGCACTGTAAATGAGATCATTAGGAAATTCGAATTAGAAGAAGGAAAGTCTCCATTTTGGATCAGAACAATAGTGTCCATGGGATTTGGAAGGAAGGGACAGAGGTGGTCGATTGGACTCACAAGATCATGAGCTCGGACTCGTAGCGCACCAGAGCGTTTTTCTGCTGCACCAGCCGGAGCCACTGCTGCATGAGAGCTGGGCTGTCCAGCTTCCCCATGCCTGTAGGGAGACAGGGAGGGAGGGGGTTCATTCTGGCATTACAAAATTTAATTCAAGGACTTTCGAGTACTTTTTCAAGCACTATTTTTTTTCCATTTTCAAGGACTTCCCGAAAAACAAATAATCAATGTTCAATGCTATATTTATTAATTAAAAATATCATATAATCTTAGTCTCATTGTCTATTATTTATATTAGTATATCTATTATATATATTTGTCATCTACTATTATCCATTTCCAACCGTACTGGATTCAATTGACATTCCCTTGGCATCATCTTTGTCATAAAAGCCATTCTGGAATTTTACGATTTGAATAACAAAACCAGGGGAAATATCACAGGTTTTCAGTGATCTTTTTTTTTTTTTCAAGGAATTTTCCAGCACCTCAGCACAAAAGGGGCTTCTTTCATGGTATTACAGGACTTCAATTTCTGAGGAAGAAATACAAGCACTTCCAAGCATCTCAAGGACCTGGTAAGAACCCTGAAGAGAGAAGAGGTAATGTCTTGTTGCTACGGGATATGAGGGGAATGGGGTGTGTCACCTACCGCCAAGGTGAAGGTCCAGATCCTCACTGACGTTAGAGTCTCCCCAGTAGTCTAGAAAAGGATGGATGGATGGATGGATATAAATTAACAGATTTATCATTTGATTTAATCATAAATCATAAATAAATGAATACATACCTGCCTCCCCTCTCAGAGCTTTCTCCACAGCCACTCCTCTCTCCTCCAGCTGCCTCTGCTTCTCCTCCACCTGCTCCAACTGTCTCTGAATGATCTGTCACAAAGAGCACTTTTATTTTGAAATGTGCTTTTTGGCGGTGCAGAAAACAGATTTTTTAATTTAAGATGTCGATAGTAAAGTCATATATTGTGTGACTGGAGGGAAAAACAATTGAAGAAGTGAAACAAGAAGCTCATGTTGTGAACCTTTGTTCGTATTTGATCTCATTTCAAAATGTTTTTTTCGGAGTAATGATCTTCCATGTTGCTAGCGTTGGAATCAAAAGTGACTTTGTGACACACTATCATTTCAAGGCTACGTTTAAAAATAAAATTATTTTCCTTATTCATTGCGTCTCAGTTTTCTGCGATGTGTTCGTGCACGCTCATATTGCGATGACAATTAAAAATACGATTTCTGGTGCTCCAGAGGGGAAATGTTCCACTCGACAGCTCAGTGGCGCCAAAATCTGCGTTGCGATTCGGTCCCTTAGATAGCGCTCGTATAGGAACCAGTGCCCGATCCCTAGTTACGACTGGCTCAACGTGCACTTACGTCACTGAGCGTTCTTCTTCTGTCGTTCAGTTCAAATATCCCTCAAGAACGGTGTTTTACCAATTACTGTCGTTCCTGGATCGTGCAGTGCGCACACAAACGAGAGAGAGTTCCTCCAAAGGTTCTTAGAGCTTCCTGCAATGCGAAAAACTTCTCAGAACTATTTTTTTTGTTGGTTTTCGGGGGTTTTGTAAAACGCAAGCACAAGTTACGGTTTTCAGAGTTTCCTTTAAACGCAGCATCAGCTCAAGTGGTCTGTCTAGGTTGTTGCACTTGCAAGTGGCTGGAGGCGTCAGTAATTTGTGATCCAATTGTCGATACTGATCACACTCCAATGACATCTGAAACGTCCCGGTTCTAACGAGACTGCAACCATGTCCGAATAACAATAAAACAACAACGTTTTGGATGCCGAGCTGCTGTACTTCAATGACCACTAGGGGGAGGCAGGAAAGGGATTAGGGTTGTTGAATTGTTTGTTGTCTTTATTGCGGGTTGTAACTGTATGAATGTGAAATAGGGAAAATATAATAAAGGAAATAAAGGAAAAATAAAGGAAAGCAAATAAAGGAAAAATATAAAAATAAAACATACATACATTATAATATAAGTGTCACACTCATACCTGGGCTTTGTGCAGCCTCTTGAGCTGCTCCTGCTTGGCCTGCTTGCGCGCCGCCCTCTGCACCCGCTGTGTGATCCTGGCGTCCAGGTCTTCCTCCTCTGCCTCCCGGCTGCTCTGGAACATGGCCTCCGTCATGCTCAGGCTGGAGGGCTCCTTGGTGGCCACGATCAACCCCACCACCTCCGTGGGGCACGAGGACGCCCCGTCCGGGTCTTTGGGCCGCACGACCTCCATGGCCGGCCGTCTCTGCCAGAAAACAGAGGCAACAATCGCAGACGGTTGACACATTGCACGGTTGTGAAAATGAAAACCAGAATGAACCCATGGGGTAGGGATTTATGATTCATGAATTATATAATTTGGATATACAGTACAATGCTATATAACATGAAATAGTCTAGGCCTGTGGGAACCAGGTTATCGTTTTGTGTTCACTCTACCTTAATGGCATACGCTCGCTTAAAAGCCAGAGCATGTGGCACATACGCAGGCTTGAACAAAAAAGAGAGTCAAAGTTATCAAACTATTCCAAATAGGCAGAAAGGGATTTCAAACAGTTGTAAGCACTGTACAGGGCCGACAATAACGGTTGCCCAGTTGCAACCACATTTGGGCCATTGTCAACCATCATCAAAATGCGCGCGCCATTCCTACGTATGGTGACACTATATTCTCACTCAAAAGTGAGAATATTGGATGTGGATTAATATTACATAGGATCATTATCACTCAATTATAAAGTTATTAGGATTCGGTAACCATCTTGTCAGTCTTGGCAACAAACAGCGGATGCATGGTTGCCAACGTCGCAACCATTTGTAAATGTTATTGTCGGGCCTGACTATTGGAGGAAACCCACCATCTAAGTTACGACTGCAGTCACTAAGAAGAAGCCCCGCTAAACGTCAGAACCCACATTTCATCAACGGCATATCACAACAATTTCCACACCCTGGAATGCAGGATACGGTAAAGTCGAATTTTACACAAAGAGACCAGCAAATGCTGCTAATACCCTAACTGGCCGTAACAGGGTACACACACAGCTACAGGTTGTACCTCCTGCGCCTCCTGGCTCTCCTCTTCTTCCTCCTTTATGGTTACCCTCTGAATATCTGAGGCTAGGTCAAAGAGTTCCAAGTGCAGCTACAAAAAGCAAGCAGGTTGATTAACCCTGCGATCGCTCTGAAAAGACCGCGCCATCAATGACAGACAGGAATACACCAGGCTTTTTTTTTTTTGGTTCATAGCGAGGTTATTGCTGACAAGGAATTGCCAAGGGTAGGGGTTGGTGATTTTTTGATAGAAACTTAATACGTTCAGTGGCGTTGGTCTTACATTGGTTTTGGGGTTCAGAGAGCACCTCTGCAAAACAATCGAAGAGGCCAGCTCAGAGTCCTCCGTCCAACTGGACACGGCGTTGAGCTGGGAATCTAGGGAGAGGTGATGGGGACAATGGGGGGGATGAGTAACTCCAACTGCAGCTCTAATCGCCTGTATGTGCCCTGAGTGATTTTGGACATTATGGAATACCTGTCGCTCTTTTCAACTTTCTACTTTCCTTCCTGTCCTTCTCGGAGGCCATCTTCCTCGGAAGGGAGTAGCCGCCCCTCTTCTTCCGGTCCTTCATATTCCCAGAAAACACAGACTTCAAGAGGGTCGTGGCTCCTCCCTGCTCCTGGCTGGGACGCTGGTGGCCCTTGAGCTGGTGAAACAGGGAGCCCCCTTGCAGAGGGGTGAGGAGCCTGTGGGGCAGGTTCTCTACCAGCCTCCGTGGGTCCAATGAGGCAGCCCTTCGGCTGCTTCCTGGCGGGGGCTCGGCGGCCCGGTTGTCGTCCCAGCCCTCCCCCAGGGCGGCCCTCTCTATCTCCCTCCTCCTCTCGATCTCCTGCTTCCTCTCCCTCTCCCTCTCCACCCTGACGCTCCTCTCGCGGAGCAGCATCGGCAACGCAGTGTCGTCGAGGGCCCCGCCCTCGTCCACATTGTCCCCATCCTCGCACAGCATCTCACCGAAGGATCCCCTGCCACACACCGCACCCCCTCGCAGGACCACCACGGCCGGGACGGGAGGCCGGGGGAGGCGTCGAGTCATAGCGTCCGGGCTGGCAGCGGGCGGGGTGGCGGCGGCAAACTCGGAGGTGGTGGAGCTGCTGTTCAAGCCCACACCGGAGCTGCTGCTGGCCTCCTGCGTCTCCTCCCTCCCCCTCTCAACCTGCCTCCGCTCCCTGGCCTTTCTCTTCCCTCCCTCCTCCCCCTCGTCCTCCACCCCTGTGCCGGGCCCTTCGGAGCAGCCCGAGGTGGTAGACGAGTGAGGGGAGGCGGAGGAGAAGAGCGAGGATGAGCGGTTGGAGGTCGGTGCCGCGGACGTGAGCATGAGGGGGGAGGGGGTGGCGGAGGGGGCCCTGGCAGGGGGCGTAGATGAGGCCATTGGGCTGCCAGGAGTAACAGGGATGCTGTGGATGCAGGACTCGCCACATCCCTCGGGGGAAGTGGAGTCTGGCTCCCACGGTCCATCGGGCGAGGGGGCATTAGTGTGTGTATAGGAATGTGGGGGGTCACTTCTCCCAGCAGAGGAGTCTTTCTTGGCAGCGTGAGGAGACAAATCCTCCTCTGGAGGAAAGGGGGAGTAGAGAGGACGATTAGTGAGGAAAGAGGGAGATGGACTGATAGGAAGAGAAAGCAAGAATGAAAGATAAAATTAAGAAACAAAGAACTGGGTGTGTAAACCCCCAATAACACAGAAGCCATTAAATTTCTTTAGTTTTTAAAGCCTGCTCCACACCTATACCCCTTTCCCACTGTGTCCAATACCCAGTAACACCCATGGGTCAAATGACCGGGCAATAGACACAGGTTTTTATCAGCTTTGGTGTAAACAGGACACCAGGGTCAACCCGCAAATTTTCCCTCCTTTACTGGCGCGATGCGACACTTGTTGAAGTTGCAGACATTGGCGTATAAATAGACAGGAATATCCCTGTAGTTTTTTCCCCGCAGGGGGGACCATGAAGAGATTCGAGTGTGAAATGAGGCCACTGAGCCAGTCCAGCTCCACCCCAAGCGGGGCTTAAAAAACCCAGGTAAAACCGATAATTTTGGTGTAAAAACTTTACGAGTCTGTAATTGCATGTGGCAGTTCATCAGACACCTAGTGATCGTTGGATGAACTGCGTCTGAGTTTCGTATCACGAAACGGGAGAGCTTGTTTTTTCCAGAACAACAGTGATTAGTTTGCTCAGCTGGACATTTACCATGTTCCATTAATGAGTTTAATGAAGAAATTTCCTTTACGTGGTGTTTGCAAAGTGTGAAAAAATATAAAAAATCCACACGACGCAATTGATATTGATAGTGAATATGGTGACATTGAACTTTCATGTTAATGATGTATAGATTTATAGACGTGACTTATTTACAGGCCCTCCATAGGAATGAATAGACTTCCGCTTGGATCTTGTTTTTTTGTCGTATTCGGTGTGAAGCAAACAAGGGATTATACGCTGTAAAAATAAATTGACTGGTTGTGAATAGTTTTAGTGTTGTGAGCCTTCCAGGACAGACATAGAAAAACAAAATGGGGAAAACAAACGTAAAAGCAGTACGGCGGACATTAATCGGGTTTAAATGAGCCATCTAGTGAGTTTAGTTTTCTCCCTGGTACGGACGCTACCTCTACCTTCCTCTAGTAGGAGCCACAGGCCCGAACTGCGCTCCATCTCCCAAGGGCTATAATCCCCTTCTACTAGACACACACACACACACACACACACACACACACACACACACACACACACACACACACACATACAGACACACACACAGACACACACACAGACACACACACACACACACACACACAAGCTGTAGGGGGAAAAAAAAAATCCACAGATATTTTCTAGTCTCAGAGGGCGAAAGGCGGATACACCCCAAGTCCTACCGTCGCTCGACTCCAAGTCGTTCCTGTCGTCCTCCTCTTCGCCTTCATCTACCTCTCCGTCCTCATCCTCCTCGTCTCCTTCCTCCTCCTCATCTCCGTCCTCTCCTCCCCTTATCCTCCGAGAATGGAGCTCCACCACCTGCTTCCACCAAGCCCTGGTCTCGTCTTTCCCCTCGTCCATCTCCGACTCCGAACTGCGGGAGACACACAAGTGTTTATTGTGCGAAGGGGGGAGAGAAAAAAAAAAGGAGATGGACCTCATGATAGAGAGAAAGAGAGCGAGAGAGAGCGAGAGAGAGAGCGTGTTGTTTTAGGTTCTCCACAATATGCATACAGATCTCCACTTATCCGTATGCATATTGTTTTAACAGCAATGATTACATTTTTATTTTATGTTGCCTTCACTTATCTGTGTATATATATTTATTGTTTTAACACGAGATACAACAATTGTTTTTTATAGATATACAGTACATTATTTTATATGTATTTATTTATTATATTTATGTTGTTTTTATTTTATTGTGTGACTATATTGTGTGATTTTTCAGGTTTTATTGCGTACATTTTAGTTTCAAGTTTAGTTTCAAGTGCAACAGTTTATTTACCATTATCCTGCCATATATTATTATGTAACTGCGAGGTTTGTTGTATATTTCACGTTTTCCCCAGATATTGACCATTTTCATTTTTCTAGTTTTATTTTATTGTTTGTTACTATTACTGCCTGGTTTTTTGATGTGAGCTGCTGGGACATTTCTATCCATCCATCCATCCATCAAAAAAAAGGAATAACTTGGGACCTGGACCCGGCAGCGTTCCTTTCCCGTAGGCTGAGGTTGTAGCGGGTCAGCGTCTCCTCGGGCACCTCCTCGGGCTCCTCGCTCAGCGGAACTCCGGTGTCGCTGTCCCGCAGGCGATAGTTCTCCAGCTCGATGCGCTCGCCCGGCGCCGCCCCCCTGCACGCCCGCCAAGCCCGCCCGCCGCCAGGCTCCTGCTCTATCAGCGAAGCCACTGGGAACATACATACACACAGGCGCACGCACACAGGCACACACAGGCACACACACACACTAAAGCCGAGATTGATTCCCGCTTTAAGGACCCGGTGCCGACACGCACATGGTATCATCAGTGATGCTGCGATAATGAAGGGACGGGGGCCCGCGCTCACCTGAAGTCCGGCGATCCCCCATTGTCCAGGAGAGCGGGGTGTCCATGGAGGAGCCGGTGGGCACGGAGCCCAGAGACCCCTGAACACAAGCAACATCTCACATCTCAATACCTATACATCCCCGATACAATATATTATATGCGATGCAATTGTATGTATATATAAATACTTTTTGTGCTCTTGACACACGAAATGCAAAGGATGGAATTAGTCTAATATGTGTTTTTTTTTCCTTCTGATTATTAAAGAGTGCCATTGCCGGTTGTGAACTCCACTTCCAGATTAACTCACATAACCCCCCCTCGCCGGTATACACCCTGTCTGCTGACAGTACAGTTTAAAAATAAACAATAAATGGCTCTAAAAAAATAACAAATAAACAGTGGTGGAAAGTAACAAATGACAAGTACTTAGTAACTGTGCTTCAGTACAATTTCAAGTGTCTGTACTTACTTAGATTGACTCCACTACGTTTCAAAGCAAATATCCATACTTTTTACTCTACTACATCTCTAACACAGTCATGTTACTTAACTTTTTTTCAGTCTGGAATAATTTAGTTTTGAAAATATTGATTTATAACCATGAAAATTTGTTAAATCAGGATTTATACTTATATCTGTCAAAGCAAGACAACTCAGGATACACTGAGCACTCATCTACAAGAAAGAAAGGTTCAGTAGTACTTTATGCCATAATATAGACTTTTACCCTTTTACCCTTTTAGTATTTTTAATTGTAATACCTGGAGTACATTTAAGAGCTAGTACTTATCTACATCTATATATATATGTTTACTTTACTAGAGTTATTTTGTGATGTGCGTATTTGTACTTTAACTTAAGAAAAAAGCTCTTAGCACTTCTTTCATCACTGTAAATGTCTCAAAATGAATAAAAAATGTAAAATAAATAATAAATTAATAAATATATACATAAATACTAATAAATAGATTTTACAAAGAATTATATATAACTAGAGTAAAAACAAATTAACAAACAAATGCAAATAAATAACTACATTTAACATTATTTATTTTATGCCTTATCTTTCCGTGTGCCCTTACTATGGAGGTCCGATGGGAAGGGGTCCGGTCGGAGGAGATGCTGAGCGCCGGCCTCTTCCTCGGGCCGCTCAGCCGCAGATCGTAGTGCTGCAGACAGTAGAATCTCCCTGCGGACGACAACGACAACCTCCCCTCAAACACTTAAAATCAGCTCAAAAGTGGATCGGGAGAGATGCACCCATCTGCGACGGCGAGAGAAAGCACGAGCGCGACTTACAGTTCGACGGCTCCATGGGGTACGGTACAGGTGAACGAGCAAGTCAGGGGCAAATGGAGCTCCCAAATCCGCTCAGAGTTTGTAGTAGTGGGAGTAGTAGTAGTGCCACCCGAGGGGGCCGTGATTTATACACACACAGGCACACGCGCGCACACACACACACACGCACGCACAGGCAGACACGCACGCACGCGCACACACACGGTGCTGTCGCTCCCGCCTAAGATTTAAACTCTGGACTCTCTTACCACAGCTCCATTTCTGATTGGCTTCAGAGTTTGAATCAAAAGAACAAAAAAAAAACCAAACAAAAAAAAAAAAAAACCCCGATACAGTTCATCCAGGAGGGGGACAAAAAAGCCCTTTTTCATTTTGGTCCGCTCCCCTCCAGCTCTCCGCGCGGGAGCACACAACGCCCAACAGTCAGACCATGCGACACTCAAAACAGCCCTTTGTTTTCTGAAAGTGTGGATTTGTACACAACAGCAGAAATAAACAAGCGGGGAAATGAAGAACAGGCTCAGGGCGCTAATGGTGCACTCATTCAACACAGCCATTTGCATGTTAACTGAAGCCTCATTGAGGGAGCAGGCTAAACACATCATCTCGTGCACACATGCGGCTGCAGCGGGCTAGTAACCACTACGTGTGTGAAATCGTGCTGACGGCTAGGAATGATATTATCTTCTTTATTGTCCTCAGAAATGTAAACCCTGGAATACCTTGAAAATAGGCCCATTATGTGCAGGAGTGCTTCAAAAGTCCTGGGAAAAAAAATTAAATCCTTGAAAACCTGCGATATTCCGCCTGGTATACTAATATAAATATTAGACAATGAGACTAAGATTATATTATATTTTAATGAATAAATATGAGATTGAAAAAGGAATTGTTTTTGTTTCGCGTGAAGTCCTTGAAAAGGAAAAAATTGTGAAAGAAGTACTTGAAAGTCCTTGAATTTCATGTTGTAATGCCAGAATGAACCCTTTAAACAACCAGATCATACCTGTATGATAATAAAAGACACAACAATAAATAACTACATTCGTATTGAATAGTATGAAATGTGCACAAGTGGAGTAATAACCCGTTGACATCGTGGCATGTAACATAAAGTATGAGAAAATTCGATTTGAAGGCTTTTTAGGGGCCTTTTTTAATGATGTTTAACATAGATTCAACGTGAAATAGGACTCGATTGAATCCAAAACACGGCCGTGTTGTTGTTGCCGTTACTTTGTTTGCCTCCCGGCGGAACCGTAACCACGCTTTTGCAACGTGATCCTCAAAAGAGAGGGCCGACGTGATGAACGGCAATGAAATAAAGGACTTTGAAGCATTTATTCATGCACAAATTTTTTTTTCCATTCTCAAGGACTTCAAGGACAAAATAAATATAATCCATTTTCAATGTGATCTTTATTCAGATATAATATAATCTTAGTCTGATTGTCTTTTATATATACAGTACGTATATATATATATATATATACACACACACACACACATATATATGTATGTATGTATGTATGTACGTATATATATATATATATATATACGTACTGTATATATAAAATATGTCATTATCATCTACTATTATAAGATTCTATTTCCAACCGTTCAATTTATTTCCCTGTCATCATCGTTGTTGTAAACACGATTCTGTAAAATGTTTATTACATCACGATTTGAACAACAAACGCAGGGGGAATATCACAGGTTTTCAATGATGGCATTTTCTTTCTTTTCAAGCACTTCAGCACAAAAGGGGCTGTTTTCCAGGTATTCCAGTCCAGGATCGAAACTCAAGCACCTCAAGGACCTGGTAAGATTCCTTCCCTCCATATTCAAGCACACACACATACACACACGCATAACCTCTCACCGTTGGGCCCGTCGTAGCCGTAGGACACCGGGCGGAGGTTGACGCCGCAGTAGTCGCACCGGAAGCAGCTGCGATGGAAGAAGAGTCCCTCGGCGCTCAGCCTCTCCATCACGTACACATGGTTGCTGCAGAAGAAACACACGTCGCTTGCGCCCACGGGCACAGTGACCGCCTATGGACAGAACGAAAGAAGAGAAGGGCCAATATCGCTAAAGAGGGATAGTTGGTAAAATTTAAAAAAGTTAAAGAAAAAAAAAAAAGGGGGGGAAGGCCCAGATCAGGACCTTCTGCTTGCATTACATTGCATACTTGTGTGTGTGTACATCAACACAGAATGATCTGCAAACTCTTTGCTTATCTCAAAGCAAGTGGAATTCAAAGCAATGCAGACCTTACTAAGTTCTGCGGGAATTGCGTGGCTGTATACATTCCAAACGATGCAAATGCACAAAGGTCACGCTGAATGAACTGTATGGTGTAGTCAGTGAACTGCAATCTGCATGCCCCGAAGAATTTCTTATTACATACAACCACTCCTGTGGAGAGTTTGACCAGACACAAAACAAATCAGTGTTTGGCCAGAGGGAGCATTTGAGTGCAGACTGGAGCCTCTTCCGAGAAGCGGCAACAAATGGTCATCATACAGACATTGAGGAATATTCTGCTACCCTGATTGGATACATCAACAAGTGCACTGAGGATGTAACAGCCACCAAAACCATCAAAATACGAGCGAACCAAAACCCATGGTTCACAGCGGAAGTTTACAAGCTGCTGAAAGCCTGGAACGCTGCTTTTGAAGTAGGCGAGGAAGCAGCACTCAAGACAACAAGATCAAACCTGTCCCGTGGCATTATGCTGGAAAAGAGAGACTCCGGTCAAATAAATAAATAACCACTCCACCAACACAAGAGATACACGGTGCATGTAGGAGGGTATACAGGCCATCATGGAATATAAGACCCCTGCGCCTGCCTGCGACACCGATGCCTCACTCCCAGATGCAATCAACAACTTTAATGCATGGTTTGAGGCATTGAACACTGAGCCAGCAGAAGAAAACACCCCTCCACCAGACGACCAGGTGCTCTGTCTGTCTTCAACAAGCGTGAGGAAGACGCTTTCCAGAGTCAACCCACATAAGGCTGCAGGACATGACAATGTACGAGAGCTGTATCGTCTGACCTCAATGACTACGTAGCACTGACCCCCATCGTTAAGAAATGCTTCGAGCAGTTAGTCCTTAGATACATTCAGTCTAGTGTCCCCGCCTCACTGGACCCGATGCAGTTTGCGTACTGCTCAAATAGGTCCACAGAGTATGCAATCTCACATGCCCTCCATCGGCCCTGACTGATCTGGACCAGAAAAACACATACACAAGAATGCTCTTCATAGACTTCAGCTCAGCCTTTAATTGCGTCATACCTCAGCTGCTAATAGGAGAGCTCCACCTGCTGGGACTCAACACCTCCCTCTGTAACTGGATCCTGGTTTTCCTCATCGGCAGACCCCATTCGGTACTGCTCGGTAATAACAGCTCTAGCACACCGGCGCAACTTAGGGTTGTGTGCTCAGCCCCCTGCTGTTAACGCTACTGACCGGCAACTGCACCTACACATCCAGTACAAACCACTTCATTACGTTTGCGGATGAGACAGAGAGGAGGTGGAACAGCTGTCAGACTGGCGCACAAACAACAATCTGTCTCTGAACATTGACAAAACAAAGGAGATAATTGTTGACTTTAGAAGGAACATCAACGGCTGCACAGTGGAAAGGGTAAAGTGCACCAAGTTTCTTGGTGTACACATCACAGAGACCTCTCCTGCATCACCAACGCCAGCCCCCCGTGGCCAAGAGATCCCAGCAGCGACTGCCTTTCCTACGGCAGCTAAACCAGTTGTATCACCGTGTGGTAAGGAACCTGCCACGCCGCTGATTGCAAGGCTCTACAGAGGGTCGTGTGAACAGCTGAGCAAATCACTTTGCTTTGAATTACTCACTGTTCTGGGTCACTGCATACTGCGCTGTATTGCTGTTCGATTCGGTGTTACTGTTATGCTGTGCCGTACTGTTGTACACTGTACTGTACACCTCCACAGACACTTTATTCACACGCCACTTTACTGCACGTCTGTATATACAAATAGCCTATACCATATACATAACTCTATTCCCTTTACTTCTATTTTGTACCCCCACTCTGTATTACCTTTTTGAGTCTTTTTTTTTTTTAAATGTTATTTATTTTATATTATTCTATTCACTAACTGCATTACGTTTTAGGAATCAGTTAGTTTCAGTTAGTTAGCTCGGTAGGAATTAGGGTAGCTATTATGTTTGGTTTAGTAACTATTGTGCATAATCTCTGGGTGCGTTGCAAAGACATTTCACTGCATATATGTATGAACGTATGTATATGTATGTGACGAATAAACCTCTTGAAACTTGAATCTCTCTACTCCATCTCTCTACCACATTTTCCACGCACGCTCTGTTCAGAGGGCCTTCGGCATTGTGAAGGACCTCTCCCATCTCTCTCACGTGCTCTTTGTCATCTGGTAGGAGGTACAGAAGCATATCAGGGTGTGCAACAACTTCTTTTTCCAGACTCAGACAGTTGGTTCGTTGGTTGGTCACACCCCCCCCACTTCCCCCACTACACCCCACTAGTGCTCCCATTCAAACCAAGTAAGCGCCTGATTGTTTACTGCTTCTTCTTTTATTCTATTTATCTTACTGTTATGTGTCCACATTCTATAGTAATATGTCTACATTTTATTGTTATGTGGTTTGTAATGTCTTTTGTCTTGTTTGTCATACAAATATGTCCCGTCTTGTTTCAAGTGCTATTTGTTTATAGTTTTATTGGCCAAATGTCAAATTTTTAGGTCTTGGGAGAAATGCAATTTGTCCTACAGTACGCCTTGCTGTGTAGGGTTGGGATGACAATAAAGTAAAGTTGAACTTCATGAATTAAGCATTATGCATTTAGTTTGAAGAAATTGAATAAAGGGGGCAATCCAGGGCAGCGACTCTGAAGTGTCAATAGAAAGTATTCATCAACCGCGGCATTATCACATGCCACACGGCCTGTGGGGCAATACATAAATACACCCTGATCCAAATACACACCATCCAAGGGTCTGGCATTGCGAGCCTACTCCACTTGACGCATGTTGAGCATGAGTGTTTGTGAACAGGGCTTGACCTTTGGACCACTGTCTGACTCCTCCTCCGTGGTCAAATGCGATGACAGGACACGTGAATTAAGTCTGAGTCATCTCGAATTCTACTTACTGTGTATTGATTCTCCGTGAAACATCGTCACACCTAAGCAACTTCAAATTCTCCTAAGGTAACCAGTTACAAAACACAGAAAAAAACAACATAAAGTTTCTTAGTAAGGTGTTAAGACAGATTCTACAAGTCTTTGCAACTCTGCTGGAGGGATGGAACACCATCCTTCCAAAGGATATTCCCTTATTTGGTGTTTTGATGATGGTGGGTGGAGAGTGCTGTCTAGATGTTCAATTGGGTTGCAATCTGGGAACTGCGAAGGCCACAGCATATGATTAACATCATTTTCATACTGTACTCATCAAAACACCCTGTGACCCCCGTGGATGGGGGCTTTGTCATCCTGGAAGTGACCGTTTATGAAGGTTTTTCTTTAAATTTGTCAATCGTCTGTATATAATGCATCTTAAAAAGGGGCCCCGTCTTCTCTTAACAACATGAAACCCGAGGGAGTCTAGGGAACAGGTTTACGGGCTTCACCAATGACACAGATAACAGGCTGGCATCGCCTACCTGCTCCCCTCGAGTGGGCAGAGTTTGAGACTTTATCTTCTCTTTGAAACGAAAACTCATCTGCTCCTGCTGCTGGGTGCGCTTTTTCTGAAAGGGGGGGTAGGAGGTGGGAGGAATCGCCGGGAGAGAAGGGGCAGAGAGGACAGTGATGAGATGTAGGGGAAGAAACCAACAACAACAACAAATGATGGTTTTATGGCCACATAACTAAAGCGGGTTTTCAAGGGAAAGGAACGACGGGTGCTCCCCCACTGGACTAAGGTGGACTACTCGTGGAATATTTTGGACGACTAAGGATATTCATTTTGCATGTTTTTACCGGTCTCCATGGGGAGGCCTGGTCGGGAGCCGTCGTAGCCGCCACTGCCGTGGTCGCTGAACACTCCGAGGCAGCATACAGTTTGGGAGAGGAATCTCCCTGATGGTCACATAGGGAACAGTACCAGACACATCATTTTCTTCTTCTTACCCCAATCGCACAACACCCCTGAGGCTGTGACCATAACACAGCAGTGGTAACGGAGCTTATTTACTCACAAGACAACCATATCTGAGCTGGCTTATGACTCGAGTGTGGAAATACCCAAAGCACCACAGACTTTGGTGGTTAACCCATTTATACGATAGCCTGACTGAAAGATTTGACTCCGGTTGTCTGTGACGCTCATTTTGTACAGACATACGAGTAAAAAGTAAAAGGAAAAGCAAATTTAAGGAAAACATATAGATCATATCACATAAGTAGGACATAGACATTAATAAACGCTATTTATTTGAATTTGAATATTTACAGTAGGTGAATGAGGGGATTTGCAGGTATCTGGACAGGACCAGAGCATTAAGAGCACTTTTCAGAGCATCATCTTAAAATGATGTTCTGATATCATCATCTTAAATCATGTTAAAATAGCAAAATATAATTTTATGGTGAAAAAAATAATTAAATTGTATATATATATATATTCTCACACACACACACACACACACACACACACACACACACACACACACACACACACACACACACAATGTAATGTATACAATATGTAATGTCACACTTCTCTCACCAGTAAACGTGTGGCAGAGTAGGCAGGGCTTTGACAGGCAGATGAACCCTCGTCCAGCTTGGCCTGGAGCTGATTGGCCATGAGCCGCACTCTGGAGCGACCGGCACCACCCACGAACCCCTCCTCGAAGTTCTGCTGGCACTGGTTACCGCTGGAATCCTCCTGCTGGAATAACGAGTCCCCCCCCCACCGTTCATCACTACATAATGTAACATAACAGGATGCAACTTTTCCCAATCCCATCAGAGACAAGCTTTTTACGCTCACCTTTTGCTCATCTTGAGACGCCGGGCTGGTCCTCCTCCTTTTCCCTAACGCGTCTTTCTGCTCCTGTGTTTGTTTTGGGTAGGGATTAAGATGGGCAAATATTAGCCAAAATGTCGCAACTAATAGACACTGAAATTATATATATCCATGACATTACATCATATTTGATGTTGGAAATAACTGAGCCTTGAATCTCAATTGTCTAAAGTGATCTCCATTATTACGTGTGTTCTTTGACTTCTTTGACTTAGGAATATCATTCCTGTGATACGAGACTCTTAACTCCTGCAGCTGAATACAGGGTTCATTCTGCGGTTACAAAATTACTTTTGAGCAAAAAAAACAATAATTTTCAAGGACTTTGCAGAAAACAAATATCATTATTAATTAAAATATAATATAACCTGAGTTTCATTGTCTATTATTTATATGAGTATATCTATGAAATATATCTATATATAGTATATCATTAATCTTATTGTCATCTACTATTATAAATGTGTATTTTAACCATTCCAATTACGCTAGATTAAATTTACATTTCAATGGCATCATCCAAGTTGTAAAAGACATTCTGTAAATGTTTTATTACATTATGATTTGAATAATAAAACCAGGGGGAATATCACCGGTTTTTAATGATGGCTGTTTTTAAGGTATTCCAGCACTTACATTTCTGAGGAAGAAATCCAAGCACTTGACACACCTCAAAGACCCGGTAAGAAACCGGTAAATGTATTGGTACCTTAGGATTGCGTTTGCGGGACGGGCTGTGGCCAAGCCTGCTGAGGAGGGAGACGGGGGCGATGAGTGCAGCTCTCAAATCGGCGTTCTGAGCCAAAAAACCTGGATCGAGAGGAAAATAAATATGTGTGAAATCTACCGCTATTTAATGGTTCATCCGATAACTGGCCTTGCCGTTTGTTCGCTGTGTGTTTCCCGCAGCTCACCACCACTAGAGGGCAAGGTGTCCTTAAGGAGCTGGTAGAATTGGCTGAGGTACATGACCAT
This sequence comes from Zeus faber, assembly GCF_960531495.2. NCBI lineage: Eukaryota > Metazoa > Chordata > Actinopteri > Zeiformes > Zeidae > Zeus > Zeus faber. The sequence continues at coordinate 18,931,386 of NC_137208.1, read as the reverse complement.
GGAGAGGGAATCTGGCTCGCCCACAGAAGACATCTCCTCTACAGTCACCAGCGGGGAGATCCCAAACTCCTGCTCGGCCACGTCGAACCCCAGCCGCGTGTTCTCCTCCATGTCGGCCGCGTCCAGGGAGTCAAAGTCACTGCAGGGGGACGGGACCAGACAGAACCACGCCTTCCGAATGTTGCAGCGAATATGCAGGATGCATGAATATGCAGCGACGGTAAGAAGACAACCCTGAAGTGTCCAGTGTGGCTTACATCAGATCGGGACGGTAGTGGTGGACCAGCGCACACAGAGCCAGCCCACTCTTCCAGGAACATGTTAGGTCAGTCACAGCGACGCCGTGGTAACCCTGTGTCTGCTCCTGGCACCAGCTCAACAGCTTATTTGAGCGAGAGAATGACTCTGGAGGGGAGAACAGAATAGGGCACGGATCGCACCGGTCTGTCCTGTCCCATTTGTCAACCCCAGTGGCGCCAGTCACAACATGTGCTGAATTTAAAAGCTGCCCAATGGTTTTATCGCTATGGCTTAACCGCCGGGACTCCTCACCCTGTCTCAGTAGTCGGGGTGATGGGTCGTGGATGAGAAGTCCCGCATCCGCTTGTAACTCTGTTTTCTCCCCGGTGTCAACCAGATGTCTCACCTACAGAAACACGGCCCCATCAGACGATGGCAGTTCCATACATATACAGTACATACTATATATGCAGTAGGCGTTTACAGTAAGTCTCGCTGTGTGTGAGTGTTTGAACCTGAAGGGGAGTGAAAAGCAGAGGATTGATGTTGGGGTAGCGCGTGGCTGGGTCCACCGTATACAAACACAGGTTCTTGTTGATGTTCTCTGGGGTGGTCTGGGGAAGGAGACGATATAGACTCTCCCTGGAAGACAGAAAAAAAACAGCAGCCGTGAAGTAAGTACGACCCAAAGGACAGTGATGGACAGTGAGTGTATGTCGGTCCGTCTGCCCTCACCTCTCGGCCAACAATTCCAATGGGGCGCCTCCTTGGGCCCAGCTGCGAATCATCCAGGCCGAATCCAGAGCTGCCAAGAAGCCTCGTGCCACGCCAGTCCCCATAGGCCAAAATGGCTGCAATGACACAAAACACAAATCAACAAGCAAACCCAAAACCCAAACAACAAACGAACCCACACGGATACATGTCAAAAGACCCAGCCAGCCCGTCCAATTTTCCCGTCATACCTCCAGCAGGCTGTCCCCCACCAGCGTGACCAGTAGCTGGTGTCCCCGGCGCTGGCGGACCAGGGCAGCATTCTCTGAGGCGTACATGCAGGTAAAGTCAAACATGGCCACGTCCGGTTGTCCGTAGTGGTTCATGGCGAAGTCCAGACACGGCAGCTGGTGACCCGTGGAGAAGTCTGCCGCCTCTCGGGCATATGTCTGCAATGCATTCTGGTCCACGTTGCCCCGCGAGAGAAGCAGCTCCGTGTCTGCGTAGTCCTGACAGATACAGGAAGTGTTCGTATAGATGTATCAAACTATAGTTCATGGCTTTCACATTAAATTAAACTCAGTGTATCTTCGTACCTGCAGAATGACTCCCTTTTCCAGCAGGCTATGCTTCTTAGCTGTCATTACAAAGTAATGAGTGTCGTCCTTGTAGTAAACTATATTCTCTAGATCAATACCTGGAAAAGACACAGGTGGGGATAGGAGCGTTATCCACCGTCATTCCCATATTCATCCTCTTTCCATGGGTGTGACGAACCAGGCCTATGTAATTACAAACCAGTCTTTTTGGCACTTTATCTGCAGAATAAACATTGAAATAAAAGTTTCTTGGTTTATACCGGCGAGGGTCATGGATGGTAAGTTCTAACCGGTTTCTTGGCGTAGTTCCTGAAAAAACCTCTGGTTGAAGATGAAGGCCACTCCGCTGATCTCCTCCACCTTGGCCTCAGCCGTGGTGTTCCTGTTCTTGAAGTTGGCCGTGATGGCGATGGCCAGCTTCCCCCGGAACTCCTTGCGTCTAAACCCTTCAGAGAGGGGAAAAACAAAGGAGAGACAACATGGTAGTGTATGGTACATCGGAACCTGTCAAAGAAGAAGCACTGACTGTCTGTCTGGCGCTCCAAAGCATTTTACACGCATCAACGTCTTATTCGAAATGTTACACCGCGGAAAGATATGGGAGAGAGAGAGAGGGGGAGAGTTCTCTATTTGACAGTGGTTTAAGGCTTTTATTATTATTTATTTTTTAAGTATCAAAAACGTACCAGGTAACGTGTTCCGACGTCCGTCTGCTCCAATAATGACGTCAAACTCCAGCTGGCTGATGGGATGGGACTTGGGATGCACCTCCAGTCTCCACCCCACCTCTGAGACGGACATGAGTATGGTGCATACAAATGAGAAACAAACAGAGACTAAGGCGCTGTCCCCAGATACGCAGATGCCCCCCAATTAAGAAAAAATTAAATAAATCCCCGTCCACAAGAGAACACAAAACCAATTTAAAACTGCTCACATAAGCATGGGAGGCCAAAACGCAGAAAAAATAATATGTTTTCAAAAATATCAAGGATGACTAGATAAGTGTAATCATCCTCGCACAGTGATTTCAGGGTTGGCGGTGTCTGCCAACCTTTCGGCATGTCAAACAACCCTGCCCACACCACTCGGGGGTTGCCAGTTCATATCAATCAAGTTAGATTCCTAATGTACAAGACTCACTCTGACGTGCCTTGTCCTCGGGTGGCTCCACCAGGTCCTTGAATTCCACATTGACGTGCACCTCCACCCCTAACAGCAGTGCCACCTTCAACAGCACCAACTGGAGCTGGCGAATACCTACAGAGAGCAACGCCCACAAAAAAGAGCCATGCAGTGGAATGGTTTTGTCCTTTTTGAAGAGCTACATTTTCATCCTTTTTTCCAGGGGAAGCCACCTGATCACTTACTGATGTGATCTATGGACCCGGCACAGAACTTTCCGTAGAGCTTCTTGGCGCCGAGGCCCCGGAGGTCGTGGATGGTGAAGGGCCACAGGTGGAGCACGTTGTTCCGTGAGAAGGCGTCCCTCTTCTCCAGCAGCACCACCCGGGCCCCCATGAAGCCCAGCTCCACAGCGGTCCGCAGGCCACAGGGACCTGCCCCGATGATCACACACTGAGAAAAGAAGGAGAGCGAGGGGGTGGGAGCAGTTCGGAGGTCCCACTGACTTTTTGCGTGCCCGACTTTCTAGACCTCCGTGACCTCTTTTGAAGACTTCATGGGTGGAAGGACTGCCACTGAGCCTTTCCACCCTGCATGGGGCGGAAATAAAGCTCATAACTTTAATTGTCTCGTTTCATGTCATTATGTTCAATTGCAACAGATATTCTAACGGAGGTCTCACTTTGAAGGGATGAAACTAGTGGTTACATACAGGTAGAAGAAGAACAGTTGTAATTCATAATTGTCCCACTAGATTTTTGCCCTCAACATAGACACACACAGAACCTGTTTACCATTGGGATATGGTGGGCTACATAGTTTTAAAACTGGCCAACCCCCAGTTACCAGGCTCACAAATATTCCCTCGCTATCAGGCATTGGGAATCCCACTAGTATTCCTCTTCTGTCCAGCCCACTCCCTCTCTCCTCACCAAATAGTCTAGATTTGACAGTGACCATTTGAGGCATAAACTCAGTATTGCAAATGCCCATTTTTTCTTTCCTGTGCAGTCCGTGTCTGGGTCTCTTTGTTGGTCACAACTGCAGACTTTGAACTGTCGAAAATGGGCCCACATCATTATCACAACTCTTGAGTGAGCAAAGTTAAACGAAGGACCGGGTCTTACCGTGGTGTTGGCACAGGCACGGCCCCTCATATACTCCTGATGTGCCGCCCTCTTGTCCAGTTTGGCCCACAGACCATTGGCCTTCCAGTAGTTGAGGCGCTGTTTGATTGTGTGGTACAAAGGCCGCTCGGCAGGTGCTTGCGCCAGTCTGAGATGCTCGCAGAGTCGGCTGAAGGCACGCATCGTGGCCCTGCAGGTAGCAGCCTGGACAAAGTCTTCAAACAGCTCTTGGGCTCGGCTCTCTCGGTCTGCCTCATCACCCATGGCGGCCCCGGAGGCAGGGCAGCCCAGGCAGGGCCTCTCCTGCGGATGTCACTCACTGGCTCCAGCTCGGCATCCGGCGTGTGCAACAGGCCGGCTGGAAAACAACAAAGAGGTCAACGATGGCTACCGCAACTCGAAGATGACTTCAGCCACATAGCGTGTAAGTTCTACAGTATTTGGGAGTGTTTTTTTAAGTCATTGGGATTTAATAGTGCATAGAAACAAGACAGTGTTTTAAGTGTGTGTAAGATAATGCAAGCGAGGGCGATGCACGTGAATTTGCATCCAACTTGAGATGGAGCACAATGACCCTCGTACATTACTGACTCCATCACCACCAAGCACTGAGATCCAGAGTGGATGTGTACACATAGTCACACCCCCCAGCCCCCTTTGAGTTCCCTACTCTCAATATACAATGCCACCATTATCTCCTTATGATGGACGAGTGACCTCATGTAACCTAGCGATGTGGTGTAGTAATCCAAAACAACGTCAATGAAATACAAAGCACGGTCCTCCATCGCAACAAGAGCTGAGATTCCTCGACTGCTTCCATCAATTCTTTTTCACTGTGTCTGTCCTCATCAGATTTCCAGCATCGCTCAACGGCGGTGGCGGCAGACAAACTCCACATCAACCAACGCCAACCTTTACGACACCACTTAGACAACACATTTTGGAGCATGAATATCAACACAGCGTCATCGACCAACGTCAGAAGGCCGTTCTCACCGTTGTGCTGGCGCTTACCATTCATGTAGTTGCCGTCGCTCCCATTGGTATATCCATCTGCGATGGCAGGTTGCCAGGTAAAGAGTCTAAATCCTCTCCTGAGCAGCAGACATGAGACGTGCCCTGCAGCTGTGATGTCCACCTCCTCGTCCCGGTTCTCCTCACACACACACACCCTAGACCGGTGGTCAGCGCATTGGACCTGCCCCCACTCCACTGGTGACCAGAAACACACACTGGGACTGGTAGACCAAGGGTATCTGAATGTGTGTGTGGAGGGGGGTATTGTCAGACTGACTCCTCCCCATGACACCTTACACAGGCCAGGCGACACACACACACACAGACACACACACACACACACACACACACACACACACACACACACACACTAATCTGAGAAGTCTCAGGGACACAGACTGCAACTCTAACAAGCTTACAGGATCAGGAGGGCCATGGATGACGGATTATAAATACCATGCACTGTATCTCCGTCGCGAAGGGTCAGCGTGCGAGTCCAAAGTTTTAATAATAATTGTAAACAAAAATCGGACAGAATCAGAATGAGTTTATTCCGCCAGGAATATATACTATACTGGGAATTTGTTCTGGTGAGGTTTGGTGTGTTTTGCTACAGACAATTAGCATAAAAAAAGCTTAACAGCCTGAAAAAAATGATTAAATTATAATTATGTTTTTAAATCAAATACAATAATAAGTGAATAAAAAAAAAAGGTTAAATATATACAAATAGCCAAAAAATACAAAACAGAAATGGTCAGATATATACAAATAAACAGAATATACAAAATGCAATACTATGCACAGGATAAATTATTTGTTATAGGTATAATTTATAAATATTGATTATTACTATGTACAATATTGCTTATTACAGTATGTACAGTGTAATACCAGTGTTATCGCACAGACATTATTGTACGAGTTGTGTGTAGCTTGTAAACAACTTTAAGTGATCTCTCCCTGGAGATGCATTTCTCGTCAGGAGAGTTAGGTATAAAGGCAAACTTACGATAACACGAAACCAAGTGTTTAAAGCAGATGTTTTAATTATTTTCTCAGGCCTCTTAACACCATGCTGAGTTTGCTCGCAGATCAGAAGTCACAGAGGGTTTAACCTCTGGCTGAACCCCCCCCCCCCAGCCGAGACCACCTTCACTAATTAAGTCAGACGGTCGGCGATGATCTTACTTAAGTATGGCGTATGAGTCGTGTGAAGACACGTGTGTACACACACACACACACACACACACACACACACACACACACACACACACACACACACACACACACACACACACACACACACACACACACACACACACACAAAAAAGTTAATCACTGAATCAACACAAATGTTGGTTCAGTGATTGTGTTAAAGTAAAAAAAATGTATCTTTTAGTTGACTCAATTTAAACTTCCAAATTTGGTTATGTTAAATTTTGTATATACTTAAGTATATTTTATATTGACTCAATTTAAATCAGAATTATTTTACATTGATTACATTAAATTAAGTTGAATCAATTTGAATATATTACGTATAAATTTATAGAAAAAAAACAAAAAAAAACCACAAACTCTTCATTGCGAATAATCCCCCTTAGCTGTCCTCCTTCCCCTAGTGGGCTCTTAGAAGTGGAGCTCACAATAATCCCCTGGTTGTGACTTTATTTCTACCAAGAGTCTAGCCAGCAATAGCACTTGGAGTGGCTCCCTCTAGTGTCGAGGAGCTCTAGAGATTCCTTGGGATTCAAAAGAATCCAACTGGGATTCAAGGTCATATACAATAATTAAAATTAACACGAAGCATGAGAATTATGCATAACCTTTCACTTTACCAGCGTAAATGTAAGATATAAAAAAAAATAGTGAAAGCACAGGGACAGTGGAACAATATTCAGGATAGTGTTTATTATTTTCACACTACATTTACAATGACAATAAAAAAATCTCTAAAAAGCGTTAATATTTTGGAGACTCAGTAACATCAAGAGCTTTGCTGTGAAAAGAAAAAGGAAGTAAATGGAGATTAATCTTAAACCAGCTTCACAACAAAAACCCCAAACGACAAGAACAAACCAGAAATCTATTCATTCCTACAGAGAGTCAGATTTCACATGCCAAGAGCCGTGACGCCCTGCAGTGCGGGATTTCTGCGTCCGATCAAAGTTCCAGGATGCGTTCAAACTTTTCAACTCATGCAACAAATTTTGGTCCGACAGTACTAACAGAAGTGACGTCGGTCAAGTTTTTTCTTGGAACTGAGATTAAAACTAAGTAAATTACGGTCATAGAGATTATTTGTCACAGTCACGTATTTCAAATTAATGTTATTATATTATTGCCATTTATAATTATTAACGTTGGATGTCACTGTATTCACGATCAAATAAATAAATACATTTTTATGTCAATTCATTGTGTGTATTTTTTATTTTTTGTTCGCACTTTTCAAACACTATATGAAGGAAAAAATGAGCCCGGTGTCAGGGAGGCTTTGCTATGTGTACACAAGCCTGTATTATCCCAGCGTAAGGCCCCAGAACAATCATGCCTATGGCAAGGGAGTTTTTTGAGTGACTGCAGACGGGGTGAACGTGGACTGTTTTCACGATGCAATGCATGTATGCATATGCACCGTATAACCCAGCCCGTGTGTACAATGTGTCGTGCGCAAAATAAAGCCACCACAATTTCCATATTGACATTTATCAGAAACACAAAATGGATCCCTTCTCACCAGCAGCGCTCGGCCCTTTGTCTCGATAGGCAGTAGGAGGTTTCCAAAAGCGCAGATGATACAGGCCACTGAGAACGGAGTCAGGGCCAATAAAACAGACTTGGACATCAGCACCTGTGATGCACATAGTTATGTCACACTTCATCAAAGGAAAGCAGCAAATATCAGCGACGACACCAGAGAGCACTGCAAACATACTGTACCTGTGCTATGAAAGGTGCGATCATGCCTCCGATGCGACTGAAAGACGTGCAAAAGCCCATTCCTAAAGAGCGAGCCACGGTGGGATACACCTGGGTCCAAGAGAAGACGAGACAGAAAAACAAAACAAAACAAAAATTTAAATCATATAGTAAAATAATATTGTGAGATAGTAAAATAATAATTGTTATAATATAAAGACCTGCTTGGACATAATATCCACATCATTAATAATTATTCCTTATTTATAAATATCTTATGAAACCACAAACAGTCATCCCTGAAGTATTGTCAAATTATCGTTATCAAGGTATTAGAGTTATTTTAAAGTTAACCATACAGCTAAAATCAGTTTGGATAGGAATATCCAAGTGCAATCTTCGTACCTCTGCTGTGTAAATGTAAACCACGTTGAAATTCATAGAGACCAGAGACCTGAGCAGGAAAAGCAGCACAGTGAAGCCCAACCTGCGAGAGTGAGACACATAACAAAGGTTTCAAACAAATGTTTTAATGCCCCGCGCCATGACATGGCCACATGTAATGTACGTACATGGTGGTGCAGACGTTAACCAGGAAGAAAAGCAGTGCTGACAGGAGCTGCAGCACCGTCAAACTCCATTTCCTCCCCAACACGTTGAGCAGAGCGATGTTTAAAGGGATGACTACACACGCATGCACGCGCGCGCGCGCACACACACACACACACACACACACACACACACACACACACACACACACACACACACACACACACACACACACACACACACACACACACACACACACACACACACACACACACACATACACACACACACACACACACACACACACACAGAAAGAGAGAGAGAGAATTCAAACTCTTCTAGGAGAAACAAAAATAAAATAAAGAAAAAGCAGTAGAACTGGCGGGAAATGTTAAATGGTCTTTAAGGTCCCCATAACACGTTTTTGAGGCAAGAAATAAGCAATCCAGTTGCTGAATCTTCACTCTTATTAGATCTACAAGGCCTTGTTTAAAAGTTTGTTCCTACTTTTGTTGCCATGCTCCAAGTTTGTGGTAGACATGGACACCACACCGTGACGCACCCGGACTCTCGCCGCAGGGATTTTTTTGTTTCATGTAAATGTCGGAAAATAAAATAAAACAAATAAATACATCGACAATAAAAAACACTCAGATCGGATGACGTGTTGACGTCAGCTCGTGCAGAGAATAAAAAAACCTTTGAAAACAGAGCGTTCAGAAGCCTGAGCATTTGGCTCATGCCGATTACTTTGCTATTAGTTTACCTCATTATTTGACACTTTGGCCACATCTAATATGAATATCTGACACTGTAACACTATACATTTACTGTATATACAGTATGACAGAAAATAAGGAAAAGCATAATAGGTCCCCTTTAAAACTGCTGGTCATGGAACAAGAAAGGTGTTCGTCCAGGATAGCTTTTAATTGTTTATATTACAATATGTACAACTTTTAACTTCTCTCTGTCTCATCACAACATCTTGTGTATTTACTTGTATTAACTAGTTGTTATTGTGTCACTGTATATATTATACCATTTTGTTTTCCACCCTGGTACACACAACATATGAACAGATTTTATATATATTCACTATGTGTATAGTACTATTTCAAACTTTTGACTCAATTGTTTATACAGTCGTTTATTCTTTATTGTTACATTTTTAGCTTTATTCTATATTGCCATTTTTCAATTTTAATTATTTTGTTAGGTTTATTGTTTAATGCCATTTTTTATTCTCATTGTGTAATGATTATTTCCTTTTGGTTTTGAATTGAGCCGCTGTTACACAGCCTCGTTTTCCGTTTAGCATCACGCTGCGACAATATACAATAAATACACCCCACTCAACCGTCTGCACATACCAACTCCCCCCACACCAGCCACTTACGTGCGACCTCGCCAAGGCAGCTGATGAGCAGGGTCTTGTAGTCGCCGTTTCCGAAGGAGATGCAGTAGCACAGCCCGTCCTCGTGGCGGTGCTTGACCCTGTGCTCCTCGTCAGCATCGGTAATGCACAGCAGGTTCTTCTCCAGCAGCTCAGAGCTGCTCAGCACGGATCCATAGTAGGAGAAGGACGCCACGAACCTGCGGGGGGGGGGTAGTCTGTTAAAAAAACAAAAAACAAAAAAAAAAAACATCCATCCACGCGCCATTCAGGGAAATGATCATTAATATGCAGTAACGGCAGAGGTGGTCTAGATTGTGTTACACAAGAGTTTTGCTCAAATGCTTTGATAAAGGGTGACCAAATGCGAAAACTGTGAAACAAAGTTATTTTGCTGCCGATTGTCTGTGGTCATGGGCATGAACCCGCCCCCGAGAAGCCGGTCAGCTTGAGAAGCATGTGTTCAGTGAGAAAGCAGTGAAAGATGGAAGGGGTGACCAAACGAGTGAGCGAACAAACGAGCGATTCAAAAGTTAGTTAAATTTCGTTTTTTTATATTAATAGCAATTTCTTCATTTAAAAAGTAGATTTTCTGGAATGATATACAATTTCAGAGGTTAAAATGGTGGAATGATAAAAAGCAGAAGATGGGAGAGAGCTTACCATGAGTACCACAGCAGGACAGAGGTCCTCCGAAACATTGGACCGACCAGAATACGCCAGCTGCCCCGCTCCCTCTAAACACACACACAGTCAAGTCGTTGTGGTCCATCACACACTCACACACACTCATACTCACACACACTCACACACCTTACCGCCAAAGGTTCCATGAGACGACCCGCTGGCAGCGAAGCTCTGTTCATCCTGGCAATAGACTGCAGGGTTTCCACGGCTGCCTGCGTGTTACCTGCAGACACATTATAACGGGCCGACTCTGGAATGTACTACACAGACAAGGACACAAACAAGAATCACAGAGAGTTTCCTGAATGTAATGGGTGTAGAAATGGACCTAGAGCTGGTAGGAGGTAAAAGAAAACAGAAAAATACGGTGTCCGGCTCATCTCACCTTGAAGAGAAAAATGAGGATCAGGCTCGGAGCGACAGAGATGCGGATCAACCACCGCCAGCCCAGTGTGGGGACCACCGTCATTCCCAGGATCACGATCAGCATGGAGCCCGCCATCCAGAAGATCTATACACACACACACACACACACACACACACACACACACACACACACACACACACACACACACACACACACACACACACACACACACACACACACACACACACACACACCAGATGCAAAGATTGAACAATTTGACATGGTGCTGATGATGTAAATACTGAAAGCCAGGCAAAAGACCGGTTTCTTGAATGCTTATTCAGTTGCTATATCCTGAAATGCATCTAGTGCAGTCGGCTTTGTAAGCGCTTTGAATAAACAGAATAAGGAAACTGAGTGTTTATCACTTGTATATGAATCTCAATGATTTATGATTTGGCTTTGGGCAAAGGACTGCCATTGCTTTTTTGGAACAGGAAAAGTAAAGGACTTCACGCAAAACAAATATAATAAATTTTCAATGTGATCTTCACTAATTACAGTACAGTGGTACCTCGACTTACGACTGTAATTCGTTCTATAAGAACGGTCGTATGTTAAAACAGTTGTATGTCGAAGCATTTTTCCCATATAAATTATGAAATCATGAAGGATGAAAATAAACAAAAAACACAGCACAAACACAGTTAATATGAAAAAAATATCGATAAGCCACAAACTACGTGCACACAGGATGTGTGACTGGACTGCTGACTGACTCCTGACTGCTGACTGGCCGCCGACGCACCAACTGCAAATTTCCATGGTCGTAATTTGGAGCAGTCGGTCGCAAGTCGATACAAATTTTTACGACTATCGCTACTCGTATCATGGATTAGTCGTATGTAGATGCAGTCGTAAGTCGAGGTACCACTGTACTATTAAAAGTGTCTATTTCCAACCATGCTGGATTAATTACTGTGGCAGAGGAGGGGGCGTGGTTAAGCCACAGTCTGCAGGTGATGGTGCTGGCTTCTTCCCGCTGAGGCACAGCTGTAACGGGTCCCCCTTATCAGCCTCATTTGCGCTGAATGGTCGGACCTGGCTGGGAGAGTTTTCTTATGTGTTGTTGTGGCTTGCAGTGGGGATTGCGTGGTGCATGTCGGTGAAACGCCTGCAGACCAGACCACAACCCAGGAGAACCAGCCACGGACAGATTATTCCTTTTATTTTAGGTTTCTGTTTTTGCCAGTGAACCTTTTTGTTTACCATTGTTAATAAAACTCACGCCATGTCAGTGGCCCACTGCCAGAAAGACTCTCCCTTCCTAAACCTGTGCCTGTGGGTAGAGACGCCCACAATTACATTACAATAATTACGTCATGATTTGAATAGTGAAAACAGGGGGAATATCACAGGTTTTCAATGGGTGGATTTCCTTCAAGGACTTTTCAGGCACTTCAGCACAAAGAGGGCTATTTTAAGGTATTGCAGTACTTACATTTCCCAGGATGAAATTCAAGCATATCAAGGACCTGGTAAGAACCTTGATCATAACTTCCGTGTATATATAGGAATTGGGGTGTGGCATTATGCTAATAAGTCATTGTGGACATGCACCTGACGTATCATCTGGCCTTTTCAACATACGCAGGAGGTTAGAACAAACCTGGCTGTCGGCACAAGTAAGATAAGTAAGTAAGAATTTCTATGCACAAGTTTGTGAATGAGAACCATTGTGTGCACACTCTTAACACTTACTGAGGCCAGCGGCAGTAGGTAGGCTCTGTATCTAGCAGGGATGAATTCTGTCTTCAAGACAAACCTGCAGTTGGGAGCAGGAAACACGGAATAAGAAGAGCAGGGCTTTGAGTTTCTTTAGCGGTGTCTGTGGGTGCGTCCTTACCCCTGAGAGACTCCAGCCACACCACAGCCCACCAAGCTGCGCAGAATGATGAACCAGCCGTAGGAGGGGGCGAAGGAAGTGAGGACGGAAAAGTAGGCACTCCACACAAAACCACCAAAGACCACCTAGAAAACAGAGAACACAGGTATGGAGTGGTCTACAATTTGTCCACAGCGATGTGGAAGGCCGATGTCAAAATACAGGTAAAATGGTAAACATCTGTAAAAATTCAATATTATAGGAGGAGCCCATTGGAGAAGGCATCTGGAACATGACAGGACTCAGGCAGATCCATGATTGAGGCATGGCTGACCCATGGAGGGTCACTCCTGGGTCAGTGCTCGGATCTTGCCTGTAATGATATCCCCCTCGATGACGTAATTTCGCACCGGCGCCTGGGAATGCCCCCAGGCTGCATTTCTGAAAAAGCAGTTGCAATGCTTTATCCGTCCACGGGAAGAGCAGTGGATCAAAACAAAAGCAACTTACGTTTTTTTTTAATGGAAAATATACATGTTTTGGAACGGAACACATTGTCTGTACATCTAATAGGATAAAGATATACAACTGATTTTAAAAAACAAATTGTTTGAAAGAATGAATGACAGTTTTTTTATTGTAGATGTATTTAATTGAATCAAATGAATGAAGACACTGTGCATAACCGTATGTAACAGGTGTTTTTACACTTACACCAAATAAATGTGAAATATCGCAACTAATTTAATCGCAATACTTAATGTGTCGCAATGTGTCTACTTTTCATCGTTCCAAGGACTTTTTGGAGGAACCGTCTATATATATATATATATATATATATATATATATATATATATATATCGATCAATATCTAGCCAGCCAGCCAGCCAGCCAGCCAGCCAGCCAGCCAGCCAGCCACTAGGCGGCTGGGAGCCGCCTAGTGGGTGGCTGGAAGCTGGTTGCAACTCGGCTGTCAACCAGCTCGAAGAGCCCTCTTAAGTGGCTCCTACTGTACACACAATATAAAATAAGAAAATATTGACCACTCATAGTAATACAACTCCTATAATTTTTCTCATTTGTCACTGAGGTAGGGGGGCATGGTTTGCTGTCTGTTGCAGGGGGGTGGAGGGAGCACTGGCTCATCTCGCAGCAGACACAGCTGTGTGGGGTTTAACCATTTGAGAGAGGCTTTAAAAACTGCCATGTGTCTCATCTCTACCACAGTGAGGCTGGGTGCTGATCTCAAACCATTGAATGCAACACACCTGAAAAAGTGTATTTTGTCTTCCGAGGGTGAGGGAGTGCCTGTGAATTTAAGTTTGTTTCCTGTGGAGATTTTTGTTTAATTTAAAGGACAAAGCCTGACAGTACCTGAACCCTCTTGTCCGCTCATCCAACCTGGCCCACACAATACAGTCTTGTAACAGTCACATTGATCACAGAACAACTCGACACCTTGGACCTCCAGATTCCCACTGACCTTCCAGCGGCCGTATGCGTCTGCGATGTACCCACAAAGCACTCCACACACCATGAAACCCAGGAACACCATCTAGGAGAATGAAAACAGAAGCAGTTAAAAGTGAAGCCTGGACAACGACACATGGAGCAGCGGCTGAAGAGCTCACCGTGGAGACCAACGCCACCTGCCAGTCGTCCAGACGCCACTCGCAGCGGATCTCCGGGGATACCACCGCCAACAGCATGATCTCCATGGCCTCTACGATCTGAGAACAAAGGAGCGTTCGAACATATTCAGTGGAATAAGGGATCACAAGATAAACCAATTTGGCATCAATGTATTTATTATTATTTTTTTTTTCTCACTCACAGTAGCACTGCCCATGATGAGAAAAAGAAGAATGTGGAAGCGTCCGAAGCCAATGGTCTCCACTGCCTCCTCCACAGTGTAAGTCTTCTCAGCTGAAACGCAGTTGACAAATGTACAGACAAACTGAAGATCAAATTGAGGAAAAAAAAGAGAATGGGAGAGTGTATCTAGTATTACAGAATAGAGAACGCAATGAATTAAATTAAAGTACATTAACACATTTAGCATTGACAGTTACCAGGACATTAGTAGTAACAGTGACAACTGACATTTGTATATAATGCGTGCCTCTTGATCTGGCTTTTTACGATATGTTCATATTTATTGGTGTCCTTGTTGGTAGTGATAGCCTTTCCCTGTGTTCTGATCTCATCCTGTGTGTGGCAGTTCTGCCTGCCGCATGAGTACCGTTTTCTGGGCCCTACGACACAGTTTATTGGCGAAAGTGGCAAGATGTGACAGACCGGGAGCTGATAGAACATTGTCATGAAAGAGGCTCTCCCGTGTGTGTGTGTGTGTGTGTGTGGGGGGGGGGGGTTACCTGTTTGCGCGATAGGCATACAGCCACCTGGGCCCAATTACCCAGCCCCAAGACAGATATAGCTGCTTGAACCACACCCCACTGTGTTCTTATCTTATGAGGATCTTATCTTAGACTGTGTGTTTATTGGGTAGAAAACTTTACTGCGGGTGAGCAGGACTCACCATCGTTACTTAGAACTTCCTGAGATTGTCCACAAGGAGGCTTTTCTTCCAGCTCCACTTCCTGGATATGGATGGCGCTGACCAGCCGAGTCTTCATAAAGGTACCCATGCTGCAACACACTTTTTATTGGAACATATGCGTCTTACAACCAAGGGTTGATATGAGAGCGTAGCAAAGAAAGGCATTGTTAAAAAGCCACTGACTTACCTTTGCTTTGGATTCAAGGGAAACACCAGTTTTTTGGGGGGACTTGTCTGAGATTCAGACAAGGTCAGTACCAATTTGATCCCTGTGCATCCAGTACGGCGACAGCGACGGCTGAATGCTTACTGTGTTCGTTCAATGCAAGGGTCCAGAGGGAATCTACTAGCCTAGCTCCTTGTCTTATTTTAAGCAAGCATCTTGTGTCTTTATGACAAATCAAAATGAGATCTTAGTTGATTTAAATGCAGCTTCATTCGGTTATTTATGACTTATAAGTACTCATCTGGTGAACACAGGGATTGTATTAACAGAATTCCCAAAAAATGAAATATCATTTTAGGGGCAGTGATTGTATTCAGAGAGACAGTGTGACCAGCTAAGTGCTAACTGCATTAGCTCAATGCAAGGCTGTAGAGGGAATTGACGAGCCTAGCTCCAGTTTGACTTTAAGCGATAGTCTTGTGACAAATTAAAATAAGATTTCAGTTGTTTTAAATGCAGCACAGTGATTGTATTAACATAATTCCCCCCAAAAAACTGGAGTATCACTTTAAGAGCGCAGACATTGACTAGGCTCTGTTACATTAAAAACTTCAACTTTAAAAAAACATAACATTACGCAAAGATTGCTTAAAGAGCCATTGCGCAACAGGAAACCTGTCACAATTGACAGGTCAAAGATCCAGGTCAGAGGGGCTTGACTGTTACGACCAGCTTTACATGCACATTGTCAAGGAATGTATTTACTCTCCATATTAATTACACAGACCAACCCGATGGACTAGTTACTGTAAGAGATAATGTTTTCCAATCAACGTGGTTCACTTAATTGAGTTGTGCTGTTGCAATAAGTTTTGGCATGGAGTCAGGCTGAAGATATGTAGAAGGGAAAAGTTATTTCCAAGCATTGGCACTACTTATTTATATATATCTATATCTAATCTATATTATTTATATGCTTGCTGTCTTACTGTATAGAATTACTTTATTGTATAAAGTATAATGGGTGTAGTGGAGGGGGATAACAGGTGGTGGATTCCAGTGTGAATCATATTCCAGTGGTTTTAGTTCTCTTTGTTTCAGGTAAAGTTACCACACACACACACACACACACACACACACACACACACACACACACACACACACACACACACACACACACACACACACACACACACACACACACACACACACACACACACACACAGCGCCGCAGTGGTGAGAAGCCAGCACCATCACCTGCAGACTGGCTTAACCACCTCCCCTCCTCTGCCACAATAAATAATCCAGCATGGTTGGAAATAGACACCTATAATAGTACTGTAGATGACAATGAGTGACACACACACACACACACACACACACACACACACACACACACACACACACACACACACACACACACACACACACACACACACACACACACACCTTGCTTGTTAACACAAATAGCTGATCAGCCAATCACATGGAAGCAACTAAATTGCATTTAGGCATGTAGACATGGTGAGGATGACTTGCTGAAGTTCAAACCAAGCATCAGGATCGGGAAGAAAGGGGATTTAAGTGATTTTGAACGTGGCATGGTTGTTGGTGCCAGATGGGCTGGTCTGAGTATTTCAGAAACTGCCGACCCACTGGAATTTTTACGCACAACCAACTCTAGGGTTTACAGAGAATGGTCCAAAAAACAGAAAATATCCAGTGAGTGCAGTTGTGTGGACGAAAATGCCTTGTTGATGTCAGAGGAGAATGAGCAAACTGGTTTGAGACGATAGAAAGGCAACAGTTACTCAAATAACCACTCGTTACAACCAAGGTATGCAGAATACCATCTCTGAACGCACAACATGTGGATTCTTGAAGCAGATGGGCTACAGCAGCAGAAGACCACACCGGGTGGCACTCCTCTCAGCTAAGAACAGGAAACTGAGGCTACAATTTGCACAGGCTCACATAAAATGGACAATAAAAGATTGGAAAAACGTTGCCCGGTCTGATGAGTCTCGATTTCAGCTGCGACGTTCAGATGGTAGGGTCAGAAGTTGGCGTAAACAACATGAAAGCATGGATCCACGGTTCAGGTGGGTGGTGGTGGTGTAATGGTGTGGGGGATATTTTCTTGGCACACTTTGGGCCCCTTAGTACCAATTGAGCAGGGTTTAAACGTCACAGCATACCTGAGTATTGTTGCTCACCATGTCCATCCCTTTATGAGCACAGTGTACCCATCTTCTGATGGCTACTTCCAGCAGGATAATGCACCATGTCACAAAGCTCAAATCATATCAAACTGGTTTCTTGAACTCTACTCCAATGGCCTTCAGTCACTAGATCTCAATTCAATAGAGCACCTTTGGGATGTGGTGGAACGGGAGATTCACATCATGGATGTGCAGCCGACAAATCTTGAGCAACTGCGGGATGCTATCATGTCAATATGGACCATAATCTCTGAGGAATGTTTCCAACACCTTGTTGAATCTATGCCACAAAAGAATTAAGGGAGTTCTGAAGGCAAAAGGAGGTCCAACCTGGTACTAGCAAAGTGTACCTAATAAAGTGGCCGACGAGTGTATATGTGTGTATACATACTGTACAGGTGATTACGGACGGATCGAAAGATCATACAACACTGGTTCTGCAGTTGCAGTTCATAGCCACAGTCTCAACATGCAAACGGACAACAAGTCTTAAGTGTATTTGTGGTGGAGTTGTATGCCATCGTGTTGCAATGTGCGCTGTACTTTTTTGACAATATGGGTTAGAGTAGTACATTGCCAAGGACGGGTGCATTTTCATAAGTCACAATTAAAACAACAAACAAACAACAAGTTGTAATAGATAGTACCGTACTCACACTAATAGCCGCACAACAATTACACTTCTCTGGTTTTTCCCGAACCCCCCCCCCACACACACACACACACACACACAGAGCAATGGGGAAAATAACACGTCAACATTTTTTTTTTAATATATTTATGATAGGGCTATTGACATGAAATTTTCACCAGATGTCGGTAACAACCCAAGTAATCCACACATATAAAGAAATCAAAACATATGTCCACTTTATTACAATATGTGTAATAAAGTGGATTTAAACAGGGACAAAGTATTGATCACCCTTGTGGAAATTTATTTAATACTTAAAAGCCTTTGTTGGTAATGACAGCTTCACGACGCCTCCTGTATGAAGAAACTAGTCTCAGGCATTGCTCAGGTATGATTTTTGCCCATTCTTCCATACAAACCGTCTTCCAATCTTGGAGGTTCCGGGGGCCTCTTCTATGAACTCTGATCTTCAGTTCTTTCCATAGATTCTCAATTGGATTCAAATCAGGTGATTGACTGGGCCATTCTAGCAACTTGATTTTCTTTCTCTGAAACCAGTGGAGAGTTTCCAAATCAAGAAGGCCTCAGTACATTTCTCCATTCATCCTTCCTTTTTTGACCTCACCAGGGGTCCTCACTGAGCCACACACGTAGGCTCCACTACCTTCTGTACTGTATGTAGCATACTGTACTGCATAATGTATCACTGTTCAGGGTTGTTCGTGATGCCATATTGCTGCGCCGTACCGTTGTATACTGTGCTGTATTATCCCAAACACTACCTCACTTTATTCACATGCCACTTTAATGCACATATCTGTATATACATAATTGCCTATTCCATATTCATAAGCATATTCCCTCTATCTATTCCATTTTATTTCATTTTTATTGTATTTTATTTTATTCTATAAATTTTTATTTATTCTATAAGTATTCGACTTACTGTATTACGTTTTAGGAGTCAATTAGTTGGGCTATTAGAAATTTTTCCTAGGACATAGTGTGTTATTACCGGGTGCGTTGCATTACATTTCACTGCATATATGTATAAAAGTATGTATATGTAAGTGACGAATAAAAATCTTGAATCTTGAATCTTCAATTATGAGAAGTCTGCCAGTACCATATGCTGAAAAACAGCCCTACACCATGATGTTTCCACCTCCAAACTTCACTGTGGTTATGGTGTTTTTAGGGTGATGTGCAGTGCAGTGCCGTGCCATTTCTCCTCCAAACATGGTGTGTGCTATGACATCCAAAGAGTTCAATTTTGGTCTCATCTGACCAGACGATTTTTTCCCCAGTATTTCATTGGCTTGTCCAAATGTCGTGCAGCAAACTTCAAACGAGCCTCAACATGCTTTTTCTTCAGCAGTGGTGTCTTGCGCGGTGAGCGCGCATAGAGGCCATGGTGGTTGAGTGCATTACTTATTGTTTTCTTTGAAACAACTGTACCTGCTAATTCCGGGTCTTTCTGAAGCTCTCTGCGAGGGGTCCCTGACAACACTTCTAGTTATTCTTTTGACCCCCTCCGTTGGAAATCTTGAGAGGAGCATCTGCTCAATGGCGAAAATTATGTTCTTTCCAGCTCCGGATAACGGCCCCACTGGTGCCCACTGGAACATTCGGAAGTTTAGAAATGCATCTGCAACCAATGCCATCAGTATTTTTTTTGCAACAATAAGGTTGCAAAGGTCTTGAGAGAGCTCTTTGGTTTTACCCATCATGAGATGCTTCTTGAGTGACACCATGGTAATGACAAACCTTTTTATAGGCCATCAATTGGGACTAAACCAGCTGATATTAATATGCAGGGATAGGTGGCAGGATCAATACTGACAGATTTCAGCTGGTTTCTTGGCTCCCCATGCCTTTTTTGCAGCTCCTATCCTTCATGTGTTCAATATTTATTCCCGGTTTCATTCCACTTTATTACACGTGACGTAATTTATGGACATATATGTTTTGATTTCTTTGTATGAGTGGATTACTTGGGTTGTTGCCGGCATCTGGTAAAGATTTCATGTCAATAGCCCCATCAGTATTATATATTTACTGAGGAAAAATGTTGACGTGTTCAATACTTGTTTTCCCGCTGTACACACACACTTTTTTTGAATATATATATTTGATATACTAATTTACCCGCTATTTCAGAAGACAGGACATAGTGTAAAACCGGATTGTTAACTTCCAATTCCCGACCGACGCCGGAGTCGTGCCAAAAAATGATCGTCAGGCTAGGCTTTGTGTCAAATATAACCCTCAGGAATTAAACCAAGTCATTTTGAGGTGTAAACAACATTTTAGTCACAGGGTAGAACCAGCAATCATTCAATTTTGGAAAATGAAAGTTGAGAATTGCATTTTATGTTTTGGGAAGTGCAAGCGGGTTGTGTGAGTGAGTTGTATTGTCCCTTAAAATATATTTCAACTGGTCGACAGGACTGGGGGGGGGTTGTAATCTTCTAAATATGACCCTCATGAATGAAACAAACTTGTTTTGATGCATAAATAACCTTTCGGTGACGGGGTCGACGCCGCAACCTTTTTCTGGCGGAAGATCACGTTTTGCCACGACACCGGTCCTTCACAACAATCTCCAAAAATCACTTTCGGTAACTCCGTCCTCTACGAAACCCGCAGAACGTCAAGGAAATCAAACACCTGGTTTGATTTGTAGCTCCCCATACCATATTCATGACACCGCAGGCTTCCCCGCAGGTGGAAATCCTTAAAAAAAAAAAATACGCTCGGTTCTACCGACAACGCACGTATATTCCTGTACGGGGAAAAAAAGCACGTTATCGAGGTGGTTGTCAACTTACTCGGGAGGCTTTGATTCAGTCGACGTTTTAATCTCGCCTCCTCACATAATGTGGTAGCAACAAAAAGTTGACGCTTTCAAAAGGTAGTGGAAGAGGCGCATCGGGGGGGGGGAAAAAAAACAAACAAAACCAGTTGGCATCGCGTCATCGGCTGTAAAACGAGAGGCGCCCACCTGGACCCGCCTAACGACCCGACTGAGACTCGCGAACGATTCGTTCCCGGCGGACGACACTTTGGAACGACTCGGGAACAGATCGGGGCGAGCGGAGGACCCTTCCGACTCACAATTTCAAAAGAATTCCCGAGCCGTAATTCGTATTAAAAAAAAACCAAAAAAAAACCATTTTGACAGAAGTATTTTTTTTTCTACTTAAGTAAAATGTGTTTGAGGGAATTACGGGGGGGGGGGGATGTTCTGTCTTGC
The DNA here is from genome assembly GCF_960531495.2 of Zeus faber. NCBI lineage: Eukaryota > Metazoa > Chordata > Actinopteri > Zeiformes > Zeidae > Zeus > Zeus faber. The sequence continues at coordinate 18,909,914 of NC_137208.1, read as the reverse complement.
GTCCACCGTTTTTGCATTTCCGCCTAGACCACAGAATTAAGTGATTCTAGTGTATTTCCGTACACAACTCAGTGCTCTTTGCGTTCCGTAATTTAGCCTAGTAAATCTTGTGTGGACTTTCTTTCTTTCTCGTTTATAGGCTCTCCGGAAGTGGCCCTTCTCTCGCCCGTGTGGTTAACCGACCGAATCGACTGAGTCGGAAAATCGAACGACTCTCCAACTGCCGAATCAGGGATAAGAGTCGAACTTTCTTACGACGACGACCGAGAGGTAACCAAGGGAGGGTGTTGTCTGTGGGTTGGGAGGAGCTCTTGAGAAAAACTACAGGTTAGCTATGCCTGTTTAGAGCAGCAGCTCTCCACCTGCCCATATGCATGGAAAGCCGTTTCAACATTTAATCCATAGTCAGCTTTTTAAAAGTTACGAGTTCTTACATTTTAGTTACTAGTTGGCATTTCAACGGTTACTAGCAACTATTTTAGTTGTAGGTCCACTGGTCAAAATGTATCAGATACTGTACAAGCACTTACTTCTTAGACACAGGTAACTATTGCAATTGTTACTAGTAGTAACTATTACAGTGTTATTACTAGTAACAATGTGGACAATTTTGTCATTGAATCCTATGGGCTCCGTGTTTGAGACATCAAATATTTGCCTCTGACTAGTATCTTTTCCCATTGTTATTAGTATCTTTTCCCATTGTTACCAGTATCTATTCCCGTTGTTACTAGTATCTCTTCCCATTGTTACTAGAATCTATTCCCATTGTTACTAGTATTTATTCCCATTGTTACTAGTATATATTTGCATTGTTACTAGTATCTATTCCCATTGTTACAAGTATCTCTTCCCATTGTTACTAGAATCTATTCCCATTGTTACTAGTATTTATTCCCATTGTTAGTCGTATCTATTTGCATTGTTACTAGTATCTATTCCCATTATTACTAGTATCTCTTCCCATTGTTACTAAAATCTATTCCCATTGTTACTAGTATCTATTCCCATTATTACTAGTATCTCTTCCCATTGTTACTAGAATCTATTCCCATTGTTACTAGTATCTATTCCCATTATTACTAGTATCTCTTCCCATTGTTACTAAAATCTATTCCCATTGTTACTAGTATCTATTCCCATTATTACTAGTATCTCTTCCCATTGTTACTAGAATCTATTCCCATTGTTACTAGTATCTATTCCCATTATTACTAGTATCTCTTCCCATTGTTACTAGAATCTATTCCCATTGTTACTAGTATCTATTCCCATTATTACTAGTATCTCTTCCCATTGTTACTAGAATCTATTCCCATTGTTACTAGTATCTATTCCCATTATTACTAGTATCTCTTCCCATTGTTACTAGAATCTATTCCCATTGTTACTAGTATCTATTCCCATTATTACTAGTATCTCTTCCCATTGTTACTAAAATCTATTCCCATTGTTACTAGTATCTATTCCCATTATTACTAGTATCTCTTCCCATTGTTACTAAAATCTATTCCCATTGTTACTAGTATCTATTCCCATTATTACTAGTATCTCTTCCCATTGTTACTAGTATCTATTCCCATTATTACTAGTATCTCTTCCCATTGTTACTAGAATCTATTCCCATTGTTACTAGTATCTATTCCCATTATTACTAGTATCTCTTCCCATTGTTACTAGAATCTATTCCCATTGTTATGGGGATGGTAGCTCAGGAGGTAGAGCTGGTTGTCTAGTAATCTAAAGGTTGCTGGTTTGATCCCAGGCTCCTCCTGCTGGCATGCTGTAGTGTCCTTGAGCAAGACACTTAACCCCTGATGGCTGCGGCCGTCTGTGTTAGAATAATTGTAAGTCGCTTTGGATAAAAGCGTCTGCTAAATGTAATTACTAGTATCTATTCCCATTATTACTAGTATCTATTTGCATCGTACTATTATATTGTAGCAACGAAATGTTCAATCTGTGTTATTGATGTAGTTATTGTTACCGTGTTGCGGGCTTCGATGCTCAAGTGGGCGGGTCCAGAAAGTGGGGAGAGGGAGAGACGGAAGTGAGGACAGGTGCCAGGTGGATGAGCGAGCGGGTCTGCTCTTAGGCGTGGTGTTGGAGAAATTCTCCTTTGTGGTTCGGCGAGGTTAATCTGCCCGAGTAGTAAAGATATTTATTCAGCAGAATAAAGAGAAAGATACGGTCGTGCTTCAAAGCAGTGTTCTGATCAGTCTACCCCTATTGCTGACAAAGAGGGCTTTATACCGAAGAGAGGTTGTGTGCCATTGGTCAGGTGTCATTTACAACACTGTGCCCCTCAACCATCTCCTCCAATGTTACCCTCAAACAGTGATTTGACAGTCAAACTCTGGTCACAGACACAATGCTACTATGCCATAAAACAAACACACAACGCTCTTTTAAGCCCCCCTTGGGGTTATCCTTATCCCCACACAAGGTTGAATGAGGATGGAATGTGGTCTGGTTTTTCCAATACTACAATTGACATTTTTTAGAAAGAACAGTCTCTTCATATAAACTCTGGAGACTCGTTAAAACCCAGAGACAAAGAGTTTTAAAACTACGTAACATATAAAAAGCTATTTTCCTATATAAAACATGTAAAACATCATTCAAATAGTTGAAGATATGCATCTTTCTCTCACAGCGGCCGACAGTAGCCTATGCTGTTATACAATAAATGCACTGGACTACAGCATTATCACCCCTTGTGCTTATTTGAAGCGCTGAGTGGAACGCTACAATATATTCCCATTGTTACGAGTGTATATTCCCATTTTTAGTAGTACAGTGGTACCTTGATTTACGAGTGCACTAACATACAAGTTTTCTGAATTACGAGCTGTCATTCCGTCGATTTTTTTGTATTGATTTGCGAGCAAAAATGTGAGTTACGAGGAGCGAGCTTCAGGTGCCACCGCTAGTTGGCGTGGTGAGCGAATGTGGCCAGCATCCCGCCTCTCACTCCTTCACTTCACGTGGTTACCTGACCGTGGAAGCATCTCTTTTGTGTTTTGTGCATGGTTTCGTGCTTTTTACGCAGTTATTTTGCCCCAAAAAAAATTTCTAACCATGGGTCCGAAGAAAGTAAGTGCTGAGAAAAAGAAGCAGATGATGTCGATTGAATTTAAGCATGAAATCATAGAAAAACATGAATGATTCTCTTCAACATTCTCTTTTATTATTTTTTATTATGTTTTCATACAATATTTGTTATTAATAAATACATTTTTATTATTTAAAAACACGTAACAAAAGAAAATGTGGGTGTTTTTTTGGGGGCTGCAACGGATTAATGGCATTTCAATTAATTTCAATGGGGAAAATTGATTTGCTATTCGAGCAGATTGAATTACAAGCTCTGTCATGGAACAAATTAAACTCGTAAGTCAAAGTACCAGTGTATATATTGCCATTTTACTAGTATCTGTTCCGATTGTTGCTAGTATCTAGTCGCATTGTCACTAGTATCTATTCCGATTGTCACTAGTATATATTCCCATTGTCACAAGTATCTATTTGCATTGTCACTAATATCTACAGTATTCCCATTGTTACTAGTATCTATTCCGATTGTCACTAGTATATATTCCCATTGTCACAAGTATCTATTCGCATTGTTATTAGTATCTATTTGCATTGTCACTAATATCTACAGTATTACTCGTATCTATTCCCATTGTTACTAGTATCTGTTTCAATTTTACGAGTAAAATTCATTAGTGACTATTCTTCACCAGTTTTACCAGTAACATTATGAGTAATTACTAGTCAAAACAGCTCGATGGTGGTCTAATTAAAAAATGTACTAATGTACTAATAAAGATGTTACCAGTAAAAACGGGGAAAGACACTAGTCACTAATGAATAAGTACGAGTGCTCAATTAATTACTACATTTTCTCAGATCTGTTTTTGCAGCAGGCCTATAGTGCATAAGTAGCTGATTAGTTTTATCAACAGTACCATTTCCATATTTTTTGATTCAGGTCGGCTAACTTCCATTAACATACAGTTGTCATGTCGTTTTGTTTTTTTCTCTCCTCAAGTTTCTAAATCTCTACATTTTGCTTCAAAACACATCCATTAATATGACAATGCCTTTTTCTTGCCATATTCCTTTGTATCAGTGTATTTAGTTGTGCCATTTCATATATTGAGAACTCATCACTAATTGATGCTACATATCATTGGGAACAGTGGAGCTGTACTCCCTGCTTTGTCAGCTTATTCTTATTCTCTTAAGTCTGGTAGCATTTTTGAAGTAGAAATCCTCACGATGGCAAATGTTGGTCCTTCAGTGTGGATCTGGGCTTTGACTCGTCATGGCTCATTATGCAGGGACAATGGCTGGACATACTGATAATCCCGAGTGATATCAATCTGATCATTTAGATCAAGTAATAATAATCATGTAATGATAATAATATTTAATAAATTGTGATTATAATATAGTAATATATACAAATCAGTTGAAGCTCTGAGGTTGAGAAGCAGTGCAAACCTCAACTAAAGAACTGTTCTGTTCCACCTTGGATCGGGGTCGGTGGATTGCGTAGCAGAGAGGGAGCGATCTCCGGTCCGCTGCGATCTCCAGGTCTCCAGACGAAACAAATAAAAACAAAGTGTGCTTTCATTAAAAATCGATTTGTTTTCCCTCTGTATCTGAATTGAATGAAACAACAAACAAAAAAAGCCCCCTGCGTCCCGTCCCCTGTCACGCACGTCTCCCAGTTACTTTCCGTTGCTATGAGACTTAATTTTGTAAAAAACGGATGTATTTATGGGAATAGTCTTCACACTCTCTCAGGCTGCGGGGCCGGATTCAAGTGTCTCGCGGGCTGGACCCGGCCCGGCCGCCATAGTTTGCCCATGCCTGGGTCAGAGGGACCACACGTCACGCGGGGGTTTCATTTTAACACATCTCTTTATTGTTTGTAGAACACATTTTTTAGACTATTATAGAACTCCATAGGGATACAGCTCACCAGAGGAAAGGCAGAGAGAGAGGGGTGGAGGCGAGGGTGAGAGAGAAAAGGAGATAGGGGAAGGGAGGGAGAGAGGGGAAGGGAGATAGAAAGAGGGAGCGACACGCAGAGAGAGACAGACAGACAGACAGACAGACAGAGAGAGAGAGAGAGATAGATGGATGGAACACATCTTGTATGATCATTCTTAAGATCTCGGTGGCTGCACTTGAAGGTCATTCTAGATCTCACCTTGCCTACCGTCAGTGAGCCCAGGCTCAATTATTGGCAACATACCCCTTTAAAAAAAACCCTAATATTAATAATGGGAATGCCGTCTTGGATTTTCACACGCTTACATCGTCCCGGAGTCTGGGCTTTTTCGTTCGCTTTATATATCTTTTTCGAAACCAGAGGGCTGAGAGCCATCGCTTGGCACTGGTTCGTTGGATCCTCATTTGAGGATCACAGCTCTATAGAAAAAAAACAAAAACAAATCTCTTGGAATGCAGAATCTAGAAAACACATACATCTAGGAAACATTCAGGAGACGAGAAGGCGATCTTCCCTCTTGAATCGGATTCATCCACATCCTGTGTGTGTGTGTGTGTGTGTGTGTGTGTGTGTGTGTGGCTTGCTTCACACCTAGTCCGTAAGTCCTAGTCCACCTAGACCCCCCAGAGTCCGTCAGCCGAAATGAAAATGGGAGAACAGTTTTTTTCCCAGTGCATCGCTGAACTGGACATTTACCATGTTCCATAAATGAGAGTTTACAACTACAACTCATATAGTGTCACCAAAATGCAAAAAAATCAAAACAAAAAATATGCACAACTCAGATACAGAAAAGATTTATTGATAGTGAATGCGGTGACATCCAATGTTAAAGTTAATAGTGTCACGTCACGTAAAAAAAACAAGACTTATTTACTTCATTTTAAGCCCAGTTCTAATAAAACATTTTGTAGCGTCGGACCGTAACTTATTGCATGCGTTATTAAATCTGAACGCTGAATGAATGGACTTCCGCTTTGTTCTTGTTGTTTGTTGTTTTAGGTGTGAAGCAAACATTTGTTTGTGTGTGTGTGTGTGTGTGTGTGTGTGTCAGTGTACAGCCACTATTTTCAGAGATGTAAGATAGTGACTGAAAGGGGACATGGCCCCACCCGTTGCCCCCTCGTGCACTGTATTAAAGAGGCCTGGTGGTTTTAATTAGCACCTTAGGATTCCGTAGGGCGTCGTGCCCTACAGCTTGACTGACAGGTGCTGGGTCCAAGCAAAAAGTTATTTCGGTAGATAAAGAGTTCTGGCTCGGTATTGGTCCATTGGAAGGGATGTGTTGGCGCCGTTGCCATGCCTTTTTTTTTTTTTTTTTTTTTCATTACCATTCAATAGAGCAATCACATAAAATATCTGCTATAGTATACTTTCTATACACACATCATAATAACCACTTTCGTACACACACATATATATATATATGTATATATATACTGTATATATATATATATTTTATATCTATCTTCATTGAGATTCAAAAATATCATTTGGAAATGCAGAACGAAAGAAACGAGGATGCATCGCATGGTGTCGTATTCGTTTTTTTTCCAAGGGTTTGATTATCACAATGGTACTGTGCTTGGATGGAACAATGATCGGATGGCACTGTGACCGATTACTCGCTCTTTGCTCGCCCCTGACTCGATGTGAAACAACTCTTTACACTTTACATTTTTTTTTTGTGTTTTGTTTTTTTTTCCAAGCCTTTTTGTTTTCTAACAACTTTTAACGGCATGCCTCAGCGACAACATGGGACTGGCACATCACGAGTAGCTAAAGCCTCAAACGGAGTGGTCGAAACATGCGAAGGAGGAGCAAAGAGCGCAGAGCGGTACGGGCAGAACCTTGCCTTCCCTGTATTCCCGTTGGCCCGTGGGGGACATGGTCGCAGACCCAAGACCCTAGCCATTAAAAAAAAACGCGACACAGCAAAGCCGGAAGCCAGCCATGCAGCCCCTGCACCCAACAGACCAAAACAAAGAGCACTTCAATTATCACCACCAACTTGTAAACGCAGTCCACCAGCCCCCCGAATAAGTTAATCGCGGACGACTCATTCAGCGGCTCAAAGACCTAGCAGCGTACACTTACTACACAAGCTCTCTCCTAAGATTGCCACTGCTACAAATACATGCTTTGCATTCCCGTCAGTCCAATATAATATGTCATTCTGATGGCTTCTCCGCAAATCAGTTCGGTTTTCTACGGTTGCCATGCAAGAGTGGCAAGCCTGCTCTTTCCTGCTTCCGAAACACTGTTTTCTCAGTCCCTAGAGGAGCTCACCCATGGTGGACTTGATCCGTACCCTTGGATACGGCGGGCACACGTTGGAGATGGGCAGACTGCGGCCGGACTGCTTCGAAAAGGCAAAGCACTTTGAGAGCAGGTGACAAGCGCTATATAAATGCAATGCATTGTCAATATACTGTATAAAGATATACACAGATCAGCCACAACATTAAAATCACTGACAGGTGAAGTGAATAACATTGCTCACCTGTCAAGGGGTGGGATATATGAGGCAGCAAGTGAACAGTCAGTTCTTGAAGTTGATGTGTTTGAAGCCGGAAAAAAGGTCAAGCGTAAGGATCTGAGCGACCTTGACAAGGACCAAATTGTGATGGCTAGACGACTGGGTTAGAGCATCTCCAAAACGGCAGGTCTTGTGGGGTGTTCCCGGTATGCAGTGATTAGTACCTACCAAAAGTTGTCCAAGGAAGGACAACCCGGGAACTCCAGCTCTATGTCTAGCCCGTCCGGTCCGATCCCACAGAAGAGCGATTGTAGCATAAATTGCTCAAAAAGTTAATGTTGCTATGATAGAAAGCTGTGATGCACTGTGTGACACACACAGTGCATCACAGCTTGCTGTGTATGGGTTTGTGTAGCCATAGACCGGCCGGAGTGCCAATGCTGACCCCTGTCCACCACCAAAAGCACCTACAATGGGCACGTGAACATCAGAACTGGACCATGGAGCAATGGAAGAAGGTGCCTGGGCTGATAAATCACATTTTCTTCTACATCATGTGGATGGTCGGTGTTAGCGCCCGATCCGATGAAGCATCTGTGGGATGTGCTGAAACAATAAGTCTGATCCATGGAGGCTCCACCTCACAACCTCCAGGACATAAATGATCTGCTGCTAACGTCTTGGTGCCAGATACCACAGGACACCTTCAGAGGTCTTGTGGAGTCCATGCCTCGATGGTTCAGAGCTGTTTTGGCGGCACGAGGGGGAGCTACATAATATTAGTGGTTATTAGTGGTGGTTTAAATGTTGTGGCTGAGATATATATATATATATATATATATATATATATATATATATATATATATATATATTTTTTTTTTTTTAATTACCATCAATACTGAACACACGAGTGAGCGGCTATGCTAAGCAAAGTTCCCACAGTGATCAACATGAACACTGCAGCCGCAAAATCTACGGCGAGCTCAAAAAACAGGAAAAATACAACCATCGACAACAGCAGTTTGGTCTTTTTTTAAAACTGAAAATAAAATAATTTAAAGTATACTTTCATATATAGCAAAAAAATAAGTAACATCTCAATACTCCAATAATATAACTCTTACATTTATATTGTGCTCATTAGGGTATCAATCTTTTTTGTACACGATTCAATTTCCAGTGTGTGTGTGTGTGTGTGTGTGTGTGTGTGTGTGTGTGTGTGTGTGTGTGTGTGTGTGTGTGTGTGTGTGTGTGTGTGTGTGTGTGTGTGTGTGTGTGTGTGTGTGTGTGTGTGTGTGTGTCCCATTGTCGATGTGTTTTCGAATTCCCCCGTGCCCTGGCAACTGCACACTTCACGCCGAGACCTCGCCAATATGGTCAATGAATTATGGAACCCCCATCACTGTCGGCTCTGATGGATGTGGTGGAAGGCAATGCGTGGTTAATGAGAACAACACCGTATGACTGGCTGACAGCTAGCACCATTGAACATGGACCCACTCCGGGAAGCACCTCAATGGAGTTATGGAGAGAGCCGAGTCCCGTTTGGTGGAAACGTTGAACCTTGGAATGGGGAATGGCGGGGCGGACTCAAGCAAGAGACAGACAGAGGACGGAGGAGACCCTGTAAAGTACCGGGAGGTCTTCAGTAGTTTTTAACCAAGTCGGTTATATGCGAGCCGGTTTACCTGCGTCGTTCATACCGGTTCAGTCCGGCTGTGACTTTGGCTCAGGATGGTTAGAGGGATAATGTTTGAAAAGCGGGGCAGGGGGAGGGGGGTGTCTAGCGGTCTAAGGGTAGCTGGCCACGGACGCCTGTTTCTGAGCTAGACGGCGCAGCTCCTCCCTGATGGCCTTGATGAGAGAGGCCGAGCTGTGGGCGGAGGGCGAGGCGTCCTCGGGGGGGTACTCTGGAGTCGGGGAGGTCAGCAGCAAGGGCGGCGCGGAAGGGTCCCGCAACGAGGAGCTGGGCATCTGGAAAACGGAGGACGAGGAGAACTCGGGAAACGATAGCACCTGTGGACGGAAAGAGATCTTGGGTGTAAATCACAGGGAAAAGACGTCCCAGATACTGAAAAGCTACATGAAGCTCAGAGCATTTCAGGTTTGCTTAGCATTTTCCACATACTGTACTGTACTGTACTGTACTTGGACGTAGAAATGTTTTCATTGTAAAATATGGGGCCAATTCGGTCTTTATTGTAGTCATCCAATGGTAAAACGAAAATGAGTTGGTACGATTGGTTTTGATGATGAAATTCCTTCGCAGTGGACTCACACTCTCTCTGCTAGCCCCCGGTCTGGACAGATCCTGTTCCGAGTGCTGCTGGTTCCAGCTCGAGCCGGTAGGTCCCGACACGCTGCGGCCCACGCCGGGGTACACACCGATCTGACTGGACAGGCCCACCTGGGTCAGGTGGTGGAGCTGGGCGCCTGGAGTAGACACAACCACCGCAGAGAGACGTGATAACATGAGCGCTATGTCCTCTCCAGGGTGTCCTTGAAGGGCAACTTGCAGGTTGGCATACCCGGTGTGTACCGAAATGATGATTTATTTTTATTTTTTTACTTAGAATTACAGCAGGACTAATTTTTGTAATGAAATTAGCCAAACTCACCTTAAAATCTGACACTGGCCGTGAACTTGAACATGACGTCACATGAGGGAGATGGGACGGAGCTAACTCTACAGTGAATGGCAACTTGGCAGGTAGAAGAGATGCTAAGAGATGCTCAGAGTGTGTTTTTATTTCAGAGTTCCCACTTGTATGAAACGAAAAACGTGAACATAACTACCTCCCAGCGCTGCAGAGCCTCTCCTCTCCACACTGAAGTGGGATAGACTATATTTTGTAGAAATCCGATTTTTTTTTTTATGTGTAAATACTAAATAATAAATCCTAAACACAGTACTTCACCATTCTAAATAGCCATGAAACTAACTGACTGCCCTGCCGACTCACTGCAACCCTGCTACTGTGCTGTGGCAGTGAGAGGACGACTCCCTTTTTGTTACGCCACTGGCTGAGACGTAAAAAAAAAAAAGGCCTATTTTAACTTAAAACACCAAAAGGTTTCCTGTATTTTGGCCCTTTTTGCCTGTAAAAAAAAAAAAAAACATTTTTTCCCCTCATCCATCTTCTTCGTAAGCCCAAGATTGCAAATAAATGATGGAAAAAAGGACCTGACCGTTGCTTTTTAAACAATCTTTGATATGCTACCTGTGCTGCCGCCCACAGGCCGTGGTCTGGACGACGAGGGAGGGTCCTCGTAAGGCCCCCTGTTGGAATACACCGGCTCCTGCAGCTGCTCACTAGCAGATATGTACTCCCGTGTGCCCACGCCTTGCCTTGAACGCAGAGAGCATTGTAATTCAATAAGAGATCAACAACAATGTAATTATACTGTAATTGTAAATGGTGCAGTGGCCATACTGACACGGTGACTCACCTGTGCAATAAGCCTTGCACCGATGTGGGAGACATTCCTAACTCTGCATACCTCTGTGAAAAAGAGAGGAGTTGGACGCAGACACACCATTGAAAAGGACGGTGACTTTTCATGAAAGCAGCAGGACTTCAAAAAGAAGGCCCATACTCACTGCAGAGAAGGGGCTGTGAGAAGGGGCTGCGGGGTAGGAGCCCCACTGCCTCCCAGAGGGTCTCGTCTGCGGGGAGGGACTCGGCAGGGCGGGGCTGATCCCCGTTACCCCAACGCTGCCCTGGGAGGACGGCGACACCAGCGCAAAGGCGTCGTCCAGCAGGGAGTGCATCTGCTGCCGTGCCTCCTCTATGGACGGCTGCGGGGGCATATAGGGGGGAGGCGCCGGGGCAGAGTCAAACACCTCGTCGGTGGGGGAGGGACTGCCATGGTCCGGGGGCAGGTCGGGGTCCGACTGGTGGAGAGAGAGAAGGTGTGATCTCTTGTGTTTGTGTGCAATTCTGTGTGCTGTCTATCAAGGGGGTATCGAAATGTGGAACTTATGTACATATCGACTGAAACGCATCAATACCATAGAGACCAGGGGCGGGCAAAAATTTTGGTTCAAGGGTCGAGTTTTGATGACCAGGTAAGGGGCCGCATTCTAAGTTTAACATATCTAATGCTCCACCATGCTCAATAAAGCAACTGCACAAGGAGTCTCACTTAAGAAAGATAGATAGATTGATACTATGGATGGATGGATCGATCGATAGATTGATGGAGAAAGAGTAGGATGGATGGATAGAGAGATAGACAGATAGATAGATACTTAGATGGAGAAAGAGATAGATATTACACGTCTCACCATATATGCCACATTGTTGAGCCCCGGATATTTCCTGTAGGTGGCGCTCTGGTCAGTCAGCAGCCGGTCCCTGTCCGTCAGTCTGTCGGTGTCGGGCAAGCTGCCGTTCCCCGGTTGACCACGTCGGCCGCGTGGAGAGCGCCTCCCTCTGGGCGAGCACAGGAAACACATATAGACGTTTCCAAACTCAGCTCCCAGCTCCCAGTCTTATTACTGCTAATAAGACCGTGCGACTGAAGACTCTATGGAGGGCCCCTCCCCTCACCTCCTTCTGGAGTCGGTGGGTGTGGGCGGGGAGGCGGTGTCTGTCTGCAGCATGCAGTCCATGTGGTCGTGAGCCGAGCTATAGAGGCGCTGGCCGCCACCACCCTGCACCGGCCCGTCTCCGAAGGCATCCAGGATGTCGTCCATGGAGGGGAACTCGCACTGGCCCCGCCTCTTGGCCCGCTGGCGCAGCTTGTTCCGGTGGTGCTCGATCTCCGACTTGTGCCTCAGCGCCACCTGCAGGTCACCGAAACACAAACCGAACACAAACCAAACACCCGTGTGGGGTTACCCCCTGACGTGGCAAATAGGGCATTTAGGGGTGTGAATTAAAGATTCTTCTTCTTCTATCTATATAGGCTTGTGAAAGCATCCTATGCTGGGAAATCTGTTTTGTTTTAACTTATATAATTGTATGATTGAACACAGATGCCCAGGGAGAATAATAAAATTGATAACTAAAAATGAAGGAAAATGGGTTTTTACGACTCTAGAACCCGCCGCTGGTCTCACCTCCGTGTTGACCCTCTCGGTGAGCGTGGGGCTGGGCTGGGACTGCGTGTGGGCCGGCGGGCTCGGCCGTGGCTGCATGGCGATGAGCTGGACCTTATTGGCCTGGCGACGGGTGCCGTCCGAAGAGCCCCGGGACAGGCGGTCAACGTGGTCGAAGATGGAGGACGAGGAGAGCAACTCGTCCGGGCCGCTGCCCGAGGGAGGGACTGGTGGAGCGGAGGACAGACAGAGGTCGGAGGTCAGGAGAACAAAAAAATGTGCTGTGGAAGTAATAAGGAGTGAGACACATTGGGGAGAAAGAAACATACCCATCTTGCTTCTCCCTGCAGTCCAGGGTGGAACAGGGGTAGGGGAGACAGAACAGAGGAAGGCGGATTCAAGGAGAGACGCACAGAATTTATTCAGAGGGAAAAAAATTAATACAATATATTTTTCTTTCCTCTCATCCCCTCCTTGCAGCTCTACAGTCAATCACACAAACGCAAAACACCCGTAAGGGGTTTGTTGACCTCTGGCATGGTGAATATGGGGTTCACGGGTGCGTTTTGAAGATTTTAACCCTTATGATTAACCTGAACACAAAGGAAACCTCAGTTTGTTATACCGTGAGTATCCCTTAATATCCACAGTTGCATATGTTTTCCCTGCTTAATATGATATGATTTTATACCAATTTATTCAATCGCAGATGAGCGAGAGAAGGTCAAAAAGTACTGTTTTTTATCTTTTGGGGAAAACGTCCCATTCGTGTCTCCGTACTTACATCTCAACTAATCGAGATTCCTGTATATTCCTCACAAATGTCATATGTAAGCGTGACTCTTAAGGTCATATTTCAGATAAAGTATAGCTTATTATAGTACACCGATATGTCCTCACTCTCCTGCTCTTCTTCCCTCTCGTCCTGTTCACATCCGTAGTTCTCTTCCCACCGACGCTTCCCACTTTACCTCTCTCTCTGTCTCTCTTTTTAACCCTTTACCTCTTTTTTCCTCTCTCTCCCTCCCTCTCCGTCAGTTCCTCAAGCTTTGAAGCACCTCCTTTAATCAGTTGTTCTCCCGCTGAGTTGGCAGACAACTAGCTTGAGGGCACATGCACAGATCACCTCATGCACACTGATGAGCACATGTACAGTGCGTACATGAGCTGCGATGTGTATCGGGCACTGTACCCGTCTCACATAAGCTTTTGTAATGTTTTACGAAATGCACGAACCCTGGATGCTCCTAACTTCTGCGAAAAATCTCAAGACTCTCCAATTATCTAGTTTAATGAGCACACAGACACACAGACACACACGCATAATTACTTTCTATGTTCGCAGGCTGCCAAATATTATTGACATTTCAACTCAAAAAATCACGTCAAAAAAGAAAAGAATAACAAAAAAAAAAACTGAAATATACAAGAAAATTGCATTCATAACAACAAGGAAATGTGTCTCGAAATGAAAAGTATTCTCTCGGACTGGAGGGCATGAAAAGTCTGCGGTTGTCTTTAGAAAGCTTATGACGTGTTTTATCAAATCCAGCTGAATAATCTCACACGCACATTCCAGGCCAGTCAATTTATCTCAAAAGTAATTGCCGATGAGTAAATAAGTGTTTTAAAGCCTTTGAGAAGCGAGCATCATGGAGTCGTCTCTTACCGTTTTTAGTTGCCTTTCGATGCTGCTTCCCCTCGTTGGGCGTGGCCACAGGTCTTGTGCTTTCTTCTGCGGACTCTCTGCCACTCGACTGTTCGCTGCCCAACGAGTCCCCATCTGATGGGCTGAGCCTGGCCAAAAGAAAAGCAGTCCCGATGTGAACCAAGTGGTTTGAACTATGTGGCAGTGCCGTGCCTCAATCTGTCATTCCCCGTTGGCCAGTAGGTGTTGGCTTGAGACCTTCGGGCCTCATTCAAGCAAGGTGGGCGTGTTTCAACGTGACTCAACCCAACGCCAAAATTTAGAATTTCCTGACTGTGTTTTCTTACAACGACGGTGACGAGCGTAAACCCAAACCTGAGGCTTCAAATCATCCCTTCAGAAACAATGGGGGGATGTCACATCCATTTTTTCTACAACCTATGGTATGAACAAAACACAGACTCATGCAGTTTGGACCTTGTTCTTGGTCCTTTCTTGGCCTCACCTGCCCCTGCGACGGCTGGACCTGACCGCCTTGGTGGAGGAGCCTTTGGATTTAGGGGTGTTTAGGTCCCCACCCTCCGAGGGCGTGGCCTCTTTGCAGGGTGCTGGAAGAGGGCCGGGCTCCTGGATCACCATGATGTCGTCCTTACTGTGCTGGCCCAGATGGAGCTTAGCAAAGTCAAAGCCCTTCACACTGGGAGCCTGCAGCTGCAAAGAAACAAGTGATAATCATAAAAACACTGAAGTCCTAGAAGAGACCCCTGCATTGTCTCCATGGGGCATATGTTCAGCACAGTACTGAGTGCACCGACCCCCAACCCCCTCCCTGACTGACCTTTTGCCTCTGCTGGATGGTGTTGATGGTGTCTGGCTGGAACTCCAGCTTCTCTGAGCCACACAGCTTCCAGTAGAGGAGGATGATGATGAAGACAGCCAGCAGGACGGGGACAACAACGCCTACGATCAGCCAGATGCTGCTGCTCTGCGTCTCCGATGGAGGCACGGACAGGGTCTCCACAGCTGAAGGAAAAACGTTAAAAGTTTAAAAAGTTCACGTCTTCTCACACCCTACGGGTGGATGGAACTGCAGCCGGCATCATTTCTGATTTGTATTAATTTGTAATAATTTTGTCAATAAGTTTCAAAGATAAATGCGATAAAGGTAAAGGAAATATGCAATGAAAAACTGATTGAAGACTATGACTGAGGTTCAATTTGAGTCAATATTTTCAAGTCCCATTAGCTAGGGAAGACCCTGGTGTGCCAAGCCTCTTGAACCGGAATTAAGTTTCCAGCCAACAATAGCTGGGATAAGTCAAAACAATGGGTGTCAGATCCTCACAGAGACCTTAGTCACGCTGAATCACACCACTGAAACAGCAGCGTTACTTACCTTATACCCAAATAACCACTTCTAACCGTATAAGCTTAATCATCACTAACCTTATACCAAATCATGACCACTTCTAACCTTATACCTATACTTAACCATCTATATCCTACTACCTAACCATAGTAGTTAGCCATCCTACTAGAGAGTCCCATTACACTTCAAAGTACATTAGGAACTTCTTCCAGGCTGCAGCTGGGTCTGAGTGAGCCAGAGCTGCCATTTTACTCGAGGGCAGAACCGGAGCTGGGGGCGAGACTCACGCTGGGCCAGGGGCCTCTGCACTCGGTGGCCGAGCACTATGGCGGCTCTCTGGAGGTCCAGGCGGTTCAGCGTGGCAGCAGTGGCCTCGGCGGGGATACGCTCTCCGCCCGAACCCTCCACAAAATACAACACCTCCAAGGGGCGCTCCACGCCCAACAACCTGGCAACTCGCACCACCTGGAAACAGTACGCAGCTGTGGGCAGGGTACAGTGGAATACTATCACTACTATCAGAAGGTGCCAATACAATAGTTATTGTGCAATTATTCTTATTCACTACATATTGCAATTCAATGTTAAAATGTGTCTGTTGTATTTGTTGAACTTTTAACACTAGGTAATAGAAAACAACTGAATGCTTCGTCCAATGACAATGCACATACGAATGTTATTCGTAAAGATTATGCACATTGTAAGTCAAGCCCGTCTTCCCATGCTTCATTGCAACGTAGCCAAGTATCTGCATAGCATGTTGTATAGTTTTGTTCTCCATCTCAGATGTTGCTGATATTCAGAAAGTAGTTTCTGTTCAAATGCCCTTGAATCCAAGGGATGAAAGTATTTTTTTGTTTATCCAGAACTAATGCTCCTTGAAATTATTTTAAGGAAGGTCAATTTGTGTGTGTGTGTGTGTGTGTGTGTACATACCTGTAAGCTGTTGTTGCCCACAGAGGTAGCCCTCCTCCAGCGCCGCTTGGTGCTCTCTCCCAGCCCTTCCTCCAGCAGCAGAGCCAGACGTCTCTCCAAGCGGGCTTTGAAGCTCCGCTCTGCCACCAGCTGCTCCTGCACACCCAGCAGGACTGAAACCCCCACGCACACACGCACACGCACACGCACACACACACACACACACACACACACACACACACACACACACACACACACACACACACACACACACAGGCATTATCAAACTCACTCTGGGAATCAAGTTTTAAAAACATTTTTTTTTCCCGTTTCAGAAAACGATATCAGATGCTGGTTTTTCTCAGATATAATTTCATTGCCATAATATTTTGGGATTTATTAAACATAACTCAACATAGATTTAGTTATAGAGATCAACAAAACATCAGAATGGTTTTGTCCTACCTGTGCGAACCCATGTGGAGCGCAGATGGTGAGAGGTATTTAACTCAGGATAGTGGAACGCTGTGGACACAAACACACAAAGAAACACACACATCAGCATGTGTGTGTATCGCTGTGCATATACAGTCAATGTTTATTTTTAGAATATAGGAGGAGTGTGTATGCCCGTGTGAGCATTTCAGCGTGTGCATCTCACGTTCAGCGATCTGCAAGGTGGGGAAGCCCAGGTAGAAGCTGAATTCAACGACGCTCAGATTCCTCAAGTGTTCGCTGATATCTGACCCCAACAGGTAGCCCCGCCCGTCCCGCACCGTGAAGGTGATGTCGACCGGAACCTTCTGGTTCGCAGTTCTTGACGAAACCATTGTGATGTTCAGGAGCTGGAGGGCAAGGTGCGTATTGCGTGTTAGTAAAGCACCAAATCCCCTGAGTCCCTCAGGACTCAGTCCTGGTGCCTCTGCTGTTCTCCCTGTACACTAAATCCCTTGGAGGTGTGGTCTCCTCCTACTGCTATGCAGATTGTGTTTAAGTTTAAGCTTTATTTATTTATATAGCACGAAAGTGCAATACAAAAACATATCACTGAGAACATTCAATAAAAGCACACAATTTACACTAAAAGCTACAATAACAATAGAAAAGAGAAAACACAAAAAATAGAATCAATACATGGTAATAAAAATAATTTGTGAGCTGGGGTTGAGTTGCTTGAGTTACTTAGTATCTATTTAAAATCAAAATTAAACAGATATGTTTTTAGGTCTTTCTGAAAATGTCAAATGATTCTGATATGCGACTACACAGCAGTATGCTGTTCCCGGCGTTCAGGGTGTAAGAGGAGATAGAGGCTTCACCAACTTTCTATTTGGTATTCAGTACAGTCTAGGGGCTGGCCTAAGAGGCCCGGAGTGTGCGTGCAGGGACATAAGTAGTTAGACAGTCGGTAAGACAGGAGGCGCCAAGCCATTTAGTGATCTGTTGACCAAAGAGAGAATTTTTAAATCTATTCTGAATGGAATCGGGAGCCAATGTCATTTTAAAAGTATATGAGCAATGTGTTAATTTTTTTCTAGTCCTAGCCAGAACCCTGGCAGCAGCGTTCTGGACAGTCTGCAGTCTGGCAATAGCTGTTTTAGGAAGGTCTGTGTATAAAGAATTATGGTCCGGATGGCACAAACGCATTAAGCAGTTTCTCAGTGACGCATTCTGCTTTACAATGATGCTCTCGTTTTGTCTTGCGTTATAAATCAAGCACACCCCTTTCCTTGACAGCGGTGTGCTCTCGCCCCTCCCCGCACTCACTCTTAACGAGGGATGAAATGGTACGCGGTTTCAAGGTATACCGCGGTATCAAGCATGGTTCTGAACTATAAGCCTTTTCCTGTAATAGCGTGCCCACGGTATAGATTTATGTTGCAAAATTGAAGACGTAAACTTTATTGCACCCTCACCTTAGCGGACGCCTTCCGCCATCGTTGTTTACAGCGGTGGCGGCAGAACTGCTTTATACCAACATTTTACGTCACGGTGCTTTACGTTACTTGCGCGCCTGGGAACGATCACAAACAAACACGCCGGAACGGGGATTGGAATGGTGGAATGATTACAATACTTGCACATCTGCTACCGCGCAGCGGCAACATAAGGTGAGGTGAATTAATTTAATTAATTTTCAAATAAGTCGGATTTTGATCTATATGTCCTTATTTTGACTCTCGTGTGAATTTGAAAGCCCAGACAAGTGCCTTCCCGTGCTGCGCCAGCTTTACTATGTGTTTTTCTTTTTTAATATGAACGTTTTATGAATTGAATATACATAAAAACGAATGGGAAAATGAACACCATGAAATACCGTATACCGCGGTATTTTGGTAGACACCATACCGTACTGTGAAAATTCATACCGTTACATCCCTACTCCTCAACTAGGCCGTTGTAGCGCATGTGCACAGGCGGTGTAACCACACCATGGGGCACCTTTAGTTCAGCTTAGGGATCGGGCCTGATACTGTGCTCATGTACTCGTAAAAATGCTCCGATACTCAAATCTGATACCAATGTAATGTAATGTAGTTGATGCTCAAAAAAATAGTGTGAAATAAAGAATGTTTGTGTTTGGAGGTACTTCAAGGTAAACTAAGAAGATAAAAATACAACAGAATGCAAGCTCTGCTCAGCCAAGACAATATTCCAAAATTGTGCAGGCTGCGTATCTATTGCTGTCGCTACAGCAATAGATACATCACTCAGTTGGTTTAATGCACGGTGAGCGAAGGAGGACTTCCTGTGAACGAGAGTGATTCGGTCATTTATTATAATTTTATTTTGCAAAGATTGCAATTTCTTTTGGAATGGCAAGTACCATATACATATAATAGACGAAAGGTATATTTGCACTCTTTCACAGTGAGAGAGACTTTCATTTGAAGTGTGAACTGGACATTTCCATGTTAACTATATGTGGTGTCCTACCAAATTTTCATACAAATACTGAAACCTGGTGACAGTCCCAGTTGTATTTTATTGGAACTCAGTGACCGTTCCACGTTGTATTTGATTTTATTGGAACTCAGGTTCAGTTTCATGTTCTATTATTGTTCCATAGTGAATGATGAACAATAATAAACACAGTGTAAAAATGTTTTGTTTCTTTAAGTTCAATAAAT
The DNA here is from genome assembly GCF_960531495.2 of Zeus faber. NCBI lineage: Eukaryota > Metazoa > Chordata > Actinopteri > Zeiformes > Zeidae > Zeus > Zeus faber. Next base: position 18,890,299 of record NC_137208.1, on the reverse strand, counting down.
GCATGATGTTTCCGAAGTCAATGAGTGATCGTGTTAAATTATGGTGTCAATATTGATCAAAATAATCGTGATTATAATTTTGCCATAATCGAGCAGCCCTAACTAGAGCAGAGCTAGGTATAGAGGGAGGTAGAGTAGAGGGAGTGTAGACTCCCTTGTCCCTCTCTTCTGGAGGGACAACAGATATAGCTTCCTTTTAGAGAAGTCTGTTATTTCGCGGGGCAGGGATTTGTCGTTGTGGATTCCCTCATCAATTTCCTTGGTAATCGTTAACAATATATCAACGTAAAAATAATCCATCAGTGGAACATTTTAACAATATATTATTTTCTTCACGCCACACACACCTGCACCGTAACATTGCCCAGTTCGTGCGAGCGCTTGCGCGTCTTGGCGTAGGCCATCAGCAGCCCTCTCTCCACCCGCTCGCTGAAATTGCACAGACGAACGTCTATGTGGCCGGGGACAAACTGCAGAACGGAGTGGACCTGGTACCGGAGGTCGGGCACGTTGTAGAGAGGGGCAACCGAGGGCACTGAGCTGGAGAGCCGCACAGGCTGCCGCAGAGCGTTGATCACAGACATAGCGGTGAAGATCAGCGGCCCGGACACGACGCGGAAGGCAAAACTGCTGGGAGTCCTCAAGAACTGGCGGAGAAAAAACGTCGGTGTTCAGAAAATGCCGTTGATCTAAACAGTGTGAGAGTCACGACAGGCAGTGAGAGATAAAACACGGGTGTGCACTGTGATGGAAAATTAAATATTTCTATATGTAGTATTGCGGCCTCAAAAAGAGAAAAGGCTGACATACGCTTTAACATGTTGTTTACGATCCAAGGATTGTTTGAACTAGAGCTGCCAACTAAGTGCAGAAGGGAAAGACAAGATAACCAGAATAGAACCGGAGAAATCAATACTGTCGGAGGTTAAGTACATAATGTGAGTTTCCTTGAACATGTGTCCTTGTTTTTTTTACTAACTGCTGGCCATTACATTTGTAGCTACTGACCATATGGGAAAAGACAAGACAGGTGATGTGGTCATAAGGCAACGGTCAACTTCTAGAATGTATAAAAGCTCTCAGTGGATGAAGGGACGGAGAGACACTACTGGGTCGCAATTTTGCAAAATTTATTTCGTTCAATGAGCAATAAGTTATTTCTGAAATATGAACGCTGTCCATTAATAATGATCATTGTGGAGGTGATCATTGTAACAGGCAACCGGTATGAAGATTCTTTATTTGTAATGTGGCACGCACACACACACACACACACCACAACACATGCACCCATGCGGCGGCGGCGGCTACCAACACACACACACACACACACACACACACACACACACACACACACACACACACACACACACACACACACACACACACACACACACACACACACACACACACACACACACACACACACACCCGCTTCAAATGGTGGCCAGTGAAACTTGTTTTCTGCTTTTGACCCATTCTGACTTGTCCTTCCCCAGGGGGCGCCATCTGGGGCCGGGACCAGTGGGCAGCATACAACGATGCGCCAAGGGACCAATTCCCAATGTAAAATGGCCATACTAGTTCAAAAAGTCATCAATAATATCTCAATGTATTATTTTACTTAGTTAGTAGCCTATGGTTAGCGTGATACAAGACCCGATCACCCGATTGGGGGTCATAATGATCATGACTAATTATTTGGTTATTACCGCTGAGGCCTTTAAGTGGGGCTGCACAATGTATTGTCACTGTACGTTCTATGTTTTTGCAATACCTTAGCAACATCTAAATTGTTTAAAATAAACATTTATTGTATAATACATCTTATTGTAGTGTGATTTGTATTGAAAATCCAAACACATTTGCAAACCCTAATAAACCCTAAAAAAAAAAAAAAATGACACCCATATCACCTAGCCTGAAGATACAGTATTGATGACTTTTGGACAACCAAGTGATCATCGTTTACCTGAAGTTCTACGGAGCGATTGAACTCTCTCTTCAACATATCTCTGACCTGAGTGAATCCAGCAGAGGGGCCTTTGGAGCTGACTGCGGATGACAGTCACAAAAACAGAGAAACTTTAGATGAGTTAGGTTTCACCAGACAAGGTATTGTGTGATATTGCATGGCGCATGGCATGTGGTGCAGTGGTGTTGTCTTACCCACTCTGACCAGGTACATTTCAGGCTTGGTGATGTTACACAGGTACTGTCGGGAGGTGGGGGTCTGGGCCACCCTGGGCGTGGTGGCTGGCGGTGCTCTGGTCAAACTGATCACTCTGATCTGGGTGGTGGTAACGGCTGTCGTGGTGCTTGTGATGGTTGCCTTGGGGATTGTGGTGGTAGAGGTGGTGGTTGTGGGCCTGTCGGTCGGGACTCGGGGACCAAGAGGTGGTTTAACAGTGATTTGTGCAACCTTATCTCCACCAGGGGGGGGTCTGTTAGGTCTTTGGGGAGGGGCAGGCGGCCCTGCGGGCGGGACAGGGGCCCTGCTGGTGGTGTTGGAAGGGGGACGTGGAGGAGCATACCTGCCCGGGGTGCCTGGGTGGTCCCTCGGACGGGGAGCTGGGGAAAGAGACGGCGCCTTGAAGGTGGTGCCGAGTGAGGGAGTGGGGGTGCCCCGCGCACCGATCAGATTGGGCGCGAGGGTGAGAGGAGGGGTGGGCCCCATCGGGGGCTGCTTGGGTTCCCGTTCCAGGGGAGGCCCCGAGCTGGGGGATGGAGAAGGAGGGTAAACTTGGGCGTGCGTGTGGGTGTGTGCTTGGGTGTGTGTGGCTGTGTGGGTGGGTGTCGGCGCGATGGCGGGCGTGGCGGCGGTGCGGTCCACCGCATGCCCCCGACCGTGACCCTTCTCCCGCTGCCGCTCCTTCTCCTTCTCCCGCTCCAGCAGGTTGGTGTAGTACTCCATGCTGTTCATGTCCGGCAGCAGCAGCTCCGTGGGCTCCAGAGGCAGCATGCCCTCCAGGTCGTAGTCCTCCTCGTCCCAGGTGGGAAACACGTCCGGCTGGTTGGGGCCGGCGTGCTGCAGGATTGGGGTGGAGGAAGAGGAGGATGAGGAAGAGGAGGAAGGGGAGAGGAGGGGGCGTGAGGAGAGGGGCAGTGTGGGCCTCGAGGGGAAGGAGGTGTCGTAGGAGACCCAGTCACTGACATCGTCGTCGTACGGGTGGCTGGGCAGCGGCGTGGCCAGCGCCAGCTCCTCGCCGTCGGGCACCATGAAGGACAGCGTCTCCAGGTAGTCCCCGGAGCCCCAGGCCTCCTCCAGGGAGGGGCCGTGCTCCCAGGGCGGAGGAGGGGTGAGCGTGGGCTGGTTGAGTGCCGGAAGGGGTGGGGGATGACTCGGGGACAGCAGGTCCGGGGGTCTCAGCAGCAGGTGGATTCCTTGCGCCCCCGAGTCCGGGTCGGGCTCCGAGTCATCCTCCCCGGCCGAGCCCACGCCGCTGATGGAGCGGAACCCGCTATCCTTGGATGGCCCGGCCCCCCCGGGTCTGGGTGGGGAGGAAGACGAGGAGGAGGACGGTGATGATGACAGTGAGGATGAGGACGATGAGCGATGGGAGGGAGGCGGCGCAGTCCTGTTGAAGTCCAACCCTCCTATGAGACAGAGAGAGGGAGAGTAACTGGTAAAGAGACATGATAACACCGCTCGCGCTGTGGAATACTGGATTGTGATTGGTCATTAGCGGCAATCAGCGGCCAGTTATTTCTGACCTAATAACAGAAGCAACCACAACACTTCACTGCTAATGCTGAAACTAGCTAGCGGTGGCATTTTGTGATGCTACATCGAAACGACAATGGAAGACTTTAATAATCATAAATAGGTATGACTCTCCTTATTTACTGTTGTAATGTTGTCAGGTTAAAGATGCTGTGGAATATTTTTCTTCGCGGAAGCTCTCAAACTATGTATAGTAGCTATAACAGTATTTCAAATGAATGTTCCGTCTCAATGTATTCCACAATTTGGGAGCAGGCTGAGTTAACCCATGCTTTTATCATTCTAATCCAGATGACTCGTTCTGGAAAACCAAAAAAAAGAGTTGGCCTTTCAACACTTCATTTGCCACTCGGACTCAAGGACGTTTCAGAAACTACTCTCTGAATATTGACATCCAAGACGTAGAAATAACGGGGAGTTTGGTGCGTTTGTCACGACAATTTTTAAACAGTGCAGACACCTGATGATCTCCTTGGTTTAGTTTTCCTTTATGCCGAGTACAAATCGCTGCTGTTAAGCCCGACGTCCCCGCCGGCGGGTCCGCGGCGCCGACCGTGTTTGGCAAGCTCTCGCAAGCTCAGTTTTTAAGCTGGGTTTAAGCCCCCGGTATTAGCGGAAACTAGACTTCCAGACGGTTCCCTAGCTGTAAAACCACGTCATGCTTCCTCCCTGTGAAGCAGGCGTAACGTAGCTCCGAAGTCGGCGATTTATTTTTGACAAAGGTAAACGGTCTTGACTATTTTCAAACATGTCCCTTGAGCTACAGAGGGTCTTGTTGGCTCTGCATACAGTGAAAAGGTGTTTGTTTTTTTTTTGTTTTATTTTTCTCGTCTCTGCACACTGTGGTACCTAAGGAGCCATGGAATTGTAGAAATCATGGTCTGGCGACAAAGCGGAGACTTTTGAGTCCAAAGAACATTTTTTTTTTTTAACTTGACCTTACTGCATAAAAAGACCTATCACGACCTCTAGGACAATCACAGATGAATCCCTCACCCAGAATCTAGACACCTAGACCGTTCAGGAAATATATGGGATCTCCAGGTACACTGAGGATAAGTGGATTTCTCTTCCATTTTCAGAAAATAGTGCGTGTCATCCAATCGTCAAAATCGCACAGATCACAAATTTTCTAAAGTTATTGATACTGCATCACAGCATTATGCTTTCTAAAGGGGTTTTCAAGGTCATGGTCTTCAGGTGTTTTTTTGGGGGGGGATTTCTGACCCTTCTCCCCCATTCTCGAGTGGTCAGAAATGGCTAGAAAGTGTCCCAAGGCTGTGTAATTAATGGTATCAACCCACAACTTGGTGCAACAAGTAATCACATATAATTGAGCATGGGAATGAGCACCATGAGGCATGAGTATAATGTTCAAAACCCCTTTACACTCAAAATATAAATCATTTTTTCGCCGCAATTAAAAACTCTTCTTCTGTCTTTCACTCTGTTGCTCCCCTTTTCCTTCTTTATTGAAAGACCCCACCGCTGCCACCAACTCACTGCTTCCAGTATAACCTTAAAGTGACAATACAAAGACAAATGTCCATTTTGCCAATACTAATAGGAAGCAAAAGTTACTAAAATGACGGTGTCACTGAAATGACCTCAACTGTGCAGTGATAGATAGCCGCTTTTTGATGTTTTGGGGTTTTTTTCCTTGAAAAGCTTCACGAAAGGGCTCCTGGAAAATGCACTCTTACACTGTTTCATGCTGAAACGCTCCCTTGAAAATCCATGTAATCAATTGTCTTTGATGGTTATAAAAATGATGAAAAGCGCGCACGCACGCACGCACGCACGCACACACGCACACACACACACACACACACGTGTACTGGTATCAAAGCAAGGTCCGAGTAAATACACCTGGTGTGTGTGAGGACACATGTTTTCGTTGCAATTCTCAACCAAAAAATTATCAATTTGTTCCTCACAAGTATAGTAAAACACACACACGCACACACACACACACACACACACACACACACACACACACACACACACACACACACACACACACACACACACACACACACACACACACACACACACACACACACACACACACACGAACGTTCACTTACAAAAATACAACAGTTGGGTGATTCACGGCACACACATTGTGACAGGCCGTCCTTCTCCATCTAGCCTTGACAGAGACCCTTTCATCTTGTGCCGTGCGCGCGTTGCCGTGGCGACGCGGTGCTTTGCGGCAGCGTCACGTGCCGGCTCATTGGTATGCGGGGGGGACCACGGCGCCCTCGCCTCGGGAGCCGCTCTGGCCAATGGCACACGCACGAGATCGACGCATACATTCACGACACGGATAGTAGCCCGAGCGGAGGAGGAGAAGGGGATCTACAGGCACAAGGAGGAAGGGGGCATATAGCGAGGGGCGGCTGAGAGGGAAAACCAAATTAGCGAGGGGTGGGGAGAGAGGGGGGGGATTGATAACGCCACGGGGAGATAAGACTGGGAGACGGGGTTTCCAGGAATAGCGCATCCGCATCGCCTCGCCGCCGATGCTTTGACGACAATGATCTAATCACACACAGGTATACATCATGATCGATGTGTGTCCACAAGCGCGGGTTTGAGTCCCCGTGTGTGTGTGTGCTATCTTGTCATCAAAGGCCTAAGTAAGGTCGACGCCTCGCCTCACCTTGATGACAAGGTAACAGAGTGTTTAATGTGTGAGTTCCCCCCCACCCAGAGAAATAAGATATTTAGATTGGACTCGGAGCGGTGAGGTGTTCTCCATGCACGTGACTGTTCTGAGTCACCGAGAGCAGAGGACAGCAGACAGTGGGAGTAGTGGGAAGAAGAGGGTGAGAGGGAATTCGAACGCACGAGGAAGTAAAGGCACTCGAGTGGGATGAAACTATGGGGTGGAGGAGGAGGATGGGAAATGACGCATTGCCCTGTGGACGGTGGACTGATATAGCCCGGGACGCTCGGGAAGCGATGATATCGACGTGCTCCAATACCCGTGATCCGAGTCAATCTTTTTCGTGCGAAAGGACGCTCAATTTCGCCCGCGGACCCCATTTGATTTGGTCTCGGGGAAACCCTAAAACGTTGACAATTCTGACGCCTCAGATTTAAGATTCCACCCCGACCGTTCCACTTTCTTGTTTCCCCCCCATCCCCTCAGCATCAAAGGGGGCCTATTATGCAAAACTCATACCAGTATGTCAACTCATAAATGTACAGTATGTCTTGTGCACATACATTTGGGTCTCTGATGAGCCCCACGAACACACAAACTATTATTTGCTGTGTGTTGGTGTTGGTGTGTGTGTGTGTGTGTCCAGGTCGACTGTACTGTAGGCTGCGGCGTTTGCTTAACTGAATGAAACAACAAAAGCCCCAAGCCCGTATCCCACGCTGCTCCAGACACCGCAGTGAAAGTAGGAACAACCTTTTAAATGAGGCCTTGTCGATCTAATAGGAGTGAAGATTCAGCAGCTGGATTGCTTATTTCTCGCCTCAAAGGTGACGAGAAATAAGGAGGGTGGCTCCACCCACAAAAAAAACAGCTTGTTTTGGAACAGGATGGTTTAGAGGCATGTTACAATGGCTGGAATGCATAATCTGAGTGATATTTTCAGCAAAAAAAAACAAAAACCTTCTAAAACATGTTTTGGGGACGTCAGACCTATATTAACTTGTTGAAAAGGAGCATAATAGGTCCACTTTGAGCCCTCAGTTGCCGCATATCTCCCCTCAAGTCACTCATGAAATCATCCACCTTAATGCTAACTGGGACCCTGGTTATTATACCTCTGCCCCTGTTGTTCACCCTGTCTTGATCTCGTTCTTATCTTATATTTACAAGTATCTCATAATTCCAAGGTTTGCAAGCTTGATTTCCCCCACCTGCTCCTTCGATTATGTCATAAACTATTAATCGTTTTGGCTGCGGCAGGGAGAGCCCCCTCGAATCTCTTGAAGGACCCCCCCAGGGAGAGTCCCCGGACCCCGGGGTTGGGAACCACACCTCTAAGCAGGACTTACCTGCAACAGGTGCGCTCGAAGTTGCCGTGGAAACCGACACGCCGGCTATAAGCAGCCACAGCAGCGCGCTAATTGTGCGCGAGCGCGGGGGGGTTCTGGGGTACATCCTTGTGCGCGCTCCCGCCAGGTCCAGTCAATTCGGGTTTAAACACCCGTCCGGTGCCATCCCGCCTCCGAGGGCCGCCCCTGCGTGTCCGTGATGGCGGTCGGCTGGACGGTCTGGAGGCCCTGGGTGGGAGAGAAGGATTATTGTCGGGATCGTTGTTGTTGTTGTTATGTCAAGAAAACCGGAGATTTCAGGGAGATGGCGCAACGCGGTGCAGCAGCGGCGCGCCGTCGCTGGATCGTTTCGCCGCGGTCCGGTCCCCTCGCCCCGATGGCTGACTGACCCCGTTACCGTCCCGATCCCCGTGGATCCGACGAACACGTCTCACGTCCACCAGCAGCCGCGGGAGCGAATGCGCACGCTACACACGCCGCGCAGTACGGTCTCCTTTGGCCGGGACACACATTTGATCCCCTTATGGTAATAAACAGGGGGCGCGAATCCCTCACAGCCGCACCGACCTGCAACCGATGAATCGGCGGCACGTCGCAATGTCAATTCTGGGATGGGATGGAAGAAGGGAGGCATGTGTTACGGTCAGCCCGCATCCCTCCTTCCCGTGTTCCCTTGTCACGGACACCAGCCGCGGGCTAAAACGGCCTGCCAGGAGCGCCTGCCTGTCACCGCACAGCTCGAAATAGATGCGCTAGGAACGAACAAACGGAGTAAAACGGACCGCGCCACCTCTACGGTTTTTGGGTTGTTGTTTTTTTTTTCTTCCCCCAACGCCTTTTCCCCCCCTGAGTAGTGGCATGGAAAACCTACCTGCCATCCTGGAGATGCGGTACGGGGCGCGTCACGCCTCTCCCGCGGCCGCGCGGTGCGCGCTCCCGCCGAGGAGGTTGAGGACAAGGAGACGGGAGCTGCGCTCGCTCCGCCTGCGCAGCTCCCTCGTTCAGGAAACACATGTGGACGTAAATGCAACGTACGCAGCCCCGGCCAGCGGAGAGGTTCAGCCAGACACAGGGCACGACTCCGTACCGGTCCGAACCCTGCAGAGGCTGCCCAGTGCCCGCTGGAGCCGGTTGATCCCAAAATCTGCAATTCAAACGACATCTCGAAATTGTCTCAACCACAAAGGCTTCGATTATGTCGAGGATGCGCTGGGCAGTTGATGCAGAAGATTGATTTTCCAATCCATAGGATTGCGGGACGGACAATTGAGCATGAAATAGTAGGCTGTACAGCAGGTGGTCATAACTCAGGTGGTCATAACAAAGTCATAAAGTATTTCTGAGCGGATAACTCCTTGAAAATGAACATACTTAAGTCCAGATACAAAAAGGAGTTAAATAAAATAACGTACTTGACTGAAAATTAGGAAAAAGACAGGAAATAATGTGGAAACCCAAAGAAAAATTAAAAGTTGCTTTTAAATAAGTTTCAATACAACCACCCTTCAAGGATGAATAAACAGAACGACGCTTTACTTATATTTATTTTGTTAAAAAGCAAGAACAATACTTACAAAAACATCAATACGTCCAAGCATCTGTCCTTCAACTGTTAATACATTACAGTAGAACATTTTTTTTAATTTTATTTATTTATTTTTTTAGCGTTGACACTTCCATACATTCCATGTCAAAAAGATAACTGCAGTGGCTTTATACAATGCTATTAAGAGGAATAACGTGATTGTGATGCTGTTGTAAAATGAGCTATGGGTTATATGTACATAGCTTTAAGGGTCTGTATTAGAAACAGTAAAAGCTAAGGCACTCTGTCGTTGGTGAAGGGTTCTGACCTTCGCTGTCAGGGCCGTCCGTCCCCGCACTGTTTATTTTTTCAGAGCTCTTCCCCTTCGGCGAAGTCCCCACACTCCGGACTCGAGAGTGGCACGGGCGTAATGTGACCGAGTGGGTCAAAACGGGTGACTCGAAAAAGCCTGCCAACTTTGCGTTGCCAGTTCAGCCAAGATGGCGACACCCTTGTTTTCAACACATTGCTTTTATGTCTCAGAAATCATACTTCGGAGTGCTAATCCTGTCTTTGAATATTTCATTTTCCCTTGAAACTCAAAATGGCTGTTATTTTTGAAAGGGCTGACTAATATGTGCGTCCTGTAGCACCCTTCATTCACCTGTTCCTTGTGTGTTTCTTGGCGGTTCCTCCTTCTGTGATTTTTCTTTTTTTTTTTTTTACCCCTCTGGTTTTGTTTTGCCTGGGACAGGGTCTTGTGAAGCACCTTGAGACTGTAATGTGATTAAAGGCTATATAAATACATTTGACTTGACTGTGTATATAATTCTTAAATACGGCATTTCAACTCTCAGGGAGGTGTAGAATCCATTCGTTTTGCACTCCGCGGGTGTTCTCGGAGTGCGGCACTTGACATTTGCTCTCCTGTGGGAGTGTTGAAAAACTCTCTCACGTGTGTTTCTTTGACCCTATGAAGCGTTGGGGGAACACTGGCCGTACGGGAAATTGGCCGTGTAGCGAGTGGTCTGCTTCTCCACCTCCGTGATGGAGACGAAGCGAGGGCGGCGGCGCACCCTCCGCTTGGTGTTGTGCTTGGGGTTCCGCTGGTACATGTCTGCAGAGCGGCAGAGAGAGAGAGAGAGACATGAACAATGAGTTGGTCAGGATGAAGGGACGCCGATGAGAAACCGACCGGTACCGTCCGGTACAGGGTGCGTCCCTGACATCTCAAGCAGAGAAATACGGGCGGTAAAGGCGGGGCAGCGGTGATGCGAGCCTAGAAATGGTGTTATATTTTCAATGAGTCCCGAGCCACTCCGGCAAAAGAGCTCCTTGTTTCGTCAAATTAATTTCGGGATTCACACTTTTCATTTCCCTGCCAAAACAACGGATTTTGACTATTTTCCTGTGAGAGTTCCATTCACAACCAACTCCTCTGACTCTCATTTGGACTTCAGGAAGTCTTCCCTGGTTCGCCCGAATCCCTGAACAACTGAATCAAATGAACGGGGAGTCGAAAAATCACTTTTTACTGAATGACTCGTCAAGAACCGAATATCAAAAAAAAAAACCAGTTGAACGTTTCATAACCGGGGGCAGGCGCTTTCTCACCTTGGAAGCTGACGTAGTACTGCCGATGGCCCTTTACGACCGTCATTTCGGCCGACTGGTCGGCCATGTACGCCTCCTCCAGGTCCCGGGAGGTCACAGAGGTCATGTGCCGCTTGTCATCCTGCTACAAGGCGTGACAGAGATGGAAAAAATGAATCGCATTTTTCGGCAGATTAAGTGGGAGTCCTACTTTTCACCATAATAGATAGACACTTTATTCACCCCCAGAGGGAAACGTAGGTAGGAAATAATAATACGATGACGGTTCGATTTCCCGCCAGGGGCGCTGTTGGCACTGTGCTCCGGCGGGTTATCTCCCAATTAGGGGCCTTTCTGTGTGGGGTTTGCGTGTTCTCCCTGTGCTCACATGGGGTTTCCTCAATCTAACAACAGTAAGGACCCCCACCAAAAACATGCACACATCATCGTCTGACCAGCGAAGGACACCTTGTACCAGGTCCCCGGGCACGTTGTCAAATGTTGCCCACTGCTCCTGGCTGCCCCTTCGGAGGAAGGACAAGCCAGGATGGGTCAAGGGATGCAGAGGCCACGTTTCACTGGCCACCATCCAAAGAATGTGCATGTGTGTGTGTGTGTGTGTGTGTTGTAGCTGCATGTCGTGTGACAATTAAAGATTCTTCTTCTTCTAATAATAATAATAATAATAATAATAATAATAATAATAATAATAATTAAATAATAAAAAGAAACAAATTAGAATAAAACCCCCAAAATAACAACAAAATTAGAAAAATTGACTATATTCAGTAAACATTAAATTTAACAAGCCTCTGTATCAACAATTCACTCCCTCCAAAATAGGAAATTGCGCGCGCACACACACACACACACACACTACATACATTTGTATATATCATGTAAAAACAATATAATATAGAAGTATATATGTGTAACAGGGTGGAAAACATAAATGGTTAAAACAATCAATAAATTCACAAACAGGGATTTCATGTGTATATAATTGAATTTACCCCCCGAAAAACGGTTTATATTCTATTGCAACACAGCACCACTCACAGCCTGTCCGTACTCCACCCAGTTGTCGTGGTCGCCCTTGTAGTACCACAGCCACTCGGTGGTCATGATGTAGTGCGGGGGCTTGGTCACCGACGACACCGTGGACAGACGCCGAACCGGGTCCGCCTCCCGTGTCATGGTGAGGAAGTCGACGGGCCGCACGCCCGGGCTGCGGGTAAGCAGGAGATAAACAAACGTAGAAAAAAACCAAAACAATAATAATAATAAAAACATCATGGACAACGCGAGGGACAAGGAAGGGAACCTCTGACCTCTGCGTGCTGCGGGGGTTGCAGAAGGCCCGTTCGATCTCCTCCATGTTCCTCAGGTCTATCCAGGCGTCCCCGTCCAACACCTCCCACTTGTAGGGCAGGTTGAAGTGCACGCGCATGCACCGCTCTACACCGAGGAACAGAAGCCAGTGAATTAACACCACTACTAAACTCAGGATGTCAACTATAATACAAATATATTAATTTCTTAAAGTGTTTCCTTGTACATTACAAATTTGGTTTTTAAGAAGGGGGTAAAAAAAAAATTGAGGTAAGTGTATTTATAGTCGTTTATTTGTTAAAGAGCTGTGTTTTGTTTATACACGTGTGTCTATTAAGCTGAAAGACTTAGTTTGTTAGATTTTTGACAATATGTCAATTTGTTAAAAATGTCCAGCGGTACAACCGTAATAAGCCTCTTAGGCCTTTCCACTTTGTAAAACAAAGTGATATTTGTCTTCATATCTAGTTTATTTTAGTGAGAATCTATGCAGACACAAAAATAGGGTCATGTCATTGACCCATAGATCTAGATCTATCTATTTTAGATCTTGAATTAGCTATAGAACAGAAAAAAAAATCAACAATAGGAAATAATCCTAATATATATATATATATATATATATATATATATATATATATATATATATATATATATATATATATATATATATATATTTTTTTTTTTTTTTTTTTTTTTTGTAAAAAACATACAATTTGGCAATATATAATGAACTTAATAAAAGTAATATTCATATTTATAAATATTTATATGTATGCAATTGTAAGTCTGTGAAAATATCAGCAACATAATCATTATTTTGAGCTACTTTCTGGTGAATTATAATAGGATTTATAATTTGATGCTTTGTCGTCACCTAGAGGAATTCCAAGAGCATTGCAGTTCAGAGGCAAACCAACCAAGCAAACGTTGTCATGGTATAAATTATATTGCTAAACGCATCACATTTTAAGATAGGAATTCAATTAATTTTTTTTTTTATTCCAAATTATCCAAGACACTCCAAAAGAACTGCGCTTTTAAGGCGTAAGATAGTGAAAAACATCAGACACACCGTCAAATCGGCAGCTTCTGCGTATGTAATGCAGGCAGATCTCTTTTCTCTCATCCGGCTGGATGACGGGCTTGGAGAACTGCTCGAGCGTATTCTCTGAACAAAAATAGTAAAGAAAACATCATTGGTTAAATTGATCATATTGTAATTTTGATAAACAAAGTTACATTGAAGTGGTATCAGTCAAATCCACCGCTGGGATGATTTATATTACATTTTAGAAAGAAAATGTGTGAATGTCGATTTCCAACCATACTGGATTAAATTCACATTTCCCTGGCATAATCTATGTTGTAAGGGCGATTCCGGAAAATGTTTTATGACGTTACAATTTTAAAAACAAAACCTGGGGGAATATTTATTTATTTATAAACCTTATCAGTCCCACAACGGGGAAATTCGCGATTTCTCTGCATTTACACATCCTAGTATCTGACGTATCGAGGAGCAGCATCAATTATCACGTTTTTTCCCCCCAAGGACTTTTCGAGGACTTCAGCACAAAATCAGCTATTTTCCAGTGCTTACATTTCCGAGGATGAAATTCAAGCACCTCAAGGACCTGGTTAGAACCCTTATGATGGCACATTCCTCAACAGTTAACTGGGACGTCGTTCTACCAGCCAGATTAGATTTGTCCTCTACTGCCCCCTGGTGGACTTGGGGCACATTACCGCCACAGGAACGTAGGCCTAGTTTGTCTCACCAGACATACTTTGACTAATAAGTTCTCTGCATTTGACCCATCCTAGTATCTGACTTACATTTAAATGAAAGTCAATCTTATGGGACCAATTTGTATCCAAGTTATAAATAACTAGCCGCTCACCTCTGGGGGAGAAAGAGGCGGAGGCGTTGAGGAGGTGGATGTTCTGGTAGATGAACGGCAGGTCCAGGATGACGTCGCCACTGAGCCCGCGCTCCTCCAGCATGCGGCGGCCGTGGTGGTCGATGACGTGCTGCCGCTTGCACTTGTGGCCGAACATGCAGTCGCCCTGCACGTAGTGCATGCACACGTGCACCTTGGTGCAGCTCTCCTGGAAGGTGCAGCCTCCGTGCGGCCCTGAGCCTTTGTTGTAGTGGGAGCACACCTGGACGAGACGGGAGAGGGGGTGTGGGAGGGTGTGGAAAGCCAAAAAATAAATAAAATGAAAAACACATCCACACTCTGCTGGGCCAATGAAAGGCAAAAAGATTAAATGAATCAATATCTCCCAAGTGAAAAATAAAAAAAAAATAATTCCCCCCATACTGAGCACATTTTAAGTATATAAAATGTAATAAAAATTTCCACCCACTTTGTACTTTTATGCGGGAGTATTTTTTCTAATTCACATTTATCTACTAATTTAAAGCACAGCTTTAGCACATTAGTCAGAGTGGTGCAGTAATAAGTCCTAAAACCTGGAAATTAGTTAACATTTCTGCACTTCTGGTTCCCTCATCTGAAAGGCAATGGGATTTTTGAATGGGTTTTTGGTTATATGCCTGACATAAGGTCTGCGGTTCACGTTTTGTTCTACAACATAAAATAGGTCAGTAAATATCCCACTTGTGCTTTTCCGTGTCTTAAAAAAAAGGTGGTTGCTAACAAGTGGCTAAGTGAGACTACAAGGGCTGTCAGGCCAAACATGGAAAGTCAGCCTCTAGATTTCCACCGTGTGCGACCGATACCCTAGCAGTGAGTGCAGAATGCAGCATTTAAGTATAATATTAATAGGGGTTCAGCCCGCAGGGCTGAAACCCTATCGTTATTGTTTAGATTTTTATTTTTATTTTTCTCCTTGGCATTTGTTGGGCTAAAAGTGTCTGGAATATGACAAACACTGGAGCTACAGACACGGTTGAGGTGTCGTTAGAACCAGGATGTCACAGGTCAAGTTTCATCCATATCGATCCACATACGGAGCAGGAATGAGTGAAAAACCGATGAAATTAGACCGTAGACCGACATTTCTGCATCGGCCACACGCCAAGGTTCTAAAACATCCGGTCGAGTGGTGGAGCGAGATAAGTTGTGTAGTAAGGCACTATGTGACATCATCATCCAATTTGCTATATATGTGCAGGTTGTGGCTACGAACGCACATCTGCATCGTGCGAGCTACGTAGTGAAGACTGCAGCACGAACTGATGCATTTATGGGAACTCAAAAAAAAGTGTAATTGATGTCGATACTGGACCCCGTGTATTGCTGCCTGAAGCAATATTTAATATTATTTTAATTGTGGTGACAACCGGGACAATTTGGTAGTAATGTTGAAAACCTGACATTTTTGTGTTTTAAGGATATTTGTCGGGACTGTGGACACACAGTCTGGTCACCGTTTTCACTTGTGAAGATTATCTTTCTGAACAAAAAGTGTAGGTATCATCAATTTCTGTTTGCCAGAGTATATTTTCTGCAATAATCCAACATCAAATGGAAAAATCCCATTGGCTTTTTGTCGAGGGAACCAAGGTGATGCCAACTTCCGGGTTGGCCTACAAAAATACGTCATCCCTGCAGCACTTCATTAATATGCTGTCAATGTATTGCAAGTACACTTACACAAACAGTATATTGAAACATTAACCTGTACCTGATTATATTTTGGTTGTCAAAAGTAACCAAAAAAAAAAAAAAAAAAAAAAAAGAGAGAAAACACAACTTGAATATATTCATTGTGAATACAGGTACTCCTCACTTAACAACCTGCCCGTTTAATGACCATTCGGACTTGCGACCAGCTCTGACTAGTCTGTATTGTGCGCTGCGTACAATTCCGCGGTGTCTCATCGTCTCATCACCGTTTATTTACTATATACACTGTATACATCTCATCACCGTTCTCAGTCTCGTTCCTGCAGTCTGTCAGTATTCACTACACTCGCGTTGGCAATGGCCACGCCCCCTTACCGTGAAATAACACGGGTCTTCGCTTAATGACCATTTTGCGTAACGACCTGGTCCTAGGAACGGAACTCGGTCGTTAAATGAGGAGCACATGTATAACAAAGTACACTAAGGGCACTTTCACACCTACAGTAGGCTAGATTTGGTCCGATTTAAGAGCAAGTTGCACCTTTGCTGCATTTTTCATTTGGTCCGGTTAATGTTCACACAGTCCTGTGTTAAGTAAACCAAAATGTATAAACAAGTGACACTTTCTTTTCACAGTCTTTACGCAGTGATACAGCCACGTTGTCCAATGTCCAGGATCTTTACTCAAGACTGCTGGTCTGTTCCACGGCTGGAGCCTCATGTGTTCGCATAGGAGCTTGGCTTTTCATTGATAAAAAGCTGGGGTGGTGAGGAGGGATAATTTCAATGCATAATCCAGGACAAGAAAAACATGAATGCGGGAAAATCCCTTTGTCACAAAATCATATTGTCGCAGGCAACAATAGAGCAACAACAGCGCATTGTGATTGTGCCATTAAAATGATTTGGTGTTCTGATCAAATCAGAACGGTGTCACGCACAAGTGTCAACACCCGTTTTCAACCCACAATGCACTGTATTTTGGTTTGCTTCCTATATTAGGTCTGATTGCGTTCTCACATGTAACAAACCAAACCGTGGTTCACTTGGAACAAGACCGAGTCCTGTCTTTTCAGGAGGACCATGGTCCGATTGTTTAGTCGGCACCAGAGTTTGAATGCGTGTTCACACCTCTCCGAACGAACCGCACCAAGAGAGTAAATGCACCATGTTCCAATTAAAACGGACCAAACAGGGGTAGGTGTGAAAGCACCCTAAATATTGCTTTACATAGCAGACTTTTCTTTTCCCCCCCACTCACACACCAAAGTGTTTTACTTTACCTCACAGGAAACGGACACATCCCTCAGGTCAAAACGCACATCAACAGGACACTTTTTATATTTCTTTTTTTTTTTTTGGTTTGTTTTTCCTTTTTTTTTTACATTTTTGTTTCTTTTGGTTTAAAATAGTGTTTTTCCCCCCGTCTGGTTCTTCGAGGCTTCTCTTCGTCCACTTGTTCTGTTCCATTTTGAATTTTTTTTTTTTTTTTTTTTTTTTTTTTCCCCCCCTCCTCTCTCCTTTTTTCCTCCTTCTCCATCGGTTTCATGACTAATGTTGTGAATAAATGATGAGCTCACTTTTCTTGAATAAATGACGAGCTCACGCTTCCTGTCCCCCCCCTCCCCTCCCGGCACACTGCGTGTTTTCATTCACAGATGTCACATTCAGGTTTGTCTCTAACGGCACTGCTCGTGTCTACACCTACTGTCTCATCCACAAAGGCCGAGATTTAAGCTACTCTGGTGCTCGTTGCTCTCCAGGAAAAAAGGGGAAAATTGAAAAAGAGAGAGCAGAACGAGCTACACCTCTCCACTTGGCTTAAGAGAGAAACCTTAAGAGCAATGATACACTGGCAGCAAATCAGCAGAAAGACCTGCAATGCAAAAATGTTGCATGTTTAAATTAAGGTCATACCCAAAAGCACAAAGAACATCAAGATAAAATCATGAATCATTCCTCCCAATGTGAGGGAGAAAAAGATGTGTTATCTGGCCCAACCAAAAAAGGTGCAATCTAAAACCACTGCCAGCTAAGTAAAGCAAAGGCACTGATGTTTGGACTAGAGGTCTTCGTGGGTCCCAACATTTGGACCCGAACCCAATTGGAGCCGTGAATATTGTCCCCAGATTCTATTGGAACCGACTGTTTAATATAAAGGGATAAAATGCATAAATCATCAAGCTGGCTTACCTGTTGGATACGCCATAACACTGTACCTGTTCTTGCAACTTCCTTTTTTCCCCATTTTTCCACTTTCCTTTGCCATTTTCATTTTGGGGGGGGATGGTAGCTCAGGCGGTAGAGCTGTCGGTCTAGTGGTCTAAAGGTTGCTGGTTCGATCCCAGGCTCCTCCTGCTAGCATGCTGTAGTGTCCTTGAGCAAGACACTTAACCCCTAATTGCTCCTGATGGCTGCGTCCGTCGGTGTTTAAATAATTGTAAGTCGCTTTGGATAAAAGCGTCTGCTAAATGTAATGTAAATTTTCATTGAAGGCACTAAAACACGTCATTTTTATAGTGTTTGAAACAAGTGTGTGTTAGTGTTTTTTTTAATGAACTCAGTTAAATGTAATGGTCACAAACGTAGCCGAGGAGTGTTGGGCAGAAACCCTTCCATATGTTCCTCAGGTGATCTGCGCTGATAACGGCTAATCTCGGGTATTACACATAACTCACAGGCAATAGAATGTTCCCCTGACCAAAAGGCAAATTAGCTGTGATAAAACATGGCCCCAAATCTGCATGGGTTTGGGGCCAGGTTTGGGGCCGGGACTGGGGCAGAGCCGTGAAATCCTCTAGTTTAGACGAGGTGATAAGCGTGTGCAAGTGTGTTTGCGCGCCTGTTTCGGCATGGGCATCACCTCGGGCAGCAGGGCGGTGTCGTTCTGGAGCAGCAGAAAGAACAGGTCGTCTTCGTTCAGCTCGTGCAGCGTGCACTCTCTCAGCAGGGGGTAGTTGTGATCCGAACGGATATCGTGGGAGAACTTGCACATCTTTCTGCAAGAATAGTACAGACTGTGTCAAAACAAAATGATCTGTGGGTATCAAAAAGTTAAAATTAGATGTTTTTACCCCGCACCAAATTTTGCGAAAATACTCTTGGACAAGTCATCTTTCTTCTATAAAGTATGGCAGGTGAGCACTGTATATTTTGTATAGGGCAGAGCCAGAGAATTAGCTGAATATAAGACAGGTAATGAACTCAATGGTTCTATTAACTGTTATTATAATAATTTCCTTTGGATTCTCTTGGGTTTCTCCCAACAGGTAAGTAACTTACCTGCTACACCCAACTCCCAACTCTTAACTTACCTGCTACACCCAACTCCCAACTCTTAACTTACCTGCTACACTTAACTGTACTGAAGTAAGTACAGTTAAGTGTAGCAGGTAAGTTAAGAGTTTTATAAGAATCAGATATGTTGACTCTGATGCGGAAGCACTCGACTACTTTTGTCGAAAAGAGATTGTGGCAGTTTCGCCTACAACGCACCCCCAAGTGACGTGTTCCGGGACCTCTGGCACAGACACAGAAGACGGGGGTTGTGACCACCAGTTTATTGGACGGAGTGGGCCAGCTGGAATTAGACCAGGAGCAGAGAGCATGTGTCATGACACAGGCTCCTCTCCTGAGTGAGTGTGGGAATGGGGGTTTTACCTGCTGCTTGTTAGACCAACCAACGAGCAACAGGTATGCGACCACTCTGATCCCAATCACCTAGACCCAGGTCAGGTGCAGTTGCTCAAACCACACCATCCTGACACCTAAGAGATATATGGATAAATAATTTCATATAAAATAAAGACCCCATAAATGAATGCATGTTAGAGATGTCGAAATTTCTAGATTTTAAGATGCATCGCGATGCGGACGATTCTGCATCGACGCAGCGAGAGAACATAATCAGGAGATTGGAAATACAATTAGGCCTACAGGAAAAAAAAACAAACAAAAAAAAAAAAAAAATGGACTCACCCATTAATTTCTAATTAACAGAAATGTAATACTGAATTGAATATCTCCATCGTGCTCAGGAAGCTCCGGTGACGAGGGAGATCAGGTGCTGGACTGGCCAATCTGAAGCCACGCTGTAGGACGTGCTGAGTCACGTCTACTGGGCCGTGTTTTGCGCCACCCCCGTTGATGTCAGAGAGTTCACGGAAGTGGTGATGAACGCCATTACTAAGCAAGTGGAAGATGTGGCCCGTGATCTCATGGTTATGGCGCGATACCGTGGGTCGACAAATCCATACGGGACGCATTGAACGTGCGCGCCGCTGCTTCTGCCGTGTCGGGCAACATGGACGATTACAAAGCGGCGTCTTACCAACTGACGAAGGCTGTTGAAGAGGCACAGCGTCGGTACAGGGAAAGAGTGGAGTTCGAGCTGTCTGACAACGGGCACGTGGCAGAGATTGCGGACTATTTCGGACTACGGAGGCAGAGCTACCATCACGGTGAATGCTGATGCTTTCGCAATAGCCCCCTGGTTTTCACAACCGAACAGAGTTCCGCCACCACGAGACAGTTCTACATCAGCAGCAGCCATCTTGGTACGGTGCCTCAACGGCGATAGATTCAGACCGTTCCATGTTAGCGGCAGCCATTTTGGTATGGTGCATCGACAGCTCTCCTCTGCATCCTCATCGTGTCAAATCAGCCCCATATTAGATAAATGGATGGGATTGGCAGGACCCTGGGAAGGGTCGAAATCTGTTTGAATGGAGGGTGTCCAGATGTATTCTGCCAGAGCAAATGAAACCTGAGCCTTCAGATTCATACGCTGGTACGGCCTCCCTTTGCTCTTAAAACAACCTCTATTCTTGGCATGGATTCTATAATATGTTGGAAACATTCCTTTGAGATTCTGGTCCATGGTGACATGACGGCATCACGCAACTCCTGCAGATTTGTCAGATGCACACTGATGCTGCGAATCTGCCGTTCAATCACATCCCAAAGGTGTTCTATTGGATTCAGATCCGGTGACTGGGAAGGTCATGAACTCATTGTCATGTTCATGAAACCAGTTTGAGACGACTTTTGCTTGGTGACATGGTGCACCATCATGCTGGAAGTAGCCATTA
>NC_137208.1:18851916-18864416 GCF_960531495.2 Zeus faber | reverse complement strand
TTCCACGCTACAAGCACAACAGCCTCCATGCAATTAATAAATAGAAAAAAAAACGGACTCGGAGCAATCCTCGATCACGACAGGTTTTCTCCAGTGCGACGGAACCTCGTAAACCTGTATCACATACATGATCCGACTAAACTGCGCCCCGTGTATTGCTGTTTGCAGCTATATTTTTATATCTATTCAAGATTCAAGATTTTTATTTGTCACATACATATACATACTTCCATACATATATGCAGTGAAATGTAATGTATGTATGTCCATGCAAACTTACACAATTTCTTATTTTGACAGTGTGTTTTGTTGATATTGAGGTTTATTGTTAATTTTTAGGATGCATTTAGTATTATTGTTTATTGCCATTTGTTTTCTTTTTTTTTTAGGTTTATTGTATATTACACATTTTTTAGCGTCCCTTGGTTGCCACAGCTTGCTAGCCAACTAAGCCATTTGGAGCCCGTTAATGGTTATTTATGATGGCACTACCTGAGGTGTGCTCCGTATACACACACTCATGGAGTGTGTTATTTTCTTTCTTTCTTTATATATATATATATATATATATATATATATATATATATATATATATATATATATATATATATATATAATCTTTTATATGTGTGGTTGTGTAACAGCACATTATACCTGTTAGGCCTCTATACGATGTATTATAAATATAAATAACCTGATTATGTTTTAATGAGCAACCAAGCACCCATAGCATTTTTTAGTCTTCTAAATGTCTTTGCTTGAAACTCTCAGTCCATCAAGCTTACATGACATGATTCTATGGCCCAGAAGATCCCAGGGGTAGGGTGAGAAGTTGGGCTGTCACAAAGCCTTGCGTAGAAAACATGTACCGTTACAGAATTCACATTTATCGGTAGATTTCCAGACATTTCCAGACGTCGTCATGTGCCTGAACAACTTGATGTAATTGAATCTTTGTACCAACAGATGGCAGCACAGACTATAAACGCTAAATATAATATAATTCAGCCATTTTCATTTGGGTTTGTGATGGGAATCACAAACACCTTGAAATGCATAGCATCATCTGTAAATGTATGTACCAGGTATTTTTTTTATTAGCTTACGCTTCTTTATTTTTATTTCTCCCTCCGCAGGTGGCCAGTCATTCTTTAGCCGCAAAGACTCCATCCGCACCATCTACACCTCCCTGTACAATGAGCTGCGTAAAGTGGTCACCGCGGGGCGCCACGTCCAGCCGGGCTCCGCCCCCTACCTAGAGGACCTCCTGTCGCACCTCTCCGAGCAGCTGTGCCACTTCACGCAGGCCCGCATGGAGATGGCTGACCTGTACGAGAAAATGCATTCCCTGGCCACACAGAAGAGCATAAACTCAGAGGAGCTGGTCACCACGCTGGAGGCGGTCCTGCAGAAGTACAGCTCCAGGTGTGGATATGTGTGTAAAGGCGAGAGACTGGAACAGAGGTCAAAAGTGAGAGGGAGGAATGGAGGGGAAGAAGTTGTAGAAGGAAGAATCTATGCCCAATTATAGCAGGTTCTGGGCTTCTGCTGTACTTTTCCTGGAGACATGTCGCGAGAAGCACAGAAATAGGTAAACAAACTGTAGAGCTGGGCGGCTGAGGCCATTTGTGGTTGAAGGGTGAAGGTGGCACGCTACCATATGCTGTGTGTGTGTGTGTGTGTGTGTGTGTGTGTGTGTGTGTGTGTGTGTGTGTGTGTGTGTGTGTGTGTGTGTGTGTGTGTGTGTGTGTGTGTGTGTGTGTGTGTGTGTGTGTGTGTCTTTAAATACCAGCGGAGGTGTGACCACGTAGGTGTTGGCCTGACCCCCTGTTCTGTGGCAGCCAGCCACTGTAATTTCAAGCCATAATATATTCTCTGCATGACACAGAGGCAGCTGGTTTGGGGTCACTGTAGATCTGGCCAGCTGCTGTCATTACAGTTGTTTGTTAAGATACTAACCCCTCACCTCTACCCACCGTCAGATTCCACCACCCCATCCTTGGCCGGGTGGAGGAAGGCTTCCAGACGGAGGTGGACGTGGTGACCCAGCTGCTGCGCTGCCAGGCCCAGGTGTCGGAGTGGCGCTTCCTGCCCGCCCTGCTCAGCTTGCACGGTGGCAGCTCTAAGCTGGCAGTGTGGGGGCAGCTCCTGCAGCGTCAGAAGGAAACCCGCAAGCACCTGTTCGGAGGCCAGTCCCAGAAGGCCGTGCAGCCGCCCCACCTCTACGTGTGGCTACAGCGCTTCCAGGCGGCGCTCCTGGCGAAGTTCAGCTTCTACTTCCACGAGGCGCTGAGCCGGCAGACCACGCCAGCCGACATGAAGACGCTGACGGCCCGCACAGCACCCGACTACCACGGCAAGATCAGCTCCTTCATCCGCAAGCATGATGCCAACAACGTGTCGCTGGTGTTCGACAACCGTGGCTCGGACAGCTTCCAGGGTCATGGCTACCACCACCCGCACTCGTACCGCGAGGCGCCCAAGGGCGTCGAGCAGTTCCCCGCCGTGGTGTCGCTGCCGTCGGGGGAGCGGCCGCTCACACACTGGCCCAACGTCATCATGATGATGGGCGACCGCGCCGCCGAGCTCAATACCCTGGACAAGGCTGTGCACTTCTACGACGACAAGGTCCAGAGCACCTACTACCTGACACGGCCCGAGCCCCACTTCACCCTGGTGGTCATCTTTGACGGCAGAAAGTCGGAGAAGGACTCGCACATTGCTGCCTTTCTGCAAGAGATCTCCGGCTCGCTGCGGAACTCCAAGCCCTTCGGCTCCCTCAAACCCGGATCTAAGGGCTGAGCGGTGGTCTCCCCTGCTCAAAGGTCGGCTCCCAGAATATACTATGTACATATATAGTATTCACCATGCCAATGGCTGGTTAGAACATGGATCATGTTTGAGCTAATCGTTTCTTATCGCAAATGTTTCAACTTTGCATTTCTCATTCTGGGATTTTTCTTCTTAGAATGGACATTTCTGTTTGATATTTTAAGGATTTCGACCAGTGTGAACAACTGTTTTGCCGTGAATCCGTTTAAGACCAAAGGGTTAAACATACCATTTTGTCCTTTTCTTTACAAGCAGCTCAAATCATTTTACAATTCCATGATGATAGGACGACGGCAGTTCCATGGTTCTAAGCTGACAGTATCTAAAGTATATCTGAAGTGTTTTAACTACTCTGCTGCTATGATTTAAAAAAAGGTTTGTTTTTATTTACAGCACTTGAGATCTGTGAATTTAAATAAAGCTTGGATGAATAACTGAGCCATGTGTGATAAATATTTATATCTAACAAACATATGCGGACACAAATTAAACAACATTAAAGACCTTATGCTTGCACGTAAACATTGTTATATGTGATCAAGGAAGAGCAGGAGAGTGACCAAATGTCCCGATGTGTTTGACAGTCCTGAATTATGACCATATGTCCAACAAGAAAGGAATGTCCCACGTTTTGATAAACACACGTTTGCAAATATCACATATATATTAATTATTTTCTTTTTGTCCAATCATGAATTCCTAAAATGCTGCACGAACATCAGCCAATTACCGCCTCCGCTCCCGCCGCCGTCTGTTTGGAACAGAGAAGATATGTCCTGAAATCATGGGGCCCTTCCCCCAATATACACAAAATATATGAGGGAAAAAAAACACATCATACTCTTAAACACACTCTTGGGTGGCCAATTATCCAATGTCCTTCCAACTTTTCACACAAATGAAAATTCCATTGGAAAAATGTAATACATCTGAAAGACAACGATCCCATTTTATTACACCATTACCATTTTCCAAATATATGCCAAAAAAGGGAAATAAATGATATTGTTCGTTGCAACGACGTCCAATTTCCCACCAATGTAGAGGACCCTCCTGAAAAGGTTTCGGGAAAGAGGGAATTATGGATTGGTCTACCATAGACGTCAAAGGCATTTTCTGCACTGCCTTGAGCATAAAATACTAAAATGTTTTAAGTATTTAGTAAAAAAAAAAAAAACCTTCCTGATGCCTGTTGTGTCACTTATGTTGCACATTAACAAACATATTAATGAAAGTTATCTACATTTAGGATTACCACAATTATAAGACATTTCACTTAAAAATGTGAATTAGTGCTTTGAGTTGCACAACCTGGAAAATGACATTTGTTATTCTGCATTTCTATATCATTTTTACTTCTTTCGCAAGGTCCTGTAAAAAATAAAAAATAAAAATAAAGAATATATGGTTTGCATCTCAAATCGTTCTGATTTTGGTCACCCTACAGATCAGAAGTTGCACTAAACCTAAGTTCAGCAAAGTATGTTCAACCGCCACAATTTGCCACATAAGCCTGCTTCACACCGTGTACGACAAACGACAAGAACAAAGCAGAAGCCCATTCATTCCTATTACCGTGACGCGCTGCGATGCGGAATTTTCCGCCTCCCAATTGAGGCTCTGCGATATGTAAAAATGTTTTTTTTTTGGAACTGGGATAAAACCAAAAAAATGAATCACGCATTTCAAAATAATGACGTTATTAATGTAAGCGTCGGAGGTCACCATCAATAAATACATTTTTTACGTCAGTGAATTGTGCGTATTTATTATTTTTCTTTGCGCTTAGCAAACACCATATGAAGGGAGTTTGAAACTCTCATTCATGGAACATGGTATACTGTATGTCCTACTTGCAGTTGTTCCGGAAAAAAGGGCTCTTTCCCTGACAAATTTTGTGACACAAAACCAAGTTCATCAGGCGTCTGCTAGGGAAGATCCGACTGTCGGATGTGATTACGGACTAGGTGTGAAGCAGACTTTACTCGCTCATTTAGTCAAAATAAATCTTAATCGTCTTATGCTTGAATGCTAATTTATTCAGGTTGATTTATAATATAAATACAACACATCGATACAATCCATTTGGCTATATGAGCTCGCCTTCGGGGGAAGCTCGTGGTTCAAATACAGCAACACTAATGGACAAAACCATTTCCTTTGTCGTTATCAAACACATTCAGAGAAAGCCTCCCTCTTTTCGAGTCTTAAAACGCACCAACATGTTATGATGCTACATGCCAAGTACACAATCCTATACATCAAAGTGCAATGTCACAATGGGTTAACGCTAGAATTTATTATTTCGGTAATCTATTAAAACACTTTTATGATTATTTCATTTGGAGTGCTGCTGCTCTTCATACAGGACATGCGTGAGTGGATTCACAACTCCCCCCAAAAAGACAAGGTTAAAAAAAGGCACTTCCACGTTTACTCGCGCACACACACACACACACACACACACACACACACACACACACACACACACACACACACACACACATACGCCCCTTTCAGCAACATACGCCGTTGTTCATCGCACTCGCATCATTTACCTGCCCAGTTGGAGGTGACATTCAGTGTGCTGTTCAAGTGTTTTTCTTTTTGTTTGTTTTTTTTGGGCGACTTACACACAGAGCCCCACCCTGTTAGGTTACTGTGAATTTTAAGGTTAGCTAGTGACTTTAGTGATACAACCAGGTCAACCATTTACACACACACACACACACACACACAAAGGAACTTAAGTGACATGCTTTTTTTTAGACCTACTACATCCTTGCAAAGAAAAACAAGGCACGCACACCTCCCCAACTTTGCACATGTTCTGGCACTCAAGGCAGACATGAATAATCTATTATCTATCACTATTCTAGTGCCTAAACAAGAGCAGGCTGGCAGGGCATACGCACACACGCACACACAGGCACACACACAAACACACACACACACACACACACACACACACACACATACACACGCACACACACACACACACACACACACACACACACACACACACGCACACACGCTCACTCGCTCACTCACAATCAGCCACCGCGCAGACGGGAAGGAAATCACGCACACGACCCCATTCCAGAAAGCACTGCCTTTCGGCCCTCCTCACCGCTTAAGGTATGGGGTCGCTTCCCAGAAAACACAAGAGAAGGCTGTATTAAGTTGAGCGGCCGCCATTCGACGCCATGGGGGGGCAGGGTGACACCGAACGAGCTCGCCGAACATTCAAGAGATGGCCGAACAGTCTTTAAAGTACCGGAAACATTCATTAAACATGGGTTAAATAACGTTGAGTTTTTAAGATAATTATTTTTCTTTTTTTTTTTACGGTTTTTAGTCACGGACCACCCCAAGAGGCTTGGTTTGAGGCGTCGTGAGAGTAGCAGCTGAACCAAGTGAAATAGAAAAATAACAAACAAAATCAAGAGTCACACGGACAAATCTGCCTCCCCCACGGACCGTGTGAACGACAGGCATCTTCACTCTGCAGCGTCCTCCTCTTCCTCCTCCTCCTCCTCCTCCTATGGGTTTTTAATACATGACAGACACAGCAGCCGATCGTAATAGGTTAAGAATACAGCAGCCTTTCGCGACAGGCTTGACAGCAAATGCAAGGCCTACCGCGGCGACAGCACAGCCAATGTTCACATCACTGAAACTACATTTCACTGGAGCCAAACTACACTCCCCACGTATCACCACCGCCTCTCCCGTATGGGACGGGGATGCTCTTGGCTCGGGCCTCGCCCCTGTACCCTCTTTCCCCTTCCTTCAGCAGTTCTTTAAGTTAACCGTTGCTAAATGCTTCGATACACGGAGAAAGTAAACTCCTACACACCAAAGAGAGTACACACCAACCCGACGACACATAAATTATCATGGCATATCATATCGTAGATCAAGTCGTATATTATATTTTTATTACTACAGTAAAACCCTTTTTTTTTCTTGCTCTGTCCTACCGTTTCTACCCTCATGTTGATTATAAACAGTAAGCAGTACCCTGATCTCCTCGTAATGGCCCGTTTCTTCCGGGACAGGCCTGATTCGGCCCCATTTAAGCTCACATGGTGCACGATTTGTCCACTGGTGAGGGCAGAGGGGGGGTGCTGCTCTTGGGCGGGACCATGGGCTTTGGCCTCAGGGCGGGGGGGCGCAGGGGGGCCCCCATGCGGGCGGCCACCACAGGCTTAAAGGAGCCCAGGGTGTCGGGGGAAGGGTTGGCCGGCCTGGGAGGTCCTGGAGGCGGCCCGGGGAGGGGGCTGATGGGACTGAGCGGGCTGAGGGGGCTCGGGGTGCCCGGCGTGCCCGGGGTTCCGGGGGTGCCCGGCGTGCTGGGGGTGCTGTGGGGGCTAGGGGACTCAGAGGAGCAGGCGGTGGCAGGGCCGTTCTTGACCTGCTCCAGAGTGTCCAGGACCACGTCCGGGGCTGGTCGGCAGCCCTGTCGTTCCAGCTGTCGCAGCTCCCCCAGGGCGACGCTCACCGTCTCCTCTATGTCCTGCACAGGGGGGGAAGGAAGGTGGAGTAAGAGGAGGAAGATGAAATGGAAAACGAAAACGCCCGACAGCTCGGTTTGATGCTTGATTCAGAACCAGGCGTACCTGTGCCAGAGTGTCCGGGTCCAGGGCCCTGGAGCGGTGGGAGTCAGTGAAGCCGTGCTGCCCGCTGCTGGAGCGCCGGATGGGCGTGTCCTCAGGTCTCCGCAGAGAGTCGTGTCGGCTCACTGTCATGGTCACAGCGGCGGCAGAGCGACGCCGGCGCTCTGGGCTGTCAAGTGGCGGAGTCAGCCCCTGGCCCCGCCCCAGGAGCAGCTCCCGGGGGCTGAAGTGGCCGGTCACTGGGGGAGAGCTCCTCTCTAGCACCCCGCCGTTCCCATGGCAGTGGCTGTCGGAGCGGCCAAGGGGGCGGCGGAACAGACCTTCGGTTCTCTTCCGCCGGTGGCTGTCGTCGGGAACGACCCAGGGAGAGATTAGCATTAGAGTTTAGCGCCGGGGTCTCATTAGGCAAGTCAAGATAATTTGTCACGGTTTCAGCCTGAGAGGGATTCACAGAATAGTTGGATGTGAACAAGACGAATTTTGGTCTTACATGACAGACCTGTTATAGGTCTCTGGAGGTCTGATGTCGGTCGGGGAGCTCAGCTCGCTCCTGGACCTCTTGTCATCGGTGCTGCTGCTTCCTCCGTCGCTGTCCGCTTTCTGACTGAGTGTATCTGACATGGCGTCGGTCCTATAAACAAAAACAGCCAGAGAAGAACTCTGAGTTGCCGATCGGGCTAAATCACCGACACTGCCATGGCCCCCCGGAAGCGGGAGAGCCTCAACTAACAAATGCAACCAATTATCAATTAAGGGATCAATAGTAAGTGGTTAGCCACCTCACGAGTCAATACATCTACTACTGTAATCAACAAGGTTAGGAATCCAGTGAGCGCCGGATCCATCACGGGGACCAGTCAACGGATCAACTGTGGCATTGATGCACGACGCGCGAAAGATTCCTTCACAGTGAACAAATCTTTAAAACAAGTCTGGACTCTGAAGTCAGTCTCCACCAAAAACAGTCGTTTGACTTTTGATTCACAAACGAAAAGAGCAGAGAGCTGTGAACACTTCAAGCATTTATTCGCTTATACAATAATTCGGTTGGGAGTGCAAAATGATATACAGCCTGTTTCATAATGGACGGCGTTGTTGACGTCCTAGAACGCCGGTTCATGAATACTGAACATGGGTTATTCTGCAAATGCGTATATGTACAGTATGTTCATATATGTGGTCTATAGTGTATGTGTGTGTGCGTGTGTGCACGGCACACGTGCACTCGCCTGTCCTTCAGCACAATGTACTGGTGAGGCACCAAGCCGTGGGTGCCGTTGAGACGCCCCTCCCACCAGTCATGTGATGCCCGCTGATACAGCTGCAGAGCTGCGCCCTTCTTAAAGGAGAGCTCCCGACCCGATCGACCCACGTAGTCGAACCTTGCCACGGCCTCCACCACCTCCCCTTCTGAGAGAGAGAGAGAGATAGAGAGAGATAGAGAGAGAGAGAGAGAGATTACATGAGAAAGGGAAAGGAAAAGGAGAAGATGAAGATAACGGGGAAATAGAGGTGAACCCGGACTTGCCAGTCACCTGTCTCAGAGGCATTGTCTTCCCTGTGTTCAACCAATGATAAAAAAGAGGGGGGAGGGTGAAGAAAAACAATAAAGGCTTAAAGTCTTTTTTTTTTCTTTATCAATTCAGCCCCCCCATCCCCCCCGTCCTTCCCACCGCTAGCTACCGTCCTCCTGCCCCACACGTGGAGAGGAGAGGGAGGAAGAGTAGAGGAGGGCAGGGAGGGAGGGAGGGTTGTCTCCATGGCTGCTGTTGCCACGGAAACTGCTCTCCAATCGGAGTAGCAGGGGGAGTGGGCGCAGGGGGGGGGTGACGAGGAGGCGGGAGGAGGCCCGACGGGCCGGATTGTGTTGAAGGTCAGGGGTTATGCATACCCTCCTCGCTGGTCTGGGTCTCGGTGCCGCCATCAGGTTCGGCTTCCTCCAGTGCACCCGGCTCGCTGAACGGGCTTTCGCTGCGGGAGGGAGTCGGGGATCGAGAGAGAGAGAGAGAGAGAGAGAGAGAGATGGAAGGAGGGAGGGAGGGAGAACAAGTGAGAGGGAATGAGAATTGGAGGGAGGGAGGGAGGGAGGGAGGGAGGGAGAACGCAAAAAATGCTTCAGTCAGCAATAGACGGCCACACTCTCTCTGCCATTTTCCATAAAATGGCTCAAAAAAGAAATGTGTTGCCACATTTGGAACTAATAAGCTAATGAAAGAGTCTTAGCCGAGAACATCCTCCTTAGCGAAGTACTCACCAGTACTGGTCGCCGGTCATGCACTTCTCGTACACCGGTCCGGGGAGCTCCTTGGTGTCGGGGAAGATGTTGTCGTGGTGGAGGATGACCGTTTTGACGACCTCATTAACATGCGCCTGGCAGGCGACCTGGTCCAGCGTGTCAGGGGTGGGCAGGAGCGTGGGGCCAAACACGATGGCCAGGTTCCCAGCGTCCATCATGTTCTCGTCGCTGTACTGGGAGAGGCTGGACGGGACAGGGCGAGTGTTAGGGGGGCGGGGAGGGTCGGTATGAGCAGCGTGTACATCGTGTTTTCTCCCGGAGTGACAAAGCGGAAGGAGGTTTTTGGCTGCCGGGCGGGCAACAACAACCTTCGAAACATCTCCGCCTCTGAAAAGACTCGAGACCCATCTGGAGTCTCGTGGCCTGTAACCGGCTGCTCTGAGGGCAGAAAATACAGAGCGAGACTAAAACGTGACACGTTTGGACCGTACATTTCTCAAGGGTCACCACGAGACAAAAAAGCTCGGCTGCCACGGACCCGTCTCGGTTGCGCACAAAAAAAGAAAGAAAGAACGCGAGAAAGGAAGCTTGGAAAGCCAAACGCACCCAGCCAGCGACTGCATGTTAACATACATTAAAGCTGGTACATCACACTTGCGTATCACACTCTTCTTCCTCCCACTCACACCTCCCACCGCTCCACGCCTCATGTTCACATGCTATATTTGTTGGAGATGAGATTGGCTCCGATGTTGAACCCTCTGCCCTTGAAGCGGAGTGCATGTAGAGCTCGATTCATGCGGCGGCTTGTATTTTAACGGTTTTCTTCCGTAAGTCGTCACTCACTGGTTCAGGAAGGCAAACAGGTAACGCATCACCACCAGCATCGCCCGCGGGACGCCCAGCAGGATCTTCCGGATGCACTGCGCCCTCTCGTACAGGTTCTCTATGCCTGTGGGGGAGACAGAGAAACGCGAACGGTCATCGCTCCATCGTTGGCTAATGCAGTACGTCGTCAAATAGCAGCACGTGGTGTGCGACGAGAGTTATCCTCTTCTCCATCTCCTCTGTGGAATGGGCGTGAGAGGGGTGTCCGTGTCAGAATCCCAAAGAGAAGCTCGACGGGAAACATAAGACAAAGCAATCTGAGAATGAAAGTGAATGTGTGCGCAGGGGCGGGCGATAGATAGATAATGGAATTGGACTTAAAAAAAAAAAAACATATTTCCACAGCTAGTCAATGGTAATTCAGACTCAGTCACTCACAGGAAATGAGAAGGATACGACGGCTATGAGTCAGACTCATAGCTGCTCGGCACCGCCATCAGCTCTCGACAACCTTACTATTTCTACATTTCATAGTGTCAGCCAGAGAGAGAGAGAGAGCATTATTCAACCGATGCTAAAGAGGAAGGGGAAAGTGTGACTCACGGACACAGGAAAGGAGGTCGTTAAACCTGTCCTTGGGGAAGAGGGGGTTCTCCAAACCCCTGAAGTAGAGCTTCAGCACGCCGGCCACGGAGTTGATGTCGTGGTTGCTCTCCTCGTCGATCAGTGGATCGTTACCTGAACCAGAAAAAAAAATGGTTGCGAAGACGAAGGCGCTAAATTGACCAGACCAGACGACCTTGCACTTGACCTCTCACCTCTCTCGAAGGAGTTCTTGATGTCGTTCACCTCTACCTGTGACCCCGACACCCTGAAAATGCCTTGGTGCTGAAGACCTGATGACAACACAAAAGGACGAAGCCCTTTGGTTAAACCCTGGTCCGGTCGAATCCCTCGTGTTTCCAAATGGCCCATAAGGTATGAAAGGAAAACTCTGGTATTTTTTTATGCTTTAAGCCTAACAATGTTTTTCCACCATTGGGCGCCAACCCCAGTGATTGGCATTGCCGTCTGCTGAAGCCACCTTCTCAATACTGGATCCATTTAAAGGATTCTGACGCCATTCACTGGGGTTGACTTCCAACGAAAATGGGGAAATGGAATCGGAAAATGAGGCCTATGGTAAAAAATAAATCCCAGAGTTTTCCTCTGACAAACGCAGTTTTCTAGACGTACAAATGAAGGCCAGTAAGGTCCACTCACCGTGCAGGTTAATGTAGCGAATGGAGCTCTCCACAAGCAAAGGTATGGCTTTTGTTGAGTCCTAGAAGCGTCACATTGAGATTTTGGTTAGGGGCGACACGGGCTTCCACGGTTTAAACGCAACAAAACATGGAAAAAAGCCCACGACACCCAAGTTTCATAACAAGGAAAGGCTACCTGGTGCTTGCTATGGGAGTTTTTGCGCCCGCGGCTGTAACGATGGGGAGTGAGAGAGAGGAGAGCAACTGAATTACACATATTCCACAGTTTAAATGGAAGTAGTGGGTAAATAACAGCTTCAAAATGAAAGGGGACAACTGCAAAACCACAACAATGAAAAAAAACCACATTGTACTGTAAGTCTCACCTGGTGGTCAGCATGTCAGCTTTGTACCCTGAAGAGACAGAACAGTTTTTACCAATTTATGTTTATATTTTAAAGTGCCTTTTCTTTTACACATTTCTGTCCATATTCCAATATTTATATTTTTATATCTATTTTTATTATATATATACACACACACACACACACACACACACACACACACACACACACACACACACACACACACATTTTTAAATGAATTCATTAATTGATTAATGAATTAATTTATTCATTTATTTATTTTTAAGAGCAATCTTAAATGAAATATTAAATGTTTTCATTTTTAACTTAAATTCACTTATCTGTATATATTATTACAGCCATGTTGAAAAGCTTT
>NC_137208.1:18673196-18841716 GCF_960531495.2 Zeus faber | reverse complement strand
GTTTTTATTTTTATTTTGGGGGGGTGTGGGGGCACAATGGCTAAGACCTCAGACCTATCAAATGTGTATCGTCAGCAATATACTTCCAGCACCTTGCTTACACCTACCTTGCTGAACACAACCCCGCCTTCAGCGTCATTGAGGAGAGCGCTGGCTCGGCCTGCATATATACATTACACCACCATCCGGGGTGATCGACCAATCGGAGCCAGGGAGATGAGGCAGACTTGGAAGGCACATAGTTACAAGGTTGATCCATACGTTGTCGGCACTCGCCAAGAGGGGATAGACACGGGGGAGGGTGGGGGGTGTAGGCAGAGGAGCTGGGTTCCATCTGAGTGGTCATTATAATGCAGGGCATCCCTGCATGTGTTTTGGCTGTCTGCCCGGAGCAAGGATCGCACGCACGCACACGCACACACACACACACAACACACTGTAACGCATACTCGCACACATAGACACCATCTCTCGATCACAATTACCCACTGTCGCACACAGTGAGAGACCCACACGCGCACACACACACACACACACACACACACACACACACACACACACACACACACACACACACACACACACACACACACACACACACACAGGGATAAAAAAACACTTGGGCTCTAATGCTCTCCACTACTCTCCATGAAATCAAAATAACTCAAAGACTGTGGTTTCACTGTGTTTGTGCATGTTGTTTGTGTGTGTGTGTGTGTGTGTGTGTGTGTGTGTGTGTGTGTGTGTGTTGTTTTTCGTACACGCAAGCCAGATTGCAAAAAGGGCCAGGGGAGGGTTTGTCGCGCGTTGCATTGACAGAAGGAGCGGAAACACACAGGGAGAGTAGGGAGCCATCAAATAATCCATCTGAATGAAACGCTGGCGCGGAAGAACCATAATCATGCGAATTTGACATAAAAAATAAAAAATAAAAAATCTTCCCGTCACTTTGATACCTGCCCACAGAGTTGTGGCGTATCGAAAGGGTAAAAAATATAGAAAAAAGTGTGAGATCTCTCATTTTAGAGGCTGGTGGACTTGGGTGTGGGCTTGGGTGATTAGCGAATATGCACGAACGAGCGCGGGGAGACTCAACGGGTGGACGGGGGGAGGACCCCAACCAGAAAGTAAGAGACAAAAATAGACAGCAAATTTATTCTCCTCTCATCTCGTACGATAAATCGCATGAACCGAGGAAAAGAATGCCAGGTGGAAAATCACCCATCTTTCGAGATCGTTGATATTAAATGGTAAATGGACTGCATTTTATATAGCGCTTTTCCAGTCTTGCCACCACTCAAAGTGCTTTACAATACACGCCTCACATTCACCCACATGTCGATGGCAGCGACAACCGTGCAAGGTGCACACCAGGTCATCGAGAGCACTTCAGGGTTCAGTGTTTTGCTCAAGGACACTTTGCCACCGTCGCACATTATGATATTAGTCTTCTACACCGATCAGCCATGACATTAAAACCACCACTATTAACCACTAATATTGTGTAGCTCCCCCTCATGCCGCCAAAACAGCTCCGACCCGTGGAGGCATGGACTCTGAAGGTGTCCTGTGGTATCTGGCACCAAGACGTTAGCAGCAGATCCTTTAAGTCTTGGAAGTTGCGAGGTGGGCCCCCCGTCTTGTTGTTCCAGCACATCCCACAGATGTGCATGGAACAACGTCACATACTGGAAGTTCGGATTGAGATCGGGGGAACATTTTTTGCAGTGTGGCAGGGCGCATCACCCTTCTGAAAGAGGCCACTGCCATCAGGAAATACCGTGGCCATGAAGGGGTGAACTTGGTCTGTAACAATGTTTAGGGAGGTGGTACATGTCAAAGTAACATCCAAATGAATGCCAGGACCCAAGGCAGAACATTGCCCAGAGCATCACGCTGTCTCCGCTGGTTTGCCTTCTTCCCATAGTGCATGAGTTCCATAACTATCGACGGGGCCCGGTGGCCACTAGAGGCTCATCCCATCGGCACGCCAGCGATGGGGAGGCCATGAACTGCACTCTGTTGTGCGTCCCCTTGCCCCGTTCCTCAAAATAAACAAAAATTGTGTTTTTTTATTCAACATGGAGGCTATTTTATTTTACTCTGTTCCATATTGAACTAAATAAAAGAAGCACATTGAGTAATGGAACATGCGACACTCTCCTAATGCTCTGACCCAGTCGTCCAGCCATCACAATTTGGTCCTTGTCAAAGTGGCTCAGATCCATTACGCTTGACCATTTTTCCTGCTTCCAACACATCAGCCTCAAGAACTGACTGTTCACTTGCTGCCTGATATATCCCACCCCTTGACAGGTTCCACTGGAACGAGATGATCAATGTTATTCACTTCACCTGTCTGTGGTTTTAATGTTGTGGCTGATTGGTTTATAGTCGTGATATAGGAAATGGCAATTGCCAGCCATGGACACCGCCTTCATTGTGCATGGCCTAAATTCTAGAAGTACAAGTGAGGTGAGTGTCCAAAAACAAAACAGAACCAAGAGCTCTACAAGAACGGCACGTTCGAGCAATGGTCAGCCATTTTGATAGGCTCAGTTCTGTGATTACATCATGACATGCACGCACCACATACATATATAAATATACAGTACATATATATATATATATATATATATATATATATATATATATATATATATATATATATATATATATATATATTTACACACACACACACACACACATTCAGAGGGTTAGAGTAACCATGGGGCCAGGTGGGTGGGGTAGGTCGGGTGGGGGCTTCCACAGTCTCTTTCTGTAACCATGGCAGCCGTTCTCACAGGATGGGCTGGTGCCGGCAGCCGTGGTTGAGCTGCCGTCCATGTGTCCCCGTCGTCACACCTCGGGAAGTCAGTCGCGCACAAGACCAAAACTGACAGATGTACCGCGTGAACACAGACCCACGGGGAGAGAGAGCGAGAGAGGGGGCTGGGTGGGCGGGGTGGGGCTGGCTGGGTGGGGTGCCTGCTGCAGTCACAGCCTCAGGGAATACCAATAGACGGGGACAGTAGCCGGAGATGGCGCTCATTAGACAGCGACACCCCACACTGGCATGGGGGAGCTACAGCAGGTTTTTATGGGGGGGGGGGGGAACCACTTGACTGTGCACAAGCTGGAGCTGGCAAACACACCTCCCACCCCTCTCACATCCACACCCACACCCACACATGGCTGAGTGAGAGTGTGTGTGTGTGTGTGTGTGAGAGAGAGAGAGAGAAAGAGAGAGAGAGATCAAGGAGTCTGCAGGACTCCCCCCCCCCCCCTCTCCTCTCCTCCTCTCCCCCCTCGGGCACCGCGCGGCACTCAGTATGAACCCAGAAATCCTGACGTCTCACGGCGGGGCGTCAGCCGGCACCCAAACACACTCACCCACGAGCACGCGCGCTGGGAATGAAAAGCAGGTCTGTCTGTGGGCTGATTTCGACGCGTGTAACATATTTTTATTTTTTTTTTTGGGGGGGGGGGGGGGGGTCAGAAAAGAGTAGCGCAGCCAGGTGGGCACGCGAGCGCGCGGCCAATATGGGCGCGCGTGCACAGGTGAGTCGAGGTGGGCGTGACTGTGCAAACGTGCCAGTGCGGTCAGTATAATAACCGGGGTGGGGGTGAAATGGAGGGATAATTACAAATGAATAAATCTTACCTTTCACTTGGCTTTCGTATTCCGCGAGGATTTCTTTGTCCTTCTTGCTTTTATTTGAGTTTGACATGATCGAAAATAGGTGGATCACAAAACAAAACCCTTTTCCTTCTTTTATTTTGGAAATATATATATATATATATATATATATATATATATATATATTCCCTTCCGTGCGTCTACATTGCCCGGGTCGTCATTGCCGATCTCTGCGAGTCACATACTAGAAGATCCATCCACTGCAGCGACACAGTGGGTCCTCCACCGGGGGGGGGGGGGGGGTGGCACGCAGGATCCCGTTCAGTCAGAAAAATAAATCACGCACTCCCGTCCGCGGCCGCCGCGAGAAACCCACACTATAGGAGCCACAGCGGGGAGTCAGAGAGGATAGCCAGTCCAGTCCGGTGAAAAGCCTACACGTCGCCGGCGAGCTCCAAACCGTGGAGTGACATGCAAACACACCCACCCACGTACGCACGCACAGGCTGCCACGCCAAGCCCGAGCCACGCCACACACTCCCGTGCAGGCACATCCACCGGTTTGCAGTGAAGAAGACCGGGCACACGCCCACTACAGCAGGCAGTGCTGTGGACCACACGCACACACGCACACACGCACACGCACGCACGCACGCACACACACACGCACACGCACCCTCCTCGCTGGTCGGTATTATTTCGATTTTTTTTTTTTCTAATATGGTGGAGACCAAATATCACTAAAACAGGTGTGGCTGGGTGGGCAGGTTTGCCCACGTCATGTAGGTAGTGAATAACATTGTAGACATTGTCATGTTTTAGTCGTATAATAATGTATCGCCACTCACTCATTGTTATCCACTGCCCGTATTATCCCATACATATTTATATCTTTTCATCATGTCGGCCTACAGAACATCCCATCTATATTTATATTTATAGCAACCACACTGCCTTAGACCCTATAGCCTTTTAATTTAATTTACCCTGCGCATAGAATCATTTTTTGGAAATTCTGCATACTATTGTATATACATTATTATTTTTGTATGCTGACTGTCTGTACAATAATGCACCAAGCCCTACCAAGGGAAATACCTTGTATTGGGGAAAACATTTTGACCAAATTAAGATACTTGGATATAAGTGATTCTGCTATAATGACCACTGAGTCTTATATTTGTATTGCTGTTTCTAATTGGCTGGTGGTAAACTGAATGGTTATTTCCCGGATGTGTGTTTTGTTCTTAAAAATAGTGTTCTCCATGAAGAACTTAGGGACAAATATCCCCAAAATACAGCCTCTCAAACACGCCCATTAATTTAAGTCACAATATCCAATATCAATTGTAAACTAATATTTATAAATCAACAAAGAACACCTGTCGCTGATGGGGCCGAGTGACATTCATTGGTAAATGGCATCTCACAAGACTGCAAAATAATTTAAAACCATCTGGACTGCATTAAAAAACTAGCGTGAATGATGAAAACCAATGGTGTGGAC
This sequence comes from Zeus faber, assembly GCF_960531495.2. Classification (NCBI taxonomy): domain Eukaryota; kingdom Metazoa; phylum Chordata; class Actinopteri; order Zeiformes; family Zeidae; genus Zeus; species Zeus faber. The sequence continues at coordinate 18,836,569 of NC_137208.1, read as the reverse complement.
AAACAAGTCCACTTTGAAGTGGCCTACATAGTCTGAAGTGTAGAGCTGATGGTCACTTTGAAAATCAAATTCTGGGTGCCAGGCACGTGCGAGGGGGGGTCTGGGGGTGCCGAGCACCTGCCCCTTTGCCCCTTGATGCCCCATGGTGCCCATTTTTATCAGGCTTTTTTTTTTTTTTTTTTTTTTAAGCGTTGCCCGCAATATGTCCACAGTGACGGGTGTCGAACAAACTTGGAATGATGATTCAGAAACTGCCTATTTCTCGCCTCAAATTTGTTCAGAAACATATTTTGATGGACTGATGAGGTGAAATCAGTGAAAGTTTACGTACTTCATAAAATGGAACCCTACTACTCACGCTCAAACGCCCTTGGCTAACTGAACTGGGGCCTCAGGAGGGAGGTCACGCTCACACCCCATTGACTGAGAATTAGGGGCCTGGTCTGCAGCAGCAGCTCATTTGCATTTAAAGCGGCACACACTGAAACATATCGTCAGGAGCAGGAGGGTTTAGAGGCATGTTAGAATGGCTTGAATGCATAATCTGAGTGGTATTTTCAGCAAAAAAAAAATTCAATAACATGTATTGGGGACCTCAGAGACCTATATTAACTTGTGGAATGACTAATTTAATATTTTCAACAAATGAGAGTTACATCTTCCTCTTCTACGTAGTGTTTGCAAAGTGTGAACAAAAGAAAATCCCACAATTCATTAATAGAAACAGAAATTAATTGATAATAGGGATGAACCCTGAAACCGCCAGACAGTCAGAGAAATGAAGGAACCTCTCACTCAATGCCAAACCGCGTCCCCATATATACTTTGTAGTCCCTGTAAGGTGAATTCAGTGATTTGTTTCTCGACACATTATACATGTGAGGTAATTGGTGAAAACATGGTAAAAGACTGAACGATGTAGTACCGAATTATGGAGCTCAACCCTTTAACTGTTTCTCACCATTTTTGTGGTCCGGATTTATTGGGTGGGGTTCAATCATGACTGGATGACATGGAGTGGTTATACTTGGCATGGCCCCTCCCCTTATAATATGTAAACACCAGGTCGGAATCGGAGCAACAGTGGTGAAATAAGCTCAGCTAACAGCCTGGAGTTTGGGATAAAACACTATTTTTGGAACAAACACCGTAAGAAACACAGTAAAAGGTGTCTTCAGGGAGACTGTAAACTCATGCCACGGAACAAAGAAGAACCGTCCTGTTGGTTTGACCGCGCAGGGTTTAGTTATGTTAGCGTTAGTTGCATGCTAGCAGGCCGCAGAGCCCTGAAGTGGCCCCTGGAGGGGTCAGCAGAGAGCGCCGGAAAGGGCGGAGTCCCGCAGGCAGACAGCGGAGCTTTGAGGTGAGCAACTAGACACACAGGACTGGGCTCAGCAGAACATTCAAACAAGGAATTTACGCCAATGTAAATGTTTAACCCCAACAGCATGATTTACACGACATGCAGGCGATTGGTGTCAGGGAGGAAGATGCACAGCACAGAAGGTATCGGAGGCAGATGATCCTCTGTGGCGACCCCTAACGGGAGCAGCCCAAAGGAGGAGAAGAAGAACACGATTGGGCGTGGGTTCAGCGTCTTTAGTGGACACGCCCTCAGTGTCTCAGAACAGAGGGAACTGCCTTTTTTTTCCCCCACTACTTTTAATACTAATTTGTATATTTGGCTTTTTTATAATCATTCAAATTCGGTTGATTGGTTAATAACATATTTTTCTGTGGGGTGACAAACCGAGAACACAATTTTATTTTCAATTTACAGGGACTTTGATATCTGCACAGCCAAGACATCCATTAAAAGAAATAAAACTCACGAACATATTGATACTGAGAAAATTGATGGCTCTGTATTTCTAGTGAGAAGTTTATTTTTTCTCCTCTTTTGCTTTTGTTGAGTCAGCAGTTTTCTGGAGCAACATCTAGCGACCGTTAGCGGAACTACAGTATAAAGAACAATGGCTTCAACACCATGGATGGAGTGGTTGCAGGTTGTTTAAAACCTACCAGGGCTATTTATTTCAACAATACTTCTGCAAAGCCGCATGTTTTTCCGACAGTGCTTTATAAGATGGCCCCCGTTGTAGAGTGTAACTTCCATAACATCAAATGTAATTTCCCAGAACTTACAGTGTAACTTCCTTGGAGATTTAGAGCGTAATCTCCCAACATGTACCGTGTAATTTCCCAGAATCTACGGTATAACTTTCTTAAAAACTAACAATACAGTAATGTAATAATATATATATCAATATCTTTAATTCCACAATAATAAGGTATGCAGTGAGTTATACAAATGGTTTTATTCTTTAATTACACAGAGACCACAAGGTATTATATATATTTTCCCGTCATTACTCTGTAAGTACAAAGTACTTATTTTGTACTTACAGAGTTAGTACTAAGTACTCAGAACCAGCAAGGCATGTGCTGTTCTCTTGTTCTTACTGTATAATTACCCAGTAAAAACAAATGATCACAGTAAACACTGTCAAACATTCCAGGAGCTATGTCCATCTGGTGTTCCAATCAGGGACCCCAGACCAGCAGTTAGGTTCATTTACCTTTCATGTCACAAACTAAGACCATGCAACATGTCATTTACAACACTTCATTTACATTGTTTACATACATACAAAAACTACATTTTGAACAGACAATGAAAAAACTTTATTGAACACGGTTGAATAGAACGTGTTTCATTTACAACATCTTAACTATATCAACACTACTTTTAAACAATATAAATATGCTACAAAAACTGTACTATATAAAAATCCAACAACAAAATATCTTTGACGTGGCACTCAAACTCAAACTGCAGTTATACAATGATTCAATTTAGTAAAAGATAAAACCCCACAAGAACAAAACAGGAAACTCTCTTTAAATTGCAAATGTAACAAACCAACAACAACAAAAAATGCAATTTTCAGGAACATTGTAATGTTCTAGATCACCACTTCAGTGGGAGTGTAACTTAGAATCACTGGCATTTATTTTGCACATCCATGCCGTCAAACACGCCGTGATATATAGATGAAATAAAGTGCAGAAAACCTTGAAATTAGTCCAGTGCAATACAGAGCATTCTCATAGAGAATAAACATTAAAACAGATATCAAACCCAACAACATAAACACAACATATAACTTGCATTAACCTTGAAGGCTATAAGGGTATAAGCTGTTAAACTTAAGGATAATTCGCTTGCGAAACAGTCACTGAAACGTAGCCACGCTATCACTTTGCTATCATGTCAACTCCGCTAGCACATTAGCAGTTAGCTAAACCGTTAGCATATCAAATAGCTACAAGCATGATGTAGAAACGTACAGTTATATTTAACATAGGCTCTACCTTCTTGCTTTGGCCTTATTGCTGGCATTGGCATGCTCGTCTTACTGAAAATTTAAATGTACCCTAGCTATCAGCTGTGGCCTGCCCTAATATAAGGACCCTTCGCTTGCTATACTGCTCCCCATTTTCTTCAGTGACCATTCACTGAAGAGTAAAGATACAAGGTACTCAGAGATCCGAAGATCCAAACATGTGCGAGGCCCAGCGTATTAGTTACTGGTGGACCAACACGTCCGTTTCTTTGAATACCTGGGCTCCTTCCACGCCAAACAGGGAGCCGAAGACTCAACTACCTGCGCAGCATGCACAGCCCAGCCAAAGTGTGAGTGACACCACCATCTCGTTCACTTCTACTTCAAAGATTGCGTCCCTCTGGAGGATGCTATCTTTCTGTTTGGAGCGGGAAACGAGGAACCGGAGCAGGATCTGTCTCGTCCCTCTGTCTACCCTGTACCGGGTGGATCCCCCACTGGCTCATCCACCGTAACCCGAACAGGTTGCCTCCTGGATGAGTACGAGGAGTCGGGGTTCACCCAGAGCATCGATCACCTCCTTTGCGCCAGAGGTTAGCGTACCCACGGCCCGTCTGCTCTGTGACGATTTCCCTTGGGTTCATTCGCTGCGGCAAGGCAGGAAATCCCGCCCCTTCCATAACCCATAATGAAAATGGATGGTTGGCTAGCATCAGCAACACTGAAAAGGAAAGAAGCCATTGGTACATCAACCACAACGCGAGGCCTGCCGTACGGGAACCGGCCGGACGCCCCACCCGGCCGCAAGCCCTGAGTGCCCATCCATGTGACCCCCCCCCGCTGACAGCCAGATATGTCGGCCCAGCACCAGCCGCAGAGAAACCACACAGCAGGGGCAAAGGCGCACCCCAGCACCCCACACCCACGACGGCAAGCATCCAGGAAGGTGGTTTTTCTACGGGGTTTAGAAGGCAACCCAGGTTGGCCACCGCCTTGCCCTCAGATCTTACTGCCAAAAGGGCCGGACGGGGAATCAGCCTTCAAAGGCAGAATCAGCCTTCTAAGGCAGAATCTTCCCCCCTCCCTTCTATGGGATCAGACAGACGGTGATGGCAATTCCAACGGCAGCAACTGCCTTATCAGAGGAGATAGCGGCACTTCTGAGGAAGGTAGCCAAATCAGTCATTCCGCCAGCGAAGAGCTGGGCCAGAATTTATTCTCACTACTTCTTGGTTCCCAAAAAGACAGGTGGCGTGAGACCGATTCAGGATTCATAAGCTCTCAAGAAACTTATTGTCAGGAGACTGTTTCGCATACTGACTAAAGAGCGCCTGATGATGCCACCACATCATGCTGGGAGACTGGTTCACCTCAATAGATCTCAAGGATGCATATTTTCATATACAGTATTATGAAGTCTAAAATACACATGCACACAATTGTTACATCACAGCATTCATTACATGCCCCCGCCCCCCAATTAAAAAGGAAAGTTATAGGTTATTCTGATATGATGTAATTTGTAGTAGTGAATAACAGTTTAAACGCAAACATGGTGGCGCCACAAATACAGGTATAACATGTTCACATGCAATACACATCCTGTACCCCTGGAGTGTGGGTGAGGCTTTCCTGCCCAACTCACATGCATAAAAAATGATTGTTACAACTGCCATGAGAGGGCAAAATCGTTTGTTTTTATTGCATTTCATCCATATACATACGTATATGATTCATACAAGGAAGTTACACTCAAAGTTACGGGAAATTACATGGTACATTTTGGGAACTTACGCCCTAAAAGGTGAGCTGTCTTATAAAGCGTAATCCTTTGTGATGGTTTTTTTTATTATTATTATTTTCAGCCATCAGGTAATTTTCACATTATTCTGACCTAATACTCAACATATGATCTCAACATTTTGTAACTTTACTTACCATACATTTTCCCACTTCCTGCGTTTACTTGCCAAATACCGCATGTGCCAGAGATCTATTTATTTTTTACAGTAGCTTGACAGAAAATGAATAAATACTGTTGTAATTTGGAAGATAAAAAATAGGGTCTGAAAAAGAAAAAACCTTTTCTGCCATCTAGTGTTTATACCAAATTTCTGCAGTGGAGTCGAGCCGGTATGTCACAAACATCTCGTGGTTGAAGTTTCAGCCAGATCAATCAGAAATTAGTAAAAAAACGACCAAATTCGACTGAATCACAGATGCGGTCCAATGCAGTCAACGCTAAACAATGTTCAACCGGGCGAAAAGTATCTGGAACACAACAATGACGTACGCTATGTCATAACGGTTTAAACGACACCGGTGTTGTTTAAACCGGTTTGTCAAAAGGATCTCTTGGTTTAAATTTCATCCAAATCGATCCACACACGGAGCAGAAATAGTGGAAAACCAAACAAATTTATTCAGCTGGTCCTGCTTGTCACTTTTTGTAAACAAAATGAACGAGAGGAGATTTGGAATAAGACGCTCTATGACGTCATCATACTATTTACTATAAAATTTGAGGTTCTGATTCAGAATGTAAATCCGGACCGTGTCCAGTGTGCTGCGTAGACTGTGTTACTCTGGAGTCATTCAAACTATGCGTTTACGTGTATATTTATGTACCTCCTTACCTGGAGACGTCTGTGGATCTGTTCGGTTGATATTTTATCTCTGTAGGCCTCATTACTTTACCGGATCAATGACAAATAGGAAAAAAGGTGCTCCACAGAAACTCGTGACCACGTCGAGCCGAGTCCACTCGAATGTACAAGTGAGTGATGTGTTCAAGATCCAGCACGGCTTCGGAAAAATTGAAGCCGTGCAATGGTAATTACTCACAGAAATACCAGGTTTTTCGTATTTCATGGAAACTAAACTTATTGAAAATGTTATTCAAATTTAATTCACAAAAAAGAAAATCCCCGCTGAATTTATACAAGTTCAACTACTATCGTAATTCTCTGTAAATACGAAAACCTACATAAATACGTCTTGATTGACAAGACACAACAACACTACTGTTACTGAGACTGCACATGTACTTACACACAACAAAGTTATAGCAATGACAAAGTCTGGTTTAAAGTAATACGATAAATGGTTGTTTTAAAGAAACGTCATGTATAAACAGTTTCCTACAGCTAAACTTAGCAAACTTAAATGAAAGGGCAGAACCTAAATATTGACACGTTCTTCCATAATAATTCTGTTAAAGTTTTATGAATGTTGTCTGCATTACAACAGACAAGTAATCTATTAAACTGAATTTCCAATTGTACATCATGACAGAAAAAAAATACAATGAAGTTATAATTAAAACAAACATTTATTTATTATGTTTATGAAATAACATGTATTTATTATTATTGTTATGTAAAGCAATTCCAAAGTTTGTTTTTGTTATCATTCAAGATGCTGAAAAATAGCCGAAAGTTAGCGTTGGCATAATTGAGAATACATAACAAGTGGTATAAGGATATGGTGGATGTATGTATTTAACAATGAATGGAATATTCCTCTCTCCAAAATTGAAGAAGATCCAAAAACCACAAACAACAATAATGAATCGATGTGCATTGATACTATTGAAAATGCCGATTTAAGTTCAGAAGATGAAATATTGATGGAACATTAACTGATAAACAACGACATGGTATGTTAATGGCCACATGTTTACAACCACTTGATAGTGTACGGGAAGTATTAGAGCAGCACTTATAACATTTTGTCTGTAGCACAGGCAGAAGGGAACAACCCCAATTATTGGGAGATAAAACCAATGAAGCAAAATATTTTCCAGTTCTTTTCCCAAACAACAATGGGAACATTTCATACGTGTTGTAGTCCAAGTTGAATTCACACCAATCTACATTTCTATCAGGAGAAATTAATAAAGCTTTACAGACCCACTGAAAATTGAAGAACATTGGCGTTACATTGAGAACACAGTCACTTTGTGACATCATGAACCAACGCCATATATATCCCCGGTTCGCCTCCGAGTGGTCGTAAAAATCGAAAGATTGTAACTCACGCTACATTGCACAGAATCTGTAGAACTGTAATACGTATCTAACACGAACAAACTGGACCCTGTGTATTGCTGCCTGCAACTATATTTATTTTATTTTTTTTATTATTATTGCCTTTTCTTTTCTGTTTCTTTCTGTCTATGGTTGCTAATTTTATATCAAACATCCTTTGAGTTAAATCAACAAAAATGTGTCTAAATGTGTCAAAATAACGAAATGCCCATGGGTTTATGGAACATGATGACTTGTATGACATTGTACACACTTTAAGGTTCATCAATGGGTAATAGGTGTGTGTGTATATATGACACCACTAGATGGCAGCAGACTTTTTGTGGTGGCCTACGTATTCTCTTCTTGTCTCTTTCCCCCTCTTCTCTCCTCCTCAACTGTCCTCTACTCTTCGCCCCTTTTCACATCTCTCCTCTCTTCTCTTCTCTTATACTGTTCCTAACACACACGCACGCACGCACACACACACACACACACACGCACACACGCACACACGCACACACGCACACACACACACACGCACACACACACACACACACACACACACACACACAAACACACACTGACCAGAAGTGATACGGGAGCCAAACAGTGCGTTCTCAGAGGACGTATATTTTAACAATCATATGCATTCTCATATATACAGTGCATTAGTGGTGAAACAAGAAAAGAGGTGGGTTAAAAATAACATGGACCTATGGAACGTTCCCGTAACGGTCGTAACGTAAAACTAACAACAACAGGAGCACGTTCATATTAACTCTCCGAATGAGAAGGCTGATGTTGCACGGCAGACACCAAATGCTTGATGTCTGGCTTAAGGGACGACAGTCTCAGGCGAAGATCTGAATCAACATTCAGTTTATTCCTGTATTTCGTCTTCAATGCCACAAGCGCCGAAAAGCCAGTCTCACAGAGATATGTCGTCGGGAAAGACATCATAAATCGCACAGCTCTGTCGGACGGATCGGGATTTGCGTTCTCAGTGCAGATACATGATGTTTTGATGACTTCTTGCCCTGATGCTCCTCGAGTTTATTATTGAAAAAAATCCATTGGCTTGGACATGTCCTGTTGGTGTTTTGTCTCGGTGATAGTGCAGTTTTGATAAAAAAGTTTTGATTTGTTTGATAAAAACTCGGAACACACCACGCACAATCCCAATGATAAATATTCAGCGCTTTATTTTCTCCGAACCTTTCTTTTTTGTTTGACAGGCGGGACTGTCCTGCCTGTCTGCCTTCCTTTTCAGTGTGCTTGATACTAGCCAACCATCCGTTTTGATTATCACTGCAAGTTCAAAAATGTACAGGTGCACGTTGATTGTGGTCCGGCTTGGACGTAGTACGCCATGACATAAGTTCTTATCAATCAGTAATGATGCATTTTTGAAGGTTTTAACAAAAAAATACCATGTAATTATTATTATATTTTTGCATTTAAAAACGTTTTTGTAATTCCATCCATCCATCCATCCATTTTCCTCCGCTTATCCGGGGCCGTGTCTCGGTGGCAGCAGGCGGAGCAAGGAGCTCCAGGCCCTCTTCTCCCTGGCAACATTTTCCAGTTCCTCCTTGGGGACCCCGAGGCGTTCCCAGGCCAGCTGGGATATGTAATCCCTCCAGTGTGTTCTGGGTCTACCCCGTGCTTTCCTACCAGTTGGACGTGCCCGGAAAACCTCCAAAGGAAGGCACCCAGGAGGCATCCTGATCAGATGCCCGAACCCACCTCAACTGGCTCCTTTCGACGCGAGGAGCAGCAGCTCTACTCCAAGCTCCCTCCGGATGTCCGAGCTCCTCACCCTATCTCTAAGGCTGAGCCCAGCCACCCTATGGAGGAAACTCATTTCAGCCGCTTGTATTCACAATCTTGTTCTTTCGGTCACGATCCAAAGCTCATGAACATAGGTGAGGGTTGGGACATAGATAGACTGGTAAATTGAGAGCTTTGCCTTCCAGCTCAGCTCCCTTTTCATCACAACGGTCCGGTACAACGCCCGCATCACTGTTGATGCCGCACCGATCCGCCTGTCTATCGCACACTCCATTTTCCCCTCACTTGTGAACAAGATCCTGAGAAACTTGAACTCCTTCACTTGGGGCAGCAACTCGCTCCCAACCCGGATGTCATGATCTCCGCCTTCATCTACCTTCCCCTCCCTCTCCTTACCTGTCTCATTAATCCAACTCCATTCACCTGCGCACACAGCTGTTCCAGATCTCTAATCTAACCAATATATATGCCTCTCTCACCAGTCACCCATTGCCAGATTGTCTTCGATGCTTGCACCAGACTCACCAGCGTTCTCCGGACGACGCACAGCAACCTGCTCCTCCTTCCAGGCCTTCGCCGCCGAGCTCCGCAAGGTATTCGGGGTGACATCACGAGGTCCCGATGCTGCTGGTGGTCTCCTGGGTCTCAGTCAAGGGTCCCGCTCCGTGGTCGATTACGCGATTGACTTCCGCACCCAGGCTCGATTGGGCGAGTGGAACCCGGCAGCCCAGATTGACGCGTTCCTGATGGGATTGGCAGAGTACGTGAAGGATGAGCTAGTTTCCCACGACCTGCCCACCTCTCTCGATGGCATCATTGAGCTTGCTTCCCGTATCGACCGACGCATCCAGGCCCGGCAGCGAGAGAGGCGTCAGAGGCAAGTGGAGCACCGCCCAGCAACCCGTCTTCCAGGTTCCCCCGGGCCGCCAGCTCTTCCGGCCTGTCAACCCACGAGTGAGACCTATCCCATGCGGGTTGGCCAGGTCAGCCTCACCCTAGAGGAGAAGGAGAGACGCCGGGTGGGAAACCTTTGCCTCTACTGCGGTCTAGCTGGACACTACATTTCCGGGTGTCCGGTATAAAAGGGCCGGGCTCGCCAGTGAGGGAAGAGGTCCTGGTGAGCCCCCTGTGCCAGGCTCGGCTGCTCCTGCCCCAAGGCTCACATTACTTATTGACTCTGGTTCCGATGTTGACATCATCGACGATAACCTAGCACGGCAGCTGGGTGTTGGTCAAGTTCTCCTGCCTTCTCCGGTACCTGCCACTGCCCTGGATGGCCGCCTCCTGGGGACAGTGACCCATCAGACAGTGCCCATCCGCATGCTCCTGTCCGGCATCCACCACGAGACGATACAGTTCTGCATCCTGCACTCACCTCGTTACCCTCTCCTCCTGGGGTTCCCCTGGCTCCAGCGTCACAACCCACACCTCGACTGGACCACGGGGACTATTCTGGGATGGAGTCCTGCGTGCCATCAGGTCTGCCTGAAGCAAGCCGCCGCACCTCAGCCACCCACCAGCTCCAGCTCCGCACCCGACATGTTGGGGGTACCCGCCGAGTACCTCGACTTCAGGGAGGTCTTCAGCAAGGCCAAGGCAACATCCCTTCCCCCGCACAGGCCGTACGATATTGCCATCGACCTCCAGCCCGGCTCCAGCCCTCCCAGAGGCCGCCTGTACTCCCTGTCCGCCCCGGAGAGAGAGGCCATTGACACCTATATTAAAGATGCCCTGGTGGCGGGCATCATCCGTCCCTCCTCATCCCCGGCAGGGGCGGGCTTCTTCTTTGTGGAGAAGGAGGACAAGTCGCTTCGCCCCTGTATTGACTATGGCTGTCTCAACGACATTACGGTCAAGAACCGCTATCCGCTGCCCCTCATCTCATCAGCCTTCGAACTCCTGGAGGGGGCCACGGTGTTCACCAAGCTAGACCTACGCAATGCCTACCATCTGGTCCAAGTTCGAGAGGGGGACGAATGGAAGACGGCGTTCAACACTCCCTCCAGTCACTACGAATATCTGGTGATGCCCTTTGGTCTCACCAACGCCCCCGCCATCTTCCAGGCCCTGGTCAATGACGTGCTCAGGGACATGCTCAACAAATTCGTCTTCGGGTACCTCGACGACATCCTGATCTTCTCCCGATCCCAAGCTGAGCACGTCCACCATGTCCAGACGGTCCTGCAGCGCCTCCTGGAGAACTCACTCTTTGTGAAGGCGGAGAAGTGTGAGTTTCACGTCCCGTCCGTCTCCTTCCTGGGGTACGTCGAAGGGAGGGGGACCATCCAGATGGACTCCACCAAGGTCTCCGCCGTCACCACCTGGCCCGCCCCGGACACCCGCAAACAACTCCAGCGCTTCCTGGGGTTTGCCAACTTCTATCGGAGGTTCATCAGAGCACGGTAGCTGCCCCCCTCACAGCCCTAACCTCCTCCAAGGTGCCGTTTTGGTGGTCCGCCGCCGCCAACGACGCCTTCCTGGCCCTGAAGGCACGGTTCACTTCAGCCCCCATTCTGGTATTGCCTGACCCCGAACGGCAGTTCGTGGTTGAAGTGGATGCTTCCGACATGGGAGTCGGAGCTGATCTGTCCCAGAGAACCGCCTCCGACCAGAAGCTTCATCCCTGCGCCTTCTTCTCCAGGCGTTTAACCCCGGCCGAGAGGAACTACGACATCGGGAATAGGGAGCTTCTCGCCGTCAAATTGGCCCTGGAGGAGTGGCGACACTGGCTAGAGGGAACCCAGCTGCCGTTCCTGGTGTGGACTGACCACAAGAACCTGGAGTATATCCAGTCCGCCAGGAGACTGAACTCCCGTCAGGCCCGTTGGACGCTCTTCCTAACCAGGTTCAATTTCTCCCTCTCCTATTGGCCGGGGTCACGCAATGTCCAACCTGACCTTCTGTCCCGGCAGTTCCAGGAGGAGGAGGAAGACGCTGCGCATGTCCGCCCGACCGTCTGTTCGTCCTGCCTGACCACTGGTCCGAGGTTCTCCAGTGGGCCCACAACTCCCGACTCACCTGCCACCCGGGGATCCAGCGGACGAAGGAGGTCGTCCAGCGTCGCTTCTGGTGGCCCTCCCAGGGTGAGGACGTCCAAGGGTTCGTCAATGCTGCCCCACCTGTAACCAGCACAAACCCTCTCTTCTTGCTCCTGCTGGTCTCCTACACCCACTGCCGTTTCCTCATCGCCCCTGGTCTCACATCTCCGTGGACTTCGTCACCGGTCTGCCACCGTCTAGCGGCAACACTACCATCCTGACCGTGGTGGACCGGTTTAGCAAGATGGCTCACTTCGTGCCTCTACCGAAGCTCCCGTCGGCCATGGGCACTGTACCACCTTGGCTGAGTCCAACACCCACTGAGAATGTGTTTGACTTTGTGCCAAGAAAGCAAACACAGCTCTCACTTTGGTTGTACAAGGCCTGGATGGCTGGTACCAACAGCCCCGGTACCCCATACTCCCTCGGTACCCCCCACAAGATTCCCCGAGGGACACGGTTGAAAGCCTTCTCCAGGTCCACAAAAGACATGTAGACTAGATGGGCAAACTCCCACGACCCCCCCAACAACCCTGCAAGGGTAAAGAGCTGGTCCACTGTTCAAGATCCAGGACGGAATCCGCATTGCTCCTCCTGAATCTGAGGTTCGACAATCGGCTGGAGCTTCCTTTCCAGGACCCTGGAGTAAACTTTCCCGGGGAGGCTGAGTAGTGTGATACCCCTATAATTGGAGCACACCCTCTGGTCCCCTTTTTTAAAAATGGAAACCACCACCCCAGTCTGCCACTCCACAGGTACTGTACCCAAAATCCACGCGACACTGAAAAGGCGTGCCATCCAAGACAGCCCAACAATGTCCAGGGCCTTCAGCATCTCAGGGCAAATCTCATCCACCCCCGGCGCCTTGCCACCGAGGAGCATTTTGACTGCCTCAGAGATCTTTGCCAGGCATATGGACGAGACTTCCCCTGAGTCTTCAGACTCTGCCTTTTCCCCTGAGGACGTATTGGTCGGGTATAGGAGTTCCTCAAAGTGCTCTTTCCACCGCCTGACAATATCCCCAGTCCAGTTCAGCAGTTCTCCTCCCTGACTGAACGCAGCCTGAGCCAAGTCCTGCTTTCCCTTTCTGAGTCGCCGAACAGTTTGCCAGAACTTCCTTGAGGCCAACCGAAAGTCCTTCTCCATAGCCTCCCCAAACTCCTCCCACACCTGGGTTTTTGCTTCAGTGACCGCCGAAGCCGCAGCCCTTCTAGCCTGCCTGTACCTGTCTGGGCCAGCCAAGCCCGAAAGGCCTCCTTCTTCAGCTTGACAGCTTGCCTCACCGCTGGTGTCCTCCAATGGGCTCTTGGGTTACTGCCATGACAGGCACCGACTGCCTTCCCACCACAGCTCCTAGCAGCTGCCTCTGCAATCGAGGTTTTGAACATGACCCACTCGGATTCCATGTCCCCAACCTCCCCCGGGATGCGCAAAAAATTCTTCCAGTTGTGGGAGTTGAAGACCTCGCGGACAGGGGCATCCACCAAGCATTCCCAGTTCACCCTCACTACATGTTTGGGTTTATCAGGTCTGTCTGGCAGCCTCCCCCGCCGTCTGATCAAACTCACCACCAGGTGGTGACCAGTTGACAGCTCTGCTCCTCTCTTCACCCGAGTGTCCAAGACATACGGCTGCAGATCTGATGACACGACTACAAAGTTGATCATCGATCTTTGGCCTAAGGTGGTCTGGTACCACGTACCATTATGAGCCACCCTATATTCAAACATGGTGTTCATTATGGCCAATCCATGACTAGCACAGAAGTCCAATAACAAAGCACCACTCGGATTCAGATCAGGCAGGCCGTTCCACCCAATCACCCCCTTACAGGTTTCTCTATCGTTGCCCACGTGAGTGTTGAAGTCTCCCAGTAGAACAATAGAGTCCCTAGGCGGAGCCCCTTCCAGGACGCCACCCAGAGACTCCAAGAAGGCCGAATACTCTGAACTGGTGTTCGGTGCATAAGCACACACAATAGTCAGAGCTTTCCCCTTAGCAACTTGTTGTCCCATAGAGGCGACCCTCTCATTCACTGGGGAGAACTCCAACACAGCAGCACTCAGCGGGGGGCTCGTGAGTATCCCCACACCCGCCCGGTGCCTCTCACCCTGGGAAACTCCGGAAAAGGAGAGAGTCCAGCCCCTCACTAGGAGTTTGGTTCCAGAGACAGTGCTGAGCTCAACTATATCTAGTTGGTACCGCTCCACCGCTCGCACCAACTCCACGTCCCTAGAACTAGTCTGCGATGCCGAAGATCAGCAGGCCCAGGCCCCCGCCTTTGCCTGTCGCCAGTTGCATTGCATCCGACCCCATCCGACCCTATCCCTGCAGGTGGTGGGCCCACAGGGTGGCAGCTCCATGATATTTAGGGGGGGGTGGTAGCTCAGGCGGTAGCGCTGGTGGTCTAGTGTCTAAAGGTTGCTGGTTCGATCCCAGGCTCCTCCTGCTAGCATGCTGTAGTGTCCTTGAGCAAGACACTTAACCCCTAATTGCTCCTGATGGCTGAGTCCGTCGGTGTTTGAATAATTGTAAGTCACTTTGGATAAAAGCGTCTGCTAAATGAAAATGTAATGTAATGTAATAATTCTTCGGGCTATACCCGGCCGAGCCCCATGGGTCAAGGCCCAGCCACAAGATGCTCGCCGGGGAGCACCCCTCCCAGGTCTGGCTCCAGCGTGAGTGAAAACGTGAGTTTTTGTAATTCATATATATATATATTTTTTTTTTTCATGAAAATCTGTGTTTTGCCCATGATTTGGCAGCCCACTTGCAATACCCTTGCAAGGCCCATAGGTTGGGAATGGCTGCACTAGTGTGTGTGCGCGTGTTTGTGTGCGTGTGCGTGCGTGCGTGTGTACACACTAGTATCCAGTTTGCATTATTTAATTAAACTCTGCTCTCCCATATGAGGCCTCAGGGCAGTCTGGGTAATGAAGTTAAGGATAGGTTCTGTTTTCCGTGCTTGGGTCAGGCCCATGCCAGTGTCTGACATGCAAATACACCATGACCGTTCTTGCCTGACAAGCCGAGGTACCGTGACCTTTCATGTAAGGCAGACTCTGCCACAACAGCCGTCCACCCCTGGCTCAAAGCAGTTCCTAAATGAAATGTCACTCATAAGTCCAAGTTTACATCACAAAACAACTCTGTAGAGTAGAGACCAATAACCCACACCAAAAATGTTTTTTTGTTGTGGGTTTATGGACATACGTGAGCATGTGATAAAAGGTCACATAAAGGCGTAAAAAGCAGTTTTGATGCCTTTAAAAGGGACAACCACTAACAAAAAACATAGTATTTCAATAAGTTAAAGTACAAAAATTTGAATGAATTAAAAAATATGCCTTTGAGAACATACAGAGTGCACACTTACTCATGGTGGGCGGAGGAGAGTAGTGTTGGGACTTGATAGCAGTTTTGCTCTTTTTAGAAATTCTTACATGCTGCAGGCGGCTTGCAGAGTTTTTATTTTAGTCCATGCCTCCAACACATCAGACCAAATGTACGTATGTCGTCTGGATTCATAACATAAGATAAATCAACCAGGTCAATAAGCAAAAGTAATAATAAACTTGTTACAAGGCGATTCAAGGATTATCATCAGCAAAAAACCTAGTCTGATCAATAACATAATTATACCGTTCAATATGGCAGATTTTTTAAATTCAGATATATTATATATTATATATAGTGATGATGATATTGTATAGAATTACCCATGATTGCTGTGATAAAATATATTGCTCCATATCTAGTCCTAAAACAGACATATTGAAACCTAATACCTACACATATTGCACACATAAGTTTTTATCCATCAGTGATGATGCATTTTTGATGGTTTTAATGAAAAAATACCACCCCGGCAACGTTTTCCAAGCAAGAACCGACCTGGTGTAATAGTTCAGCAGTACCTTCTGGCGCCGCCCCCACAGGTTCAAGGCCTGAATTGTCCACCCAAGTCCTGTTTGTTGAATCAAATGATTGGAGGAGATAACCAAGCTTCTTAAGACTCAGTAGCTCAAACAGATAAATCATTGCATGTGAATTTCAGTGTTGGAGGGTTTGCTCAGCTGAGTTTTAGAAAGCTGCCAACACAAGTGTGTGTTTAAAAACCTCTTCATAATAATCACAATTCTGTATAACCAAGTTGAGGTCATGACATCAGGCCTTTCAAGAGAAGTTTTCAAAAATCTTCACCCTGGAAGGGGTTTTTCCAAAATCTTTATTTACAGTGACCTAAAACACTGATTTTGTGTGGACAGGAGGCTAAAAAGTAGAGAAAAATATTTGTTATCAAAAATATCCAAGAAATGAGCAGAGTTTGTGAAGTTTAGCGGGAATCCAAACTTACTAAAGCAATGCTATGTTTACCCCTCCCAATCCTTCCTCATGATAGAAAATAATGTCCAGCCCAGAAGATCACCACTTGAACCAGCATTTGGCTCCATATACTATAGAGGACCTTTAGCCATATGATCTTCATGTCGCTTCCTTAATCATAGCTTTCTCCAGCTCTATGTCTCTCTATCATTGAACTGTATCATCCTCTAGTTATAGGCCTATTGCTATTGCTCTACCCGCTAACCATTTTTCTTCTATACCCCCTTTAGCTACACAGTCGGCGGCTTCTACAGACAACAGATAATGAACTCTTACACAGTGGCCTTGTTAAGGGTGGGCCCCCTAAAGCCCCCAATGTTTTATGAATAGCCCCCAATCTAAAATAACCCCGCAGGGCAGGCCATGCCTGCCTGCCCTGACGGCACCGACTGTGCCCACGCCGCACCAGCGATGGGGCGCACATGATCGTTGCAGTGTTTTTATTTTAAGATCTATGTTATTTAATTATACTCCGTTTCCTTATGGAACGAAAACATGCACTGTGTGTAATAGCGACACTTTCTCTGTCAGTCAGTCCCCCCCGTCGACAGTTTTCCCAGAGTGGGAAACTGTCTACAGCTTGGTTGGGTTAAGCCCCTGATGTCTTTGCATTCTAGCAGCGCCCCTGCTCTTACCTATTGTACACTAGGAGCAACCATAAAGTTTGGTCGGTGAAAAAGTTGGTGCATGGCTATTGATAAAGATGATAGTAAACTTGGAACTCTAAGGGTGCTTTTACATATGCACTGTTTAGTCTGTTTGAAACGAACACTGTTGCGTTTAACCCCTTTGTGCAGTTTGCTTGCAGTGAGAACCCAATTTGGACCCTGATTCGACCCAATTGCAGGAAGTGAACCAAGCATGCTATGTATTTTGGGTTGTGGGTGGGCATTTGCTTACACGCCCTCCTCCATTACTTTAAATTTCCAGGCCAGCTCCGTCCCACATGCCCTCAGAAAATGTTTTTTTTTTTTTTGTGGTCTCTTTGTGCAGTTGTTACCAGGCTAGCCTGAAGCGCCAAACTGTAGTTGGGATCCTGCTACTTATCAGTGAAAACATGGTCACTTCCCAACAATAAATGATTTCCTAAGTAGAACGTGAGGCAGTACCCTTTGGACGACAGGTAGTAGACGGACACTGCAACAATTCTCTTGTCGGTTTTTGGGGCAGAGATGGACCAGGAGGCATATATTCTAGCGCAGCCTTCCATTTCAAAATTGTACATTCCGGTGATAGGACATCGTTATTCCAGTAATAAACATATAATATTCACCAGAATATAATCAAAATTGCTTGACACTGTTTGCAAAGATGGCGTCTCAGAGCTCGGTCATATTGCTTATCATGCTAATATCTTTTCATGCTAATTTACGGTGAAAAATGACTGGCATAATTTAAATAGCATCATTTATTCACGCAGTGTGGAGGTGGGTTCTGGCCTAGGGCGAGAGAGAGAGAGAGAGAAAGGAGGCAGGGGGAGGCAAAACAGCAACTGTTGCCATGTATTCAAGAGGTTTATTTGTCACATACATATACAACTTCCATACATATATGCAGTGAAGTGTCATTGTCATGTTATTAACTATTTAAAGAAAATGTGGCTCGTGGGCCAAAAGGGAAAAATAAAAGGCTTGCTGGCAAACAGGGAAAGAGTCTAGAAGGAGAGAGCTTAGGCGCTCTGCCACTGTGATGTGTCCGGCTCGCTATGCTCAGCGCTTGTCTTACCAGGTCTGCACGCGTGCCCTGCAAGCACACACCTTTTCCACTGTGGGGAAAACCAAACTCTAAATTAGTTCCTGGTCCGGGAATCGGACGAATCAGTGGAGCCCCTCCGTTGATTCGTCCGATCCGCAGCAGCTGAGCGGCCTCGGTATGGGAGCCTGCACAGCTTGTCTGCAGACCACTCCCCCTTGTCCTGCCACACGGGGTATTGCAAAAATCACAAGGCACCAATGTAAGCCTCCTGATCTGATCAACACGCATCGCAGACTTGAAGACGCTGGCGTGAAGCACACACACACACACACACACACACACACACACACACACACACACACACACACACACACACATGCATGCACACACGCACTATCCGAGGACCTAGGAGATAAACATGTCCACCTCACACGACGCCGTCAGAGCCACGGCGAGGTTCATTTATTAATCTCCGCCGTACAATAAATTTGACTCCCAAATAGTCACCCAAATCTTGAAGTGCGGAAAAAATGAATTTGATACAATGAATCAGACATCTTGTTAGCGAAAGGGAGTGACAGAGCATACATGCCAAACACTAATGGAGACATGTAACTGGATGATTACTTTAATGGATTATCGCATGTGTCGCACTGTCAAAAGCACCGAAACGCAATTCAGCGGGGGGGATGTAATTTAAGTCTGTTTATGGGTGTAGTGGGGGTAAACGGATCGAAGGACAGGAGAGTTGGAGAAAGAATGTGACTGAGTCAGAGACAAGAGAGGAGACAAAGAAATATCCATCTGGGCCAAACTTACAGAACTTCCATCGCCCATCATTTGTAGCTTCTTACAGTTGGCTCATTTCACTGTACGGTTCCATTGGAAAATACCATTTTTGGCAAAGCGACAGTTCTCAAACCTGATCTCCCAGATCATGTCAGATCTACTGAATGAAGGAGAGGGCTTGAGTTGTAGGGATTACAGGTATAAGCGTTGATCGGTCACAAAGATCCCAGAGTTACTCCAGAGTGGGCATTAAACACTTTTTCACCCCATCACCAAAGTGTGAGATTGTGAGTGTGTCTGCGTGTGTACTGTAAGTACATGTGCGTAAGTGTAATGCCACTGAAGATCTGAACCCGGCCCTTCAGGGAGATGTGTCCCACTGAGACCTCCTTCCCAATCCCACTGAGACCCAGCATGGCTCCGTATTTCCCGAATCCCCAGCGAGGTCACCTCCTCAATGACACTGTGTTTACCTTTGTTCAAGACGTGCACCATTTTCGACTATGAAACTGTGCTTGTGAGGCTTTATGTGAATTGCACTCTGTAATGTGTGTATGTATGAATTCAATGTAAGAATTGAATTCGCAGCCAAGAATTAAGATAATGGTCCACAAAAACTCCTGGCTGGTGGAGCACTGAAAAAAAAAACATAGAACATTTTTCCTCCCTTACTCCCTCCCAACAAGTTTACCTGAAAGGCCGCTAGCTCTGTTTGGTGTCATTTGTAATTTTTCAACTGAAATGCGAAGGAGGCTGGGAGCTTATTGCAGCATTGGTCAAACAAACAGATGGGAAGACAGCCCTCCCCCTCCAGCTAGAGAGCATCCTGGAAAAATACGTTGTACACCGCTCCAGTCACCAATCAGCATACGGCACACACACGCACACACTCAAACAGAGAGAAAAAAGCAAACAGATAGTCAACGCACGCTACGTTAAATGTTGGCGGCCAGTGTGGGTGGTGAGTGTGGGTGGTGTGGGTCCTCTTGTTTACAGTGCATTTACGTAGAAGTTATTTATCATTGCTAAATAACGTATAGCCTGTGTATCCATCCAGTGGACCTCAGTGCTAAGGAATAATAGCAATGTGGAGTTAATGCTATATGTAAGTATAGGACGCCCACTGCGGTAGTTCAGCTCAGACTGCTGGATGGATTAGGATTTGAAGCCCTGAGATATGAGGACCCTTGGAAGTCCATTCCAACTCTGCTGGAATTGATACAGTAGCTAAAGGCGCAGTCTGGCCAATGCAGAAGTACAAATAATGTGGATTCCCAGGATTGAGCTTCTACCCTCGCCACATGATCTGATCTCCTACTATCAAATACCCATACGTGACCCTAACCCCAATCCTAACCTCTTAAACTAAACCCATAAACCTAACCATAACCCCACACGCTGACCCATTTAACCCAATCCTAACCCCAACCCTAGCTCCTTAAACCCAACCCTTACCTCTTAAACCTAACCTAGGTTGACCACATTTTCAAATGCCCAACCCGGGACTCTTGTGTACCACATGTTTAGTTATGCACACACCATAGGCATTTTCATCAGGATGGGGGACAATTATTATTATTATTATTATTATTATTATTATTATTATTATTATTATTATTATTATTCAGGGTCCAGCCTGCACCTAACCCCTATTGTTATTGCTTGGCATTCTTTTATATTCTTTGCATTTTTCGGGGTAAAGGTCTCTAAAACACGAAAACAGCAGTATGCACGGACATGATTGAGTTCTTGTTAGAACTGAGACGTTTCAGACATCTTGTTGTTCCAGTTTGATCAATATCAATCGACATTTGGAGCAGAAACTGTCACAATTTCGTTTGTTTTATGAGTTGGCCGACACCATCATCCAAAGTTAGATAAGTCCAAACTTCGTCTTTCCGAACTCATTCCCCTCTAGTCACTTGCGAGTGCGACATCTAGACAGACAGCTTGAGCGGGGGCTCCTCTTGCTGCGGTTTACAAAACCCTGGAAACTATAATCATTAAAATAAGACATTTTCGCACCGCAGAACGTTCTAAGAACCTTTGGAGGAACCGTACGTTTCTTTTGTGACAGCACTGCATGATCCAGAAATGATCGTAATTCCAAAAACACCGCTCTTCAGGGATATTTAAACAGAACGCCAGAAGAGCGACATGCAGTGACGTAAGTGCACGTTGACTTGTCCAGACGTAAGTCAACACAGACTGTAGGTGTCGAAAACAGTCAAAAACATATTCCGTGTTTTTGTCCTCACACATGGAGTTCTTGTGTCCATTTTATTTCAGTCCAAAAAAAGTTGATGAAATGTCTCTGAGGGACATGCAGTGTTTAATCCATTTGAATGCAACCATGTTGCACATCACATAGTGATTTCCTTCCACAGAGACACTGTGAGGCAGGACTCTGTGGATTTCAGGTAGTAGACAGCACCTTCTCATTTTTAGGATAAAGTTATAACACGCAACAAGTGTATCAGCTTGTATTAGTAATTCTGCTGCTGTACCCCAGTAAAAACGCTTGTGGCTCACAGCCCCCATTATAGGCTAGTAACCTTGATGAGGACACATGTTCGATTGACACACACAGACCAATCAGTGTTGCAAGAGTAGTGCCTTGTTTATGTGTTATGATTGGGTTAGGTAATAATGAGTGGTACAGAATATGATAAACAACTACGTAATCGTATTATTATTATTTCAATTGTGGTGAAAAACCGAGACGATTTGGAAGTGAATGTTGAAAACTGGGACATTTAAGTCAGATATTTGTCAGACACAGCTTGAAACCGGGACAATCCTGGACAAACCGGGACGTCACCGTAACCTAACCCTAACCCTTTAAACCTACCCCTAACTGACCCTTATTCTATATATACTGTACACGCTAATGCTAACATAGATAAACCCCAAATGCCACCATGTGAAGATTAAAAAAATTACAATAAATAAAGGAAAAACACCAGTGTCTGCTTTAGCTAGATAACAAATTAATGTGAAAACAGCGGCCTGGCTCCTGTCTCTGTCACCTCAGGGTCGGATTTGGATATTTGTGTGTGTTTTGTTGAAGGCAACCAATGAAAACAAACGAGGTTAAGCTAGCAGAGCATGACACCCTTCCAGCAAGGTTGAGGAGAGCACTCGTGTATGTGTGTGTGTGTGTGTGTGTGTGTGTGTGTGTGTGTGTGTGTGTGTGTGTGTGTGTGTGTGTGTGTGTGTGTGTGTGTGTGTGTGTGTGTGTGTGTGTGTGTGTGAGTGTGTGTGCGCGCGCACGTGTGTGTGTTTCCGTGTGTGTATGTGTGCGTGTGTGTGTGTGTGTGTGTGTGTGTGTGTTGGTGTGTGTGTGTGATGTGTGCGAGACTCATTTGGAGGCTGTGTGTCATGTGTGCATACCTTAGACGATTGGCTCATATAAATACCATTAATCTTTTGCTCTCTCCCCCCTGAGCTCGTCCCCTTTTCATTACTCACTTTGACAACTTTGACGCCTGTCTGCCTTTCCTTTTCAGTGTGCCTGATGCTAGCCAACCATCCATTTTGATTATCACTGCAAGTTCAAAAATGTACAGGTGCACGTCGATTGTGGTCTGGCTTGGATGTAGTGTGCCTGAACATATGCTATTATCTATCAGTGATCTGGGGGTCTGGACTGGCTCTTGAAAAATAAATGAGCCAGAGCACGGAGCGTGCTGTGATCTTGTGAGAAGACAGAAGTGAGAACAGATCCAATATGGTGGCGACCACCTGCATGAACTAAAACACAGATAATCCGCTCCAACTCAGATGAATAACAAAGAAAATTGCAAAAAAATAAAAATAAAAACACTACGCAAATCCAAAGTAATCAAAAGTCGAGGACCTCAAGGATTATATTGATTATTATTATAACGACTTCATGATGGAAGACGACCAGGACCGTAACAATTCAGCGAAAAGGAAGAAGACAGACTCAGCTACCGATGCAGACGATTTTACTCCCATCGCTGTAGAGGTTAGTGTCTTTAATGATATCCAAAAACACAACGCGGATCTAGAAACATCCGTGAAGTATCCCACAACAGAGATGACGGTTGAAAAAAATAAAAATAAAATAATAAATTCTATCCCGGATATCCAATCCAGAAGTATCTGGGACAACCTCATCTCTTCCGGGATCCCAGAGAACAACACCAAGACACCAGAAAACATGGTGAAAGAGTTCCACCACACCACCCTGAAACTCCCCACGGACATCGTGAAGCAGATCACCTTCCACGACTCCAGTTCACCGACTAGGACACCATGTGGGGAACCGTACCCGCTCCATCATTGCTATGTTGGAACACTTCAAGCAGGAGCTGATTAAAAGCAAGCTGAAAGGGAAACATGGTGGGTAGGAACGACCAATACCCCCGTGAGATCAATGGCCGATTGAAGGTGCTGTACCCATCCTAAAGGAGAACCGGCAGAAGGGTAAATGGGTATCGCTGGTTGTCGATAAACTATATATAGACAGTCTGTAATTCCAGGACTCCTCCACCACACCCTGGTTATTCTGATAATTCTAATATGCAAGATGTAGAAATTAACACCCTATATATGTTACGATTGTAAATATTGCTCACTCTCATCCTCTCACCTTCCTAACCCCTCCCTCTCTACTTCTCAGAATCAGAATCAGAATCAGAAATACTTTAATAATCCCAGGGGGAAATTACTCTCATTACTCTAACCCTCTATCCACTCTTTAACTATATGTCTGACTCTGCAATGTTCTATGTTTATCTTTGTCTATTTGTATTTTGTTTGTGTAGATGTCTATCCCTACAAACCCCTTGTAATACTAGGACAGTGAAAGCAATGTAAAGGAGAAAATCTCTGACTTATCTATGGGAAAACATGGGCACGGTAGTATACATGTAGCTGTTGCCTTGGATGCACTGTGCTGCTGCATGGGAAAACTACAAATCCACATCCATAACCCCCTAACTAACCTCATTGACACCTATTAAGTGTGTTAGTTGGGTTGTGAGAGGTTTGGGCTCACCAGCTAAACGTAGCAAAATCCTAAATCACCTCACCAGGATGAACCCCCACTTCTGTCTACTGCAAGAAACTCACCTCACTGCCCAACAATAAATCACCTGGATCAGATGGCTACCCAGTGGAATTCTATTAACATTCTGGCCACTTACTTCTCTGTTATTCATCAGAATGGTTACAGAGTCCTCCCAGAGACCTCCACCATGCCTTCGGACATGAATACTGCTCTCATTTCAGTTTTGCTCAAACCTAATAAGGATCCAACCCTCATCTCCACTTATAAACCCATAAGCCTAATTAATTGTGAGTTAAAGATCATTAGTAAAACACTGACCAACAGAATTGAAAATGTAATTCCATTTATAATTCACCCAGACCAAGCAAGAGCAGACACTCATCCAACAATATGCGCCGTTTATTCAGTCTGATCAGCATATCTCAAATTAACAACTTAAATACTATTATTGCCTCTTTAGATGCCGAAAAAGCATTTGACAGAGTTAATTGGACATGTCTCTTTTCAACCCTCAACAAATTTGGCTTTGGAGAGTCACTCATTCAATGGATCAGAATCCCGTACAACTCTCCATATTCTTCTGTCATCACCAATGGCTACACTTCACAGTGTTTCACTCTACAACGTGGCACAAGACAAGGATGCCTGCTCACTATTCGCCATCTTCATTGAAAGCCAAGCAGGTGCCATCCGCCAAAACAGTTATATCATTGGCATACAAACAAACTGGAAACTCTGTTCACAAAATCAGTTTGTATGCAGACAATATTTAGTTGTATTTACAGAACCCAATATCATACCTACCGGAGGTGTTGAATCTTATATATACATTTTCAGCAATCTCAGACTATTCAATAAACTGGACTAAAACCACAGTCTTACCATTCAGTGTGGGGACGACTGGAATTACAGCATTCCAGTCGTCCCCACACTGAATGGTAAGACTGTGGTACTCTGGCATGCTGCGACCTGGCTGGGCTGCGGAGAGCTCCGCCTTGTGCCTTCCCTGGGAGGCCTCTTGCTGTTGTGGGTGTGGGTCGGGGTGCAGGGGGCGGCTGTCAGCCTTTTCTCCCGCGACATTGCTTATCTGCAGCGGGTCCCCTGGGGTGGGGGAGGTTCCCACATATCTGGCATAGTTTGAAGTGGGGGGGGGGCTAACATCAAGGTGCCCTGTCCTGAGCTTACTCGACTACGTGTATGGGCTCGGGGTTCGCAGCTGGATGGGGCGTCTGGTCGGTTGTGGTGGGGCGGGCCCTTGCGCCCTTGCACGGTAGGTAGGTGAAAGTGGGGGCCTGCGGTCTGCGGTGGGTCTGCCTCCGGGCCTGGGATCCGTGCCTGGCGCCAGCAGCCCAGGTTCTACATCTGCATCTTGTGCCTGCACATGGGGGTGGGTTGTATGTGTGGGCCTCAGGGGTGCAAGGTCTCGGGGATGGCTTCAGTGCCTTTTCGGCTGCTTGGAGGCGCTACGATATAATACCGACCTTATACTTTACAACCAACTGGTGGACACTTCAAACATCACACACACACACACACACACACACACACACACACACACACACACAGACACACACACACACACACACACACACATGCGGTCTCATCACAGCACACACACACCGCCAGCACCTGCTTTGAACACACCCCCAGCACCCTCCTGGTTACATCCCTCTGCTTTTCTCCCTCATTTACTGCCATAGTTGTGACAGGAAGAGGCCACGTGCCGAATTGCTGTTCCAGTTTTCCTGGACTTAATTGACTCAGTTTTTTCGATACATGTTGTCATCTGATGTTTATGTTATTCCTTGTACATGTTGTCTGGTTCTATGTTTGTTTGTTTCACTTGTGGTGCTTCTCCCCCTCATGGAGTAGTTAAAATGATAATAAAATAAAATTTAATAAATTATTTCATTAATTTAAAATTTTAAAACCGCCACAACCCTGACTCAACCCCGCATTCCAGAATTCCCAAAGCAGGCCGCCCAACAAGAGGATGGCCATGGGGATACCCACAACACATCTCCCCCATTCGACACAACCATCACACACAAACACGTGTACACTTCTCTGGGTCAATAGATCTACTTCCTCCTGTTTTACATGTTCAAACTTTGACATATATACATTTTTACCCGAGGGTTGATAAATGCCTATTCCAGGATGTACTGTATTAGGGCCACCGCACACCTTTTACAATGAAATAATCCCACAGCACACCACTATCCTTTTAACGGCTAGAAACCTTTAGAAACCTGTTTCACTGTGCTTAGGATTACAGCCGACTTGCGAATGATTCATTTGTAGTGAACAAATGCAAACAAAAATAATTCTTGTGTGAATTCCACTCAGAACCAAATCGACTCTTCTGACTCTCGTTCAATGTTCAGGATAGATACAGATAAGACAAGATAGTATTTTACTGATCCTATTGATCCCTGTGCGGAAAATTCAGGCATTTGCTGCAGCTCAGTGGAGTACATTAAGTACAAAGTGGGAAAGAATACAAATACATACATAGAATACATACAATATTACACACGAAGTTCACAAATATAAACATAAAAAAGAAAAACAATAAACAACTAAAAAAGTAATAAACAGCTCAAGAATATACAGTGTAGGTATTTTCAATGAAAAAGGCAACATTTCACTGGCCACCATCCAAAGCATGTGCGTGTATGCATATGGTGTGTCATGTGACAATTAAAGATTCTTCTTCTTCATAAAGGTGCTGCAACCAGTTTATTTACTTTTTCCCGGAAATATTTTTTTACCATTGGTGATATGGGTGTAAGCATTCAGTGTGACAGATTTGCAATAATAGAGGTAAACAGGAAGGGGGCAAATTATTTTTCACTGCACTGTACAGGACGACTGTTGTTATGTTTCTATTGTTTCTTGCGCTCAACTAGATTAAAATACAACACCATTGTTATTGCTTACAAATAAATTACATTTGTTTCAGGACTCTGATGTTAGTCAAATCAATCAATCTGTTCTAAACTGTGATATGCGACAGGGCCTGGAAAGCTCTACACACACACACACACACACACACACACACACACACACACACACACACACACATGCACACACGGTTCAAAGTGTCTCATAACTTGGAACAACTGAATAAATTACTTTTGTCCCAAAAAATAATGGATGGACGATCATTCAACATGTGTGTTAAGATGTGTAGACATCAGTGCACACACACATGTCTGTGTGGGTCACATGTTGTTATTATGTCAATATATCAGTCCAAAGTCTGGGTTTAATTCAATTCCCGTGGGAGTCGGACAGGTTTCGTAACAACAGTGTAATAAATCCATCGCTTCTGACAGCCCGACCGTTCGACAGCATTGTTATGATACAACATATTATACAATGGCATAATGTAATGGCCTGCATCTGCATCTTTTTATTTTTTGCTCCCTGACGACACCACAAGAGAACAGATCATTCCTCATCGGGCCCCTTGCATATAGATTGCACATTCATATTCAGAGTTGGGGCAGTGTTTTACTGTTTAACCCCCTTCATCACACATCGGAGGAGAATATATATCAGGGCCCAGTGCGCCCTCACGGTCTGTGATCTCCCTGTTTGTCCACTACGCCATCAAGAATGAACTTTTAGAAGAATGGACAATTCGAAGAATACAAACTTTAGTGCATGGAGGAGCACTGGGCGGAGCCCGCAGGGACCAGCTCCAGATCAAGTGACAATGCCTTGGGCCTTGGTCATTTTTCAATGCCTTGGGCCTTGGTCATTGGTCATTGGTCAATGTCAATGTCTTGGGTCCTTGGTCGTTGGCACTAGGTCAGTGTCTAACCCTACCCCCAGCATGTCTTTGTAACATGCCTTATAGCAAGTGTTTTGGGGTGGGACAAAACTCAGGAAAACATGCAAATCCCACATTAAAAGACTCCGGTCAGGTTCCAACAAGGAACCTTGTTTCTGTGAGGCAGCAGCACTAACCACTGAGCCACTGTTGCCTTTCAAAGTTACATTGGGTTACAAAGAGTTATTTTTGGAAATTTTCGCCTGCGTGTGTTGGGGTCACCTAATTGATTGCTAACCTTGCTGACTAAATGGTTCTGTGATCTGCATACATGTAAACAATAACATATGGAGCTTAATTTGACTGAAAATACATGCAATGCTGGCTTTTAACTTGGATCTCCACTGTTAACAATTTTTTGACTATTCCTTTGTTATTCTTTATGGCGTTTTTTTTCATTTGTTATTCTTTATTGTGTTTCCATTTCACTTTTATTTCACTGTTTATCATTGATCTCTTTCTGTAAAACACACAGTACACTTGTTTTTGAAAGTTCTCTGCAAATGAGAACATGATTATTACATAATAATAATAATAATAATAATATTAATAATAATAATAATAATAATAATAATGGTGGCTAGTGGACCTTCCAGATACTTTCCCCTTTTCACATCTAAGATTAAACTCCAAACTAAAATATCTGCAGTATCATTATGAGTAGACATTCCTCTGCTAGTGTGTGGAACTTGAAACGACACAGTACTCCCTGTCGATACTTAGTTTATTTGAATATATTTAATTGTATTTTGCCATGAAATTATTTGCCGCTGTGCACTTTTACTGTACCACTTCAGTTTTTGTCATCCAGTTACTCGCTCGCCAGGTGTTCCAGTAAATTGTTCAAATTTCACTCATAAATAACTAATGGAAATTAGCTCTTGTGTTGCAAGATCAAAATTGCAAGACTTTTCTAGTCAATTCCAGGCAGAATACCCGTAGCCCTGTGTTTCTTTTTTTTTTTTTGAGGGGAAGTGGGGGGTGGCCACAGGGTCCGAGCTTTCATAAAGGGCTGGTGGTTCTCCACCGCGAGAGCGCACGGAGGCGCACGGGGCGTTTCGCTGTTGGTTCTGGAGCTTTACGTTTTTCCACAGTGATCCGGCACCATGCACTTCAACGGTGACATGCCATCGGACGGGAGGTGCAACTTAACGGACCACAACCGGACGGAGAGCGTAAAAGTGAATCTGGAAACTCTCGGGAACGTCAGCGCCGGTGCGCGCAACGCCAGC
Organism: Zeus faber; assembly: GCF_960531495.2. NCBI lineage: Eukaryota > Metazoa > Chordata > Actinopteri > Zeiformes > Zeidae > Zeus > Zeus faber. The sequence goes on along the minus strand of NC_137208.1, from coordinate 18,807,381 downwards.
GACCCGTTCGGACGCAACGAGGAGATCGCCAAGATCGAGATCACCGTCCTGACCGTCACCTTTCTGGTCGCGGTGGTGGGCAACGTGAGCGTGCTGGCGACCACAATGAAAACGGGCCGCAAGCTGTCACGCATGCACCTGTTCATGAAGCACCTGAGCCTGGCGGACCTGGTGGTGGCCTTCTTCCAGGTGCTTCCGCAGCTGTGCTGGGAGGTCACCTTCCGCTTCTATGGCCCGGACTTCCTCTGCCGCATCGTCAAACATCTCCAGGTGCTGGGGATGTTCGCCTCCACCTACGTGATGGTGATGATGACGCTGGACCGCTACATCGCCGTATGCCACCCGATGCGCACCCTCCACCGACCCACGCAGCGCGCCAACGTCATGATCGCGTCCACCTGGCTGTGCAGCCTGGTCCTCAGTGTTCCGCAGTACTTCATCTTCTCCCTGAGCGAGGTGCACCCCGGCTCGGCCGTGTACGACTGCTGGGGACACTTTGTCCAGCCGTGGGGTCTGCGCGCCTACATCACCTGGATCACCGCCGGGATCTTCCTCGTCCCGGTCGCGGTGCTCGTGCTGTGCTACGGCTTAATCTGCCGCGCCATCTGGAGGAACCTCAATTGCAAAACGGGAAAGGCTCGCCGGTTGGCCGGGCCCACCGCCGCAGCCACCGGGAAAGGACTGCTGGGGAAGAGCTCGGTGAGCAGCGTCAGCACCATCTCCAGGGCCAAGTTGCGCACGGTAAAGATGACTTTCGTGATCGTCCTGGCGTACGTGGTGTGTTGGGCGCCGTTCTTCACGGTGCAGATGTGGTCGGTTTGGGACGAGACGTTCTCGTGGGACGGTGAGCCCCCTCGCTTCTATTATTATTATTATTATTATTATTATTATTATTATTATTATTATTATTATTATTAATAATAATAATAATAATAATAATAATTACAAGCTAGACATTGAAGTCCACACATTTGGAATGCTTTTACGCACAGGTAATACATTAGAATCCGTGAACCAGATCGTACAATAGTACAGTAAAAAGGTGAAAGTTGTTTGATGTGTTCAGTAGATTAAGTTGGTTTTCTAGATTTCTTTGTGATATTCAAAGTTCTGACACTAGTGGGACATAATGGCGATGCAAAGGCAGCACAGCAACATATTGGTCCCATTCTGTGATAAAAGAGGCCAAGTTTTAAAGCATTTTAGTTCAAACTAATTGCTGGATGGTGTGGTAACACTACATGTAAAATGCAGACACACACCCGCACACACTCATTTCCCTCTGCTCTCTCCATTTCTGTCCGTCTCTCTCTCCCTGTGCTGTCTTTCTTCCCCTGTCTAGACTCTGAGAACACGGCAGTCACCCTCTCGGCGCTGCTGGCCAGTTTGAACAGCTGCTGCAACCCCTGGATCTACATGATCTTCAGCGGTCGCCTCGTCTCAGACTTTGCGCACTGCCTGCCCAGTCACTGCAGTCTGCGCCGAAAGCTGGGCCACCAGGACTCGGACAGCAGCATTCGCAGGACGACACTCATGTCCCGCCTGCAGGCCCAGTGTCTGTCCAACCATACTAGCACCCCACCACCCCACCCCTGAACCCCACACACTCTCCACTTACATGTCAGAATCTCAGATGCTGGCTATCTGGATATCATGGATTGATCTCAATGGAAAACATCAACACCCTGCTATGGATAGATTGAGTTACCAATGGGAGGAAGGAAATCCCCATCTGATCATGCAATAACAAAGTGGATGCATTATTGCCTTGGTATGCCCAGAGTATAAACTATGCATGAATGGCCACACATTCCTTGAACACAGCTCTCATTGGGCCAGAGTGTACACCACAACAGATGAATGAAAACAAAGGCACCACACCGATATCACAGATTAGTGAATCGTTTCCCCTGTCCCGCGTGCAGTATGCGTTTTGTTTATTTATTCAGAGAGCCGTCACAGTCGTTCTCTGTCGGAACAGGTTCACAGCGACTAAAGATCTTGAACGATGTTCTGTTTCAAGTCGTAATGATGTTGAATTTGAGGTGATGGGGTTTTAGCCCGACCTTTACCGGCACCTATATATCTTCACTGCTTCAATATGGTTCAGTGGTACAGTGGCATTACTATGAGGGGTGTGGGTGGTGCGGACCGGGTGACATCATCAGACGGGGTGACACCAAAATGACTGTCTATAAAATTTTTGTGTAGCATTTCAGTATTATTGAATTGTATTATTTTTTATCAACATATCCCTGCAGTTAGTTTAACAAAACAAAAACGTTTTTCGTATGCCCACCTTACATGTACTGTATCAATATACCAACAAGGCATATTTATACGAAAAGCATAATGGAGAGGGAGCGATCTCTGCTCTGCTGCACGTCCCCGTTCCCTGTTTCTCCAAACAAAAAAAATACTCTTTCGTTTTAAATAGAAAATCCTTCTGTAATGGGAAGACTTTCTCAGTCACTCTCTCAGGCTCCGCAGCGCCGTCGATACCCCACAACCGCCAACATGTGAATAAGGCGAGTACCGAGTACATATTTATTTCCTCTTCAAACACTGCGCACTGGGTGACACAAACCCTAGTCACGCCGCTGCTTTGGTAGACAGCATTTTCAGGTTTGCACATCCAATTTGTCGTTTATTCATCTACATTTTGTTTGATATGATTGTCCTTAAGTTAGTGGTTTACATTAAGCCTGTGGACACAATAATATCACAGTGGGATTTCTTCATGTCTTGTCGCGGCTCACAGGTCATTAACGGCAAAGCCTTGTTTTGTCAACTATTGTTCTTTTCAGCATTTATGCCTGGGTTGTCAACCTCAATTTACAGAATTATGTTCCCTATTGTTAACATGTTTTTTTTTTATCAACTATGAAGCCCAATGTGTTAAGGGTTGAGGCTCACAAATGTCAATTCTGTCATCTATACATTGATCAAAGATGTATTGCTTTCTGTGCAAAGTAAAGAGGGAGAAAGTTATTTTCACATGTCCTCTCATATGAGACATTACTGTGCTCTATCCGTCTATGTACACAAACGCGCAAATTGTAATAATAACGTCATGTCGGTAAATCACAGACTAGTGCCAATCCAGTAGTTTATAATGAGCAAATTATAACCAGAGAGAGAGAGATTCCCTTTCGGAGGTATCTACACATGGTACCTCTGCAAATTAAATCTCGGACTAAAGCCACTGTCATGCCCCACACCTCCCCCATTGTTTTATAACAGGATAGACCTTTTCAGGCTGTCCACGGGAGTCCGGCAAATGAGGCGTGACGTGACAGGCGCGACTGCAGTACAAGGTGACGGGATGCGGAGGCGAGCGAGGACGTCAGACACATTTTATTTCAAAGCACCTTTCGGGCTCTCTCTCTTTAGGGAGACGGAGTGCCTGGAGGCCCTGCGTCGCTGACAGCGGCAGCAGTGACAAAACCAATTTCCTCGAACTGACTTGATTAGTCTGAGAGCGGCTCATGTCTAAATACACAAAACAAGGTTCACCAGGTTCTTCTTTGGCCTCTTACTATTTTCACACACACACACACACCCACCGTGTGTTTGTGTCAAGATACTGTGTATCTTTGAGCGAACTCTATGCATGTTGTGTTACTATGCAGAGAAACAACATGGTGCACCGCTGACACACTCCAGATGTATGTCAACGGATCTTTGCCTTTGGTAATTTAATGTTGACTTGGATGGTTGACTTAGAGGTAGACACAGGACAATTGCTCTGTGGTATACTCGATTCTGATTGGTCTGCGGTGAGTTATTTCTGAAAACAGCTGCTGATCCGCTCATAATCCCCGTTGTCACAGGCAACCACTTCAACAACTGTGTTCCCTCGTGTCACTTCCATTCCACTAGCGGCAACATGTTGTGCCACTTCATAGAAACTACAACGGCAAACTATAAAAGACTTGAAGAGATAAATGCTCATACGTCTAATTTCACATTAATAACAGTCAATAAATACATCAGGTGTAGTGCAAAGTTAGCTTATCCAGGGAAAATATTTCCTGCTCAAGTTCTTAATTGTCAAATGAAAAACAAAACAGGCAGTAGCAGTCATTGCTGGCAATGAAATTCTTGTGATCCAAGCTTTATTCAACAATGCAGCTGAGTAAGATAGCTTTTTATTTTTTCTTTAAAGAAAAAGTCAAATTAAGAAAATATAAAGTAATATTAAATTTAGTAACAAAAAAGTAATAAAAGTATTGAAAAAAGTATTCAAGTGTAAAAAGGTAAATATATGTACCATAGCTAATATACCGTATATAGATTATAAAACGATGCAGTGGCTACATCCCATTTGCAGTGCAAAGGATGTTTGACCATAATGTGCATGTGATGTAGTGTGTTAAGGGTGTACAGTGCGGTAAGGTGTGTGGTGTGTGTCAGAATAGAATAGAGACACAGAGAGAGAGAGAGCGAGAGTGTTATGACCGGAGCTAGGAGGGACCCAAAAGCACGACACAGAGATGGGAGGCAGATGAAGGATGTTTATTAGACCACACGGTGGAGATGGCCAGGGGGACCCGGCTAGGTAGGGCTGGAGCAGGGCAGGGCAGGGATGATGACGACCGGGAAGAAGGGGTCCAGGATCCGGGTGGAGAGATGGGGAACCGGGCTGGATGGAGAGGGAGGGACAGACTTGGTCGACGAGAGGAGACAAGCAGGTTAGGGGAAGATGAAACAAGGAGACATAAACTAGGAACAAGCGCTAGGACTAGGAACTAGGCCAGTAGCAGTACAACTTGGGTAAGCTAGTTGATGGTCTGGCAATGAGTGACTGGGGAGCTGGAGAATAAATACTGTGTGGGTGATGAAGGTAATTGATCCCAGGTGTGTGAAATTGGCCTAAGGGAGGAGCCGCAGATGGGTCAAGAGCGGCCTCTAGTGGTGCTGGGAGGCCGTGGGCCTAACAGTACCCCCCCCCTACGGACGACCCTTGGCGGACATCTGGAACCGGAAGGGCAAGTGCGGTTGAAATCCCGGATGAGGGAGGCATCCAGGATCTGTGTCCGGGGGACCCAGGAGCGTTCCTCCAGGCTGTACCCCTCCCAGTCCACAAGGTACTGAAGGCCCCTCCCCTGGCGCCGCACGTCCAGCAGGCGCCGCACTGTGTAGGCCAGGTGATCGTCGATGATGTGGGGGGATGTGGGGGCTTGGCGGGGAGGGAAAGGGGGCTAGAGACCATTGGCTTAAGCAGGGACACATGAAAGGTTGGGTGGACACGGAGGGAGGGAGAGAGGCGGAGACGTACGGCACAGGGGTTGATGATGGATACAATGGGGAAGGGACCAACATACCGGAGAGCGAGTTTTCCGGAGTCCACCTTGAGGGGCAAGTCCTTGGTGGAGAGCCATACCATCTGTCCGGGGACGTACGTGGGTGTGGATGCACGGTGCCGGTTTGCCTGCCGCTGGGACTTGGTGGATGCCTGGAGTAGGGCAGAGCAGGCCCTCTTCCACGTCCTCCGGCTGTGACGGATGTGGGCCTGGACGGAGGGTACCGCGATCTCAGCCTCCTGGGCAGGGAACAGTGGGGGCTGGTAGCCCAGAGAGCAGTGGAAGGGCGACAGGCCAGAGGAGGCGTTGACCAGGGTGTTGCAGCTGGTCGCTCCAGGAGGAGGGGTTGGTGGTCGTAAGGCAGCAGAGCATGGCCTCCACCTTGCCTGCTCCATCTGGCTGTAGGTCTGGGGGTGGAAACCGGAGGAGAGAGTGACCTGTGCCCCCAGGGCCGAGCAGAAGGCATGCCAGACCTGGGAGGTGAATTAGGGACCTCTGTCTGACACGCCTGCCGGGATGCCGTGGCGGCGGAACACCTCGGCCACGAGCAGGTCTGCGGTCTCCCTTGCGGATGGTAGTTTGGGCAGGACGAGGAAGTGAGCCGCCTTAGAAAAGCGGTCCACCACCGTGAGGATGGTAGTGTTGCCCCGGGATGGTGACAAAGTCTAGGGCGATGTGGGGCCAAGGACGAGTCAGAAAGGGTAGGGGGCGGAGGAGGCCAGAGGGGGGTCAGGTGGAGTTCTTGGACCGGGCGCACGTGGGACAGGCGGAAACGAAGGACCGGGTGTCAGGGAGCAGGGTTGGTCACCAGAAGCGCTGTCGGACGACGGCCAGGGTGTGGATGATCCCGGGATGGCTGGCAGCTGAGGCGGGAGGCATGGGCCCACTGCAGAACCTGGGAGCGTGTGGTGTCAGGGACGAACAGACGGTTAGGGGGTCTGGTATCTGGGTCGGGCTGGTGTTCCTGCGCTCAGGTGACAAGAGACTCGATTTCCCAGGTGAGCATGGCGGCAAGGCAAGGGGGTGGAAGGATGGGTTCTGGATCCCCAGCATTCTCCTCTGCCGTGAGCACGTGGGACAGGGGGTCAGGCTTGGTGTTCTTCGTGCCTGGGCGGTAGGGTAGAGAGAAGTTAAACCGGCTGAAGAACAATGCCCACCTGGCCTGCTGGGAGTTGAGTTGCTTCGCTGTCCGAATTTAGGCCAGGTTCTTATGATCTGATTCAAGATTCAAGATTCAAGAATTTTATTTGTCACATACATATACATACTTTCATACATATATGCAGTAAAATGTAATGCAACGCACCCGGTGATAGCACACAATATGTCCTAGGAAAAAAAAATAAAAGTAGAAAATTCCTTTCTAATAGACCGACTAACTGACTCCTAAAATCTGTCCAGACGACGAAGGGGTGGTTTTCTCCCTCAAGCCAGTTGTGCCACTCCTCCAGGGCTAATTTGACGGCCAGGGGTTCCCGGTTGCCCACGTCATAGTTGCGTTCGGGTGGGGTGAGCCTGCGGGAGAGAAAGGCACAGGGGTGGCGCTTACCGTCGTATGAGCGCTGAGACAGTACCGCTCCTACTCCAGTGTCCGAAGCGTCCACCTCTACCACGAACTGGAGGTTGGCGTCGGGCTGGGCCAAGACCGGGGCCGACGAAAGCAGCTTTTGAGGTCGAGGAATGCGGCCTCGGCGGTCCATTTGAAACCTACTGCGGTGGAGGTAAGGGCTGAGAGGGGAGCGCTGATATGGCTAAAGTTTCGGATGAAGTGCCGGTAGAAGTTTGCAAAACCGAGGAATCGTTGGAGTTGCTTCCTATTGTTTGGGGTTGGCCACTCCGTCACGGTGGCCACCTTTTTCGGGTCAATCCCCAGCCTCCCTCGGCAAATGATGTATCCTAGGAAGGAAACGGACGGAACATGAAAGACACATTTCTCGGCCTTGACGAACAGAAGGTTCTCCAGGAACCACTGCAGCTCCAGGCTTACGTGTCTCACGTGGTCAGAGAAGGATTTGGAAAATATCAGGATGTCGTCAAGGTACACAAAGACAAATGAATTGAGCATGTCCCGGAGGACATCGTTAATCAGGGCCTGGAAGACCGCTGGGGCATTTGACAGACCGAAAAGCATTACCAGATATTCAAAGTGTCGAGCGGGATGTTGAAGGCAGTCTTCCATTCGTCCCCGTCGCGGATGCAGACCAGGTGGTAGGCGTTGTGGAGGTCAAGAGGGTAGCCGGGAGCAGAGGACGGGAGAGAGGGTTGGAGCTGGAGCGGCTGGAACGTAACGTAATTATAATACAAATGCCTATTGTCATACTTTTTAGGGGGGATGATAGCTCAGGCGGTAGAGGTGGTCATCTAGTAATTTCTAGATTCAAGATTCAAGATTCAAGATTCAAGATTTTTATTTGTCACATACATATACATACTTCCATACATATATGCAGTGAAATGTAATAAATGTTTAAAGGTCATTTTTTAAAGGTTGCTGGTTTGATCCCAGGCTCCTCCTGCTAGCATGCTGTAGTGTCCTTGAGCAAGACACTTTACCCCTGATGGCTGCGTCCGTCGGTGTTTGAATAATTGTAAGTCGCTTTGGATAAAAGCATCTGCTAAATGTAATGTAAATTTTGAACAAGTTCGATATTTTGGCCAATAATATCCTTATTAGACAGGTACTAATACCATGACTATTGTCTCTTTGTAAAGACCAGTGTGGTGTGGGGATGGTGTGGTTTGAGCAGCAACACCTGTCCTGGGTCTAAGTAACTGAGGCCCAGGATGAGTGTGGCTGCATACCTGTTGCTTGTTGGTTGGTCTAACAGTTGGTTTAACAGGTTAAAGCCCCATTCCCACACACACTCTGCAGAGGAGCCCTTGTCATGACACATGTCAATCTGCTCCGGGGCCTATTCCATCTTGGGTGGAATGCAGTATCTTGGAGAAATAAATTACTTGACTTGCTTTCACTAAGGACTCGACTCGACTTAAAATAACCTTTTAGATTACTAGAAATATAAAATGTTTCCTCCCCATCATTTTTAAACAGTGAAATCCTGACAGCCAGACTAAACATCAAACTTTGTTACACTCCGTCCCTGTTCGTCATTTTTTAAATCGAAAGTGATGACTCCTGGCACAGTCACGGCTGTCATGATGATCTGATCTGATCACACTGTGTGTGTGTGTAACGAGCAGGAGGATAACGAGTGCTTCTCGTTGAAAAAACGTCAGGTAGCGAGGAGCTTGACTGGCAGGGTAGTAATGCAATCATGGCAATGCCCAGTGTGCACACGCATACCACGTAACATTACAATTGTACATGACACTTGTAATGTAAACATTGACAATGTGGAACATTTTGATATTTTATATTATTATTAGGGATGTGCGATATGACGATATATATCATGAGACGAAAACTTGTATCATCTATATATAGCCCGACCGATGCGGCATAGTCAGACTTCTTGTTTTGGTGAGTAACTCAAAAGTAGTGTAAAACAGTGGGTACAGGATACATAATCAATGTTTTGTTGTTTATTATACATCTTTATACTAAATTTGGACATATCGGCTGCATAACTGCCGATCCCGATGTGGTCAAAAAAGTCGAATAAATACAGATATCGGTCGGGCTTTTATACAGCTGCTGTATAAAAGCCAGTCACTATGTCAGCACAGAACTGCTTTACTGCAATATGTGACATAATTCGGAGCCACCGTGCTTTACGTAATTTGCACGTGGGAGCGAATGTAAACAAACGCGGGGGAGTGCAGCGCTTCGCAGACCAATCAGGGTGCACAATGCTTAATATGGAAGACAACTTACAACTTTCTACACACCGACTGGTATTTGATAAGGAAATGTCAAATTGCACATGGAGTACTACAACATTTGGCCGTCTGCTACTGAGCCATGACAACATGAGGTGAGGGGGATTCATTTATTTTCTGTCAAGTCAAGTTGCAGGTCATCGACTTTTGTCCAAGTCACAATGCCTACGGTCCCCATCTCTGGTTAACACACGTTTTATTTAGAAATTTGACAACTTTTCTAACAGTGACAAACACAGGGCTGTAGAGATGGGGACATCATAAAAGGGTTGCAACACTGAGGATGTGGGAACACTGTTATATATATTTTTGTTGGACATTTTTTTTATACATGCCCATAAGCAGCCATACTGGCAACAGCATTCATTGTCTTCAAAAGGGCAACAGGCGACTAATGAGCCGCTATGGCTATTTGGAGGCAAATCCTATTGTATTAAAACAAAACAGACAACAACTGGAATCACACTGGAACAAAAATTGTTCCAGTGTGATTATTATCATCATCATAATTATAAATTATTATAATTATTATTATTATTATTATTGATGATATATTTCATGATGAAGATCCACCATGCTAAGATCCACGCATAACCCCGCGGTTCACAAACCTAGTGAGCCCAGCCATCGCCCGTATACAGCCAGATATGCGGCCCCTTCACGACCGCCAGCGCCCACACTGCATCCCACATCCGTGATGAAAAGCAGCCATCAAGGGGCCGTGGAAAGCATCTGGCACTCTTCGTAGCCCACAGCAGGCCAGAAACCGCCCTCAGGTAGACTAAACCTTTCAAGATCACGAGTGGAACACAGTCTCTCACCTGGATCAAGATTCAACATGTTTATTTGTCACATACATATGCATACTTTCATACATATAACGTAATTTCTTCCTAGCTAACTAACTGAAACTAACTGATTCCTAAAACGTAATGCAGTTAGAGAATAAAATAATATCGTAGCGAGCTAAGGCTTCTTCGAGCGCGAAAGAGGCAGGAGATTTAATTTCACGACCAAGCGCAATGTTATTAATCGGAGCTCTACGTTCATTCACCACACTGCTATCACGGCAGGCAGGTCACTAATGGCACAAATGCTCTCACTCCTGGTGTAACAATCTTAACACATACAAGTAATAGCAATCTATCATAACACATGTAACATGGCTAACTAACACTAACAACAGCATAACAATTAACATTACATAAAACAATCCCCTTCCCCGACAACCCCAAAAAACACAAACAAAGCATGCTGGGAAATCTGAAATCTTCATGATGAAGACTCAAAAAGATAATACAGAGTAGGGGTACAAAATAAAAAGGAATAGAGTTATGTATATGGGGTAGGCAATTTGTAGTTACAGATATGTGCAGTAAAGTGCATGCGAAAAAAGTATGGAGTATGGAGATATACAGTACAGTATACAACAGTACAACACAGCAATACAGTAACACCGAGCAGAACAGCAATACAGCACAGTATGCAGTAACCCAGAACAGTGATACAGTATGCAGTACAGTATGCTACATACAGAACAGAAACATAGTGGGGCCTGTGTGAGAGTCTCAGTGCTTTTTGATCGGACCCCTGGTGAGTTCAGCGTTGACTGTTCTCATGGCTTGCAAAAGGAAAAATCTGTCTCAATCTCTGTTCTTGCTGTGTGACTGTGGAGGCGCTTGCCCGACAGCAGTAGCTGGAACAGTCCATTGTTTCGGTGATGAGGACCCTTCATGATCCTGCGGGCTCTGCTGCTACACCTCCTGGTGTATAAGTCCTGCAGGGAGGGGAGGGTAGTTCCAGTGGTACGTTCGGCTGAATACACCACACTCTGCGGGGCCCGCCTGTCTTGAGCAGTACAGTTCCCAAACCAGGCAGGGATGTTGCCTGTCAAGATGTTCGAGAGTTCTTCCAGACTAGAAGGACTTGAGGATCCTCACCGAGACCCTGAATTTCTCTAGCTGCCTGAGGTGGTAAAGATGCTGCCTCGCCTTTCTCACCAGAGTGTCTGAGTGTATAGTCCTCCCAGGGACTTGAAGCTGCTCACCCTGTTAGGCCCACGGCCTCCCAGCGCCACTAGAGGCCGCCCTTGCCCCATCTGCAGCTCCCTACTCAAGCCCAATTTCACACACCTGGGACCAATTACCTGCACAGTATTTAGCCCCAGCTTCCTAGTCATTCCTTGCCAGACCGTCAACTAGCTGTCCTCGAGTTGTAGTGCCTAGTGCCTAGTGCCTAGTGCCTAGTGCCTAGTTGTCTCGTCTTCCCCTTACCCGCTTGTCTCCTCTCGTCGACCCAGTCTGTCTCTCCAAGTCCAGCCAGCCCGGTTTACCTGCCTGTCTCCGCTCGTCGACCAAGGCTCTCCGTCCATCTCCATCCAGCCTGGTTCCCCGTCTCTCCACCTGGATCCTGCACCCCATCTCCTGGTCATCATCATCCCTGCCCTGCCCTGCTCCATCCCCACCCGACCGGGTCGCCCCGGCCAGCTCCACCGTCCCGGCTAATAAACATCCTTTGCCTGCCTCCCGTCTCCCTGTGTCGTGCGTTTGGGTCCCTCCCAGTTCAGGTCGTGACACACCCTGTCAACAGAAGTCCCATTAATCACCAACAGAGTGTGCGTCCTCGGTTGGAGTCCCATTCTAAAGTCCACAATCAGCTCCTTAGTTTTGCTGACGTTCAGGAGGAGGCTGTTGTCCCGGTCCCAGAGTAACAGGTCAGCCACCTCCTCACAGTAGGCCTTCTCATCGTCGTCGGTGATCAGGCCCACCACGACGGCGTCGTCAGCAAACTTGATGATGGTGTTGGAGCTGGACCTGGCCACACAGTCATGTGTGTACAGGGAGTACAGTAGGGGGCTGAGGACGCAGCCCTGGGGGGGATCCTGTGTTAAGGGCGGGGGTGCTGGACATGTGCCTCCCCACCCTTACCACTGAGAGGAAGTCCAGGATCCATGCACACAGTTAATCCTGGGAAATATATATTGTAAAATCAATCAACATCTGTTTTGACATATTTGGGGAGAATGGGATGTATGAGCTAGTATTGTTATTGTAACTTGGGAACAAAGTAAATTATAATTTTCTGTGAAGAAAGAAAATTTGCTGTTACTACTACATATTATAATGCAAAGCTGAAAAATCACATACTATTTTTTTGTGATCAAATGTTTAGAAACCATTCGCCTGGAATCCTCTCTCCTTCTCATGTATGTGTCCTGACAGAGCGTGTTTAATTTCGACCATTTATTCAATTGCAGTGTATCACCATGAGATGGCGCTAACGTCACAAAAACCCAATCACATTCCTGCGTTATTGTCCTTTGAACCCTGACTAGAGGTCATCTTTCAAAATGCAGTTGTTTTTTGTCATATCAATGAAAACAGGTCTTAATGATTTATTTGAATCTACATGTTGCACAGCTGTTTTATTTAAAAATGGGAGCTGTTTTTTTTTATTTACATTTTTAAAATTACAAAGTTAAATAGCTTTGTAATGAGAGCACTCAAACTAGGTCTATGTTAATGACTATTTATAGTTTCATGTTTATTGTCAAATACTTGATAACAATGCAAGCGTTACCAGTACTGAGATTCTTAGTCTCAGAGTTAACTCAACTTTACATAATACCTAAAATAAGGGCATAGTAGTGATTAAAATAAAACAGTTTTTAAAAACAGAATTTAAAGAGTATTTAAACAGTTAACTTTTAAACTAAATGTAGAAATCGAAAATGGAAAGAAATAGTGTAGGATGAATAATATCAAAGCCTTTACCTAAAAGAAAGACAAAATAAAATGCAGACAATAATGACAGTGATTAAACTTGATAGTGGACATCTTAAATAGTCTTGGGCCAACACAATGCAGTGTCATATGTGAGAGAAAAATGCATATGATCAAATATTTGAATTATGTTTAATATGCTATATATAGGACAAAAGCCTTTTGTATGTTACGTGCTTTGAAAAGATTGCCTCTGGGTTTTAAAGGAGCCCCCCAGAGTTTGTGAAAAGAGACTGTTCTTTCTCTACAATATCAATCGTAGTACTGAAGAACCAGATCACATTTAATCCTCATTCAACCCTGTATGGACATAAGGATAACCCCAGGGGGGCTTGAAAGAGCATTGTAAGGGATAGTAGGATTGTACCTGTGACCGGAGTTTGATTGTACCTGTGAAATCACTGTTTGAGGGTAACACCCGGGGAGACAATTGAGGGGCACAGTCTTGTAAATGACATCTGACCAATGGCACACAACCTCTCTTTGGTATAAAACTCTCTTGGTCTGTAGTTGGGGTAGAATGATCAGAACACTGCTTTGGGGCAGCTCTGAATCTTTCTCTTTATTCTGCAGAATAAATATCTTTAATACTGTCAGTTTTGTTTTCTTGTAGCGGGCAGATTAACCTCACCAACCACGCAGGAGAATTTCTACAACACATACTGAATGGCAAGATAGACACAGTGTTGTAAGACAAACACTGCAATGTACTACTAAGAGGTACGACAAAACAGGTATGCAATACTTGATCAATTAAAGTGAGTAGTTTTAAACTTTTACTAGCCTCTTTTTAAAGTGGCCAAGTGTGTGGATTTATAGCTTCCAGGCTTCGACCTTTTGATTTCAAAATGAGGGTTTTTGAGCTATCAGATTTTTAATTTACTTAAAATAATTGTGAAATACCACAACAAATTTCTGCATTTGAGCCCCTCTGTCGGAGAAACGGTCCCCCATTTGTACAAACCTTAAAGTGACTAAACAATTTGTGGATCTTTCTGAACACTCAAGATTGTTTAGCTGTTGATACAGTTTAAACTCCATGGTTTACTTAACTCAAATATATGAATGACCTTATCTTCTAAACCTTACACTGCTATTATGTACATTATCACCTCAATGCTAACCCTGCTATCTGCGGTTGTTTTAATGTCATTCATTCATTCATTCATTCATTCATTCATTGTCTCAAGCTCACACAGAGGAATGTTTTTCTGAAAGTTTTGTGTTTATTTTATACAAGCACAGTATGGAACCAAATGATAATGGCACACTACTTTATACGTGTGTCTGTGTGTGTGTGTGTGTGTGTGTGTGTGTGTGTGTGTGTGTGTGTGTGTGTGTGTGTGTGTGTGTGTGTGTGTGTGTGTGCATGCTGTATGGGGCTGCGTAGCCACAGACCGGTCGGAGTGCCCATGCGGACCACTGTCCACCCCCAAAAGCACCTACAATGGGCACCTGAACATCAGAACTGGACCATGGAGCAATGGAAGAAGGTGCCTGGTCTGATGAATCACGTTTTCTTCTACATCATGTGGATGTGGGTTAGGGTCCGATCCGATGGAGCATCCGTGGGATGCGCTGGAGCAACAAGTCTGATCCATGGAGGCTCCACCTCACAACCTCCAGGACCTAAATGATCTGCTGCTAACGTCTTGGTGCCAGATACCACAGGACACCTTCAGAGGTCTTGTGGAGGCCATGCCTCCACGCGTCAGAGCTGTTTTGAGTTTTGGAGATACACAATATGAGTGGTTATTAGTGGTGGTTTTTATGTTGTAGCTGATTGGTTTAAACTAATTTATGATGGTTTGCCAATATGTACGCTGTTTCGTAAATCACACATAAGAGCTGTAAATGTATAACAACCGCTGTTTCAAATGTATTTGTAGTCTTCTTGTGTCTCTCCACTGATAAAATATTTGTATTAATGTAAACAAGACTTACAGTTGTAAGGGAGAAGCTGTGATGGTATTCTTTAGTGGAGGTGAGTGGGAGCTGTTTCTTCTCATCAACCAGAGCTTTTCGTAGATTTCTGAGCAAAGTCAATCATGTTGTGCATGTTGTAAAGTTCACCTTGATCTATTTTGTATTTATCCATCGACCTTTATTTCTAATTATTGTACTTGATAACAATGTGGCTGCGTGGCATCCAATGTGAGAGGGCAGGGCCTGTTTGCTATGTGTTATCTTGGCTTGAATACACATGTAGTTGAAGCTCAACAATTATGCACTCAAAGTAACATTGGATTTAACCAGTATAAATCATCTCTCCATGTAACTGGCAAACTCCAATGTTATAACAATGTTCAAATTGTCCACTGATGGAGCTCTGGTATTACTACTCTAACTCTGCTATTAACCATATAGTCTAGAAATGAAATGTAAACAGGAATTAGAATGGGTCATATAATCTTGCTCAACACAACACAGATACATCCAATATTACCAATATGGCCACATGCTCTGACTATCAAAGTTGTATATAATAAAGGGTGGTGCTGTGGTGTGTTAGAAAGTCATTGTTTGCTCAGTTACAATAATGTTTCTGCTGGGCAGAGTGCTTTCAGAATTCACCAAACAGTCAAATTTACTAGTGATCGTTTGTTTGCTTGTTTGATTGACAAGTATATTAGGTTTGGACAAATATTGTTGCTTAGCGAGAGGCTAAATTGTGCCCCTGGTCTTCTAGAGAGCAGGACATCAAATATTTACCTCTACCCCTATTTGGATTGAATACTGACTTGAATAATTACTAGAATAAGTACCACTATTACATTTTTAAAACTAGTAACATTGCAATTGTTAGTAGTTACAATTGAAATAGTTACTAGTATCTAATAAATAAGTACTAGTACCTAATACATTTTTCACAATTTATATATATATATATATATATATATATATATATATATATATATATATATATATATGTTTTTTTTTAACTACAGCCTTTAACATTCATATAATATATAACAACATAAAATTGCTGTATTGACACAAAACAAAGAGAAGAAAAATATAAACAACAACAGACAACAACAAACAAAAACTCAAAACAAGAATGCTTCTGTTTAACAAATGGTAATCTATACAAAATGGAGTAAATTAATTGCAATTTGTGTAAAGTATAGCAAGTATTTACAAGAAAAATTTAAACTGTACAAGCTCGGAAACTGCATAGTCCACAGAAATTTGTGATTGACTTCATCGTCTGCTAAATCGAAATCCTCAACACAGTTAACGAAGGGCCTCAATATTTTCTCAAATACATGCTGTTTAGCCTTTAAAATGTAAGTTATCATTTCTAATGGAAGGCTCGATAACATCCATCTAATCCATTGAGTAGTGTTTGGTCTGTGAGTCTTTTCCATAACAGTGCTATACATGTTTTGCCATAAAGCCAGCTGAGGACTATAAATGTTCATTCATTGCCATATTGGACAATATTGCGATAAGAAATGTGGTTCTTTTAAATATTTTTTTACATCATACCCTATCGTATTCATGTGTTATACAATTGCAATTTTAGTTTGTTTCCATAGTTGTTGTTTTTTTTTTTTACTTTACTGTGTCTGAATATATGCATTGTGTTTGTATTGTGAATATAATATTGTTCAACTGGGAAGTTTGAAGGAACCCCCCCTTTTTTTTAGGTGGCAAGGTGCCAGGTATTAAGGCGATGCGTCCAGATACGCAGATAGCCTTGGCTGTTGAGCAGTCTGGCTTGGGAATGTCACTTGGACTTTATTGGGATGCGTCTGCCGAGGTGATGGAACGAGACTGGACGATAGTCGAACACTGTGACACCTCTGAGTGTATGACAGTTTATTTGCACAATGGATTTAATACCACAGTGTGTACATGATTACAGAACATACAGTATATGTTTGTAAACCATTCCGAGTCTGTTCAAATATTTACAGAAGCTAGCAAATAAAGTATGTTATATATTTGCTCTCTTTGGTTATTTAAGAGTGTTTTGTCAGTTGCCAAAGACCTCTCATGGTTAGGGTGGATGAGAGGCATTATTTTTTCCTGCTAAATGATATGTTGCACATGGTTAAAATATAGCAAAAAATATAGTAAACTTTCTCATTGTTGTCACACTCTTATAACATACTGATATACCTTTCAAGATTGCGAGTGGAACACTGTCTCTCACCTGGATCAGGTATAGTAACAGCGTTACTCACGGGAAATACGGGTTCGATCAACATCTGTTTTTACATGCTTGGCACCAGTTTGCGGTCCGGTGGTTGGGAACCCCTGGAGAAGGTGATCTGTGAGCTAGTATTCTCATTTCAAGTTGGGAACAAAGTAAATTGTAAATTTCTGTAAAGAAACCACATTTTCTGTTGCTTCTACTTATTGAAATGCAGTGCTGAAAAGTAAGATGCATTTTTAATTGTAAGTGAGGTAAAAGTATTTTATTTAAATACAATTTGGGTGTATGAGTACTTTAGGCCTATATTGCAGTTGAAGCCAAAAGTGCTCCTTTGCTGAAGTCTATAAAAACCTGGAAAGCTGATAATAGTGGGCTCACTGTTTAAAAAAGAAGACCTCAAATGTTTTAGCCTTAAAAAACACATTTGGAAATATTTGTAGAATAGAGGACTACCAGATTACTGTCTTTGGGGTTAAGTATTCTTCTGTTATAATGTTCAACTATTAAGCTCGTTTTGATCTCACTGTATCCAAAACACACTTTTAATCTATTTTATTATACATATTATACTGTACACTCCATAGATCACCATCAACTATGGCTGGGACCGTACATCCAATTCTGTCTGTTCTCCCATTACGGGGACTGGTGGATGAGAAATCCAAGGTGTTGGTGGAAAATCTCCCTCCTGGGCTTCCAGTAACTCTGCACTCTCTTCACTGTTCTGAGAGCAATAAATATTGGCAGTCATATGGCCACTATGTCAGTGACAACAGAGGCATAGTGAATGGTAGGTCGAATCGTTCAACTTCTTTGTTACTTTATTAACAACTACTACCAAAACTACTCCATGCACGTGAGGGAATGCTCTGATATCATTGTTACTGCTTGCAGATGGGATGACTGGAAGACATTTAAACTTAACACCGTACTGTAGTATTACTTTTATGTTATTATTTTATTAAATCATATGACTTTATCATAACTATGCCCAACAATAAAACATTTTTTACATACAGGCACAGATACAATGACTCGACACAGGTTCCTGAATTCATCTTGCCAAATCTGATTTTAATAGCATTTCTAACTTTTTTTTTATAAAGAAAATGCAGAGCTAAAGGTCCTATATCGCTTTACACCAAAATGGGTCTGACCATGTGAAGCTGAAGAGCTGCAGGGATTAACTACTCGGTCATCAATATTTTTCAATGAAAGCCATTGAATTTTTCCATACTTCCTTTAGTTTTGAGTGATTCAAGTTATGGAGGAACCTACACAGGAAAAGAACCCATGGGTTTGCTGTGGAGCATGCACAACGAAAGCAACCAAAAGTAATGTGAATTAATGTAATTTCCATTCATTGAGTGCGCTAATAGATGTCTACAGCATTTGCTGTGATGCAGTTTTTTGTGCCAAAGTAACTTACTATATGTATCTCCCTGTCCCTCTCTTCCCTGCATGTTCTTTAACATGACCAGGTTTAACAAGAAGAATGTCCAAACACCCTTGGTGATACACATCTCGGTGTACAGAGGACATGTTGTCAAGGGCTTCAGAGAAAATCCTCCAATGGCCTCTGTGGTTGTAGAGAGATGGTACATGGCACCAGGCGTAAAGAGGATAGAGGTCAAAGAGAGAGGAATCACCGGTACCCTCTTCATACCCCCAGGTACACTAATCTCACTAACTAAACTAACTAACTAAATACCTAAATAATAATAATAACTAAATACATTTCACAGTTTGGTTTGCAGTAAAAACATTTTTAAATAAGAAAACGCTATTAGTCCTTGAGGGGAATTCAGCAGAAGTTGACAGACCAGTGCTGACAGGTGATGAGTGTGGGCGTTTCTGCCCACCGGTACGGGATTGGGAAGGGGAGATAGAGTCTTCCTGGCAGTGGGGTGCCAACATGGTGAGAGTTTAGTAATAAAAGTAAAAACAAAAAGGCTCGCTACCCAAAATAAGAATATAAAATAAAAGATATAACCTGCGTCTGGGTTTCTCCTCGTCGCGGTGTTGTCTGCAGACGTTGTAGCATCCTGCATGACGCGATCCCCACTGAAAGACAAAACAACATATAAGAAAACTCTCCCAGCCGAGTCCAATCAGCACCAATCTGCCTGATCAGCCTAAAGAGGTGGTACAGGAGGCTGTAGCCGGTACAGGAGGCTGTAGCCGGTACAGCTGCGCTGCCACGGGAAGAAGCCAGCACATCCAGACCATGGCTTAACCATGCCCCCTCGTCTGCCACATACCCCCACCTCCTAACTTAGGCCGGGAGCCGCCAGCCCACTCTCCACCCAAATGTGGACTAACCCATCTGGCTTACCTACCAGCATGATGGGACTACACCAGTCACTTGTAGACTCCTCTATCACCCCCATGTCCAGCATGGCCTTCAATTCTGCCTGCACAACGTTGCCTTTATGTTCAGGCAGGCGATACGGCCCGGAGCGTACTTTCAGCCCCCGGGTCATTTCGACGTGGTGGTAAATTACGGATGCATGTCTGATGCATGTCTTATGCATGTCTGATGAAGACATCAGAAAACTGGCGTAACGTGGCCGCGTCCATGCTCTGTGGCCAGACATGTGGACGCTCCCACCTTCCACTGCTTCAGGAGGTTGTGGAGATAAATCGGAGTCGCCCCGCCCCTGTCTGACCGCACGACCTTATAATTAACCTCCCCAACCCGCAATGTAACCACGAAGGGCCCTTGCCGCTTAGCGACTAATTCAGAGCTGGACGTAGGGAGCAACACAACACAACTCAACGGCGTGATTGGTGTAGCCAGATGATTGACTATTTGGCACTCGGGACACACTAGAGCAGGGGTCAGGAACTGTATTTGCAGCCAAATATTTCTAAATGTATTTCCTTGTGAGCCATATAATATTTAATAAAATTGAATGCAACTTAATGCATGCATTTTTTAAGTAAGGCATACATTTTTAACGTATAACACATCTCTGAGTATTGTGGCCTGCATGCCGCATATTGAAATAAACAATTAAACCCTGCCATGTTGGCGCACCACGGCCAGAAAGTCTCCGTCTCCCTCCCTAAACCCTTACCTGTGGGCAGAGACTCCCACAAGTTGCGCCTGAGCAGAGACCCGGGAGGGGCAGGGCGCCGCGTAAAAGGCGCCCCGGAGTCTTTCTGTGGTCCGCAGCCAGTGCTTGACTACGCCCCTTTGTCCGCCACATTTATATTTAAAATTTTATTTTCAAAATTGTAATTTCTCTTACCTGTTTTACTTTCAAATGACACAGAAAAATTATTTATTACTTGTTTGTTGTGATGAAAAACTTGTCAAAATTGTCTGCGAGCCATATACCGTCATCGAAAGAGCCATAATTGGCTCGCGAGCCATAGGTTCCCGCACTAGAGTCTAGTTTTAGGTTATGTTATTGAGTTAAGTTTAGTTAAGTTAGCTCAACCAACTTAACTAAATCCATTTAAAACTAATTAAACAAAGAAAAGGAAAGTAGATACACTAAATAAAATATATAAAAATGTAAAAAGGAAGTAGAACAATTTTGTAAAAACAATACTTTTTCTCCATATCAGGGCCTGGTCCCTTCCCTGGATTACTGGACATATGGGGACTAGTAGAGAAACTGGTGGAGTACCGTGCTTCCCTGCTTGCGTCCCATGGCTTTGTTACCATGGCACTGAGATATTACTCACCGATTGAGATAAAGCCAGAAGATGTAGATGTAAACTTTTTTGAGGTATGACATTCTTTTCATTCCATTTTACATTGAAGTTAGGGTTGTGCCATATGCGATATGGCCAAAATCTTCTATGCGATATGGGTCATCTCATATATCGATAACGATATACAGATACTCCTCACTTAGCGGCCTAGCTGTTTAACGACTATTCAGACTTACGACCAGCTCTCTGACCAGTCTGTATTGTCCGCTGCATAAAATACTGTGGCGTCTGCGCCGTGTGCGCGACGTCTCAGCGTCAAGCATTGCATCGCGCATCACCATTCTGGGTCTCGCAGTCTGTCAGTATTCACGACACTGGCGTTCACATGGCCACGCCCCCTTACCCTGAAATAACACAAGTACTCGCTTATCGACCAATTTGTTTAACGACCTGGTCCTATGAACGGAACTCGGTCGTTAAGTGAGGAGTTCCTGTATATCACGATATAGCATGTTTTCTGTATATTTCATTTGTAAATACTTTTTATAAAAAAATGCATGGTATAGCCTATTTGTGACACGGCGCAGCATGGGAAGGTGCTTGTCAGGCCTCCCAAATTCACAGGAGAGCCGAAATAAGTGGAAAATATTTGACATATAAATCACAATCCAACTTTTTACATATTTGCAAAATTTAAGATGTGAACTTTAATTCAGTGAAACCTTGACTTAAAGGCGATCGGCAAACATAAAGGTACTTTGGTTCGGCTCGGTAGTCCCCCTCACATTTTGTTGTTGTGGCACAGTAGCAGACGGCCAAATTATGTAATAATCCCTGAATGGTGCCATCATGCAATTTAAGATATCCTTATTAAACGCAAGTCGATGTTTAGTGACAAAGGAAACAACCGTTTTCTACATCAACACCCGTTTTAAAAGATGTAAACAAAGGACAGTGTTTGTTTCTCTTCTGTGTTAAGCTCTGTGCACCATGATTGGTCCCCCACTAATTTCCCGAAGCACCATGTTCGTCCATGTTTGTTTCCATTCTCTCCCACACACAGATAACTTAAAGCATTTTTTTTATACCATTTATCTCGCTACTTTACGGCAATATTTTACATCATTTGGAGTCACACTAAATGATGTAAAATATTGCCGTAAAGCAGCGAGATAAATGGTATTAAAAAAATATATAATGTTTTTCTAACGCCTTACGTTATATGTCATCAAACAGAAGCAGCCCTTATTGAAGTTAATCCCAATGAGGAAAAGTGACCATAACCTCTGTTCTGTTTAATCCTTTTATATGCTACTGTCATCTTTGACAACACAGACAGCAATTGAGATAATCCAAGAGCACCCGCTAGTCATGGAGGACAGAGTTGGAGTGATCGGTATTTCCTTTGGTGGCTCAGTTGCCATAAGAATAGCCAGCTCTGCCAAGGGTGTCAATGTAAGTTAAATACAATTTTAACGTAAGGAATTTTTTCTTCTTTGGCTCGACCTGGAAATAATTCTGTTGTGTAACTTTCTAGCCTTGTTGCTGTGTCTCTGTCAGTGGCAACAATTTATATTCATCTACTTTCCCTCGGGCGCTTGAAGAATTTAGACAGTAGGTCTCATACCTTATGGTTTTTGTAATTACAAAGCACAGCATATAACAGTAATTATGTCAATTAATTTTCTCATGAGATAAACCCTTTCTCCCCTTTAGGAACAACTCCAAATACCGGCAAGGTAAGGAGTCTGTTACAACGTCTGCAGGCCCCGAGGGTAAAGTGGATGTAGGTATACACATTCTAACATGAAAACACAAACACACACACTCACTCACAATTTCATCATATGACTCATTACTGTGTTTCTTCGAAAGATGGGAAGGATTAAGTGTCCTCTATTGTATATCATCGGAGAAGATGATCAGCTCATGCCCAGTGCAGCAATTGCAGAAGATGTAAGTACAGAATTGAGCAAATGAACACAGACACATATTGAGACCAACACTAACCATTTATCCCTATTTTAGGATAATGATTTATGATTGATTAGTCGGACTGACCGGAAGCTTTCACCTTTGACCCTCAGATAGCCAAGATGATGCGTGAAGCTGGAAATGACCACCTGTTGACATCATTATCTTATCCTAACGCTGGTCATCTAATTGAGCCTTCATACATACCCCACACCAGAGAAAGCCATTTTACTTTTTCAAACCAGCCGAAAAGTAAGTATTGGCACTTTCTGGAATAATAATGTTATAATAATATCATTTTTTTTCATTTTGTCAACTAGTTTGATTGACGTCAAAAAGTGGACTTAATATATTGTGTGAATTAACATCTGGGTTCGACTTCACCCCAGTGAAAGGTTTGAGTAAACACAGGCATACTTACTTTAATATGCTTCATTCAAGTGTTTACCCAAAGGTGAGGTAAAAATCTGCATCCATATTTGTTTTTTTGGTTACATGTAGATTGGCCAATATTGATCTTGTTAAATTATTCTGGTCCGTGTGTGTATTACAGTGATATCAGTGTGGGGAGGACACCCTAAACCCCATGCAGATGCACAGGAAGACTCTTGGGAGAAGATCTTGGCTTTCCTGAAGCAGCACCTGTACCCCAGTCCTCACACTGTCCTCCAGGCCAAGATGTGAAAACAAAGAGACATACACATCCTCTGACTACTGCTGTATATACACAATGCTGTAGGTATCAGGAGTAGTCACAGCTGTTGGATCATTTTACTGGAGGGGCTGCACAAGCCCATCCATACGAAACAACATTACATTACATTCGATCTTCATCAAATAATGATTATCATAAGCAGTGATTAATGGTTCTTTCATTGTGGCCATTCCTGATCAAAACAAATAAACATTTACCTGTAATGTTCACATTTATTTTCTGTAGCTTGTTCTAAAACTATTAAGTAGGCCAAGGTCTACCTAAATAGTAACGAAAATTGGGCTCCCGTTACGCACGTAGAGACCCAGTTGAGTGTTCCATTATTTTTAAATACCCCTGTCAGGAATTTTTACATTTTCATTAAAAACAAAATCAAAATAGCTACTGTCTGACAATTATTTTAAGTTTTATATTTACAAGACTGATAATTCGTAAAACAGCAAGTGTAACACAGCGCGTAAATGTGTAATGACTTTTGAGAATTGGAGGCTATATAGCAGGGATAGCAGGCGCAATTCATGGTTCTACAAGCGGCCGCAATCAATTCTTTGTGAATTCGCCTCTCTGTGTGTTGATGGTGGAGCTGGTCCACTACTGGTCAAATAAGGAAATACCTTGACTGCTAGATAAGGATATGGTAGAGGGTGTGTTAGAGGTTGCAAAATCAGTGGCTTATATGTCCCGCTGGATGGTGGTGCTGCTGTGATCGTACTAGGTAGTTTCACGACATTAAGCCAGTTTACGGCTTTAATAGGAAGCCTGACTGACATGCGTTAATAGACACGCACATGGGTCACATGGAGTCGGCTGTGGGTCGAGTATTTCTTATCTCTTAGACTTTAAACTCTAAATCCCTGAGACACAGAGAATTGTATTCTCCACACAAGATACTTGATATCGGGGGTGCAGCTGGGCAAAAGGTACTTTATCTTACCCTTCTAGTACTGCTTGTTTCTGGAGAACGTCTCTGTGGCATACAGGTGGTTATATACTGAGACAAATGTAGTTATTGTAATTCGCCTTGTACGAGTGTCTGCTAAATGACGTAATATAATGTAGTTTAGGGTATACGGACGCCTCAGTGCAGTGCCCCAAGGAAGAATGTGGAGGCCAGGGATTCACCACCCTTGTACAAGTAGGCACCGATCAACCATATAATGAAAGGATCCCTCTTGTGGTTGGCACAAATGTCCTCTGGCTGTTGAAACATTCCTGTAATACGAAAGGAACAGCAAATGCTTTCATTGCTTATCTATTCAGGACGGGTGGGGAATGGTGTACTTTACATTTTGTGCAAGACAAAAACTCAAGCAGAGAATGTTAAAGCACGGCATGTACAGGAAAATATAATAAATAAAGCCTGGTGAGGAGTGCATGTTAAAAGGCATTTTGGCTTGTGTCACTCCATACTAACAGGAGGCAAATCTCAAGCACTAATTCAAGCGAGTCTCAAGTCTCACAATAAATTCAGAGTGATTGTGAAAATTGTATCTCAACATGATATTACGCTCCTGCCAAAAACTATAATTTCTCAATGTTTCCCCATCAAGTCCATAAAACTGGCTGCTTCTGATAGGCCACAAATCCAGGCACTGTTGTGTCAAACCGTTTTCACACAAAAATGAAACCCGGGTCAACCTGATAAAAACAGGCATTGATACCTTTCCTATTGCCAGGAAAAATGTTGATTTTTCTGGTGTGTCACATTCGATGTCATGGTCACGCCGGAAATGGCCGTGTCATGGTTCCAGTGTGATTGGTAACAAAACAGTAGGGGAGATAGCAACTTAAATAAACAGCAACATAAAAATGTAAAATATAGGGCCGTTCAAAAGAATCTGATTGTTCGTGAACGACCCAACACTACAGTAGAAGCAGCACACCAGATACTCTACGCTGCCGGTGCTTCAGTGGTGTAATCCCCACACACAACATTTCACCGTCTCCCTTGCGGAAAAAAGTCATTAACTTTTGATTTGGTTTCAAAATGGGATATGAAATAATGGAATTATACACGGATATTTCTATTTATGCACCAGCGTCTTGAATTTCAACACGTGTTGCATCGCGCAGGTAAAGGGGCCAAAATTAGCGGGTCGACCCGGGTGTCCTGTTCACAATAGAGATGATAGGAGGTGGAGCCGATTAAAACAGGGTCTATTGATGGGTCATTTGACTCGGGAATGAGACTCTGGTTTTTCCTTTCCCACTGGTGACAAATGACGATTGTTAGCAGGTGTTACCGGGTTTTTGATGGAGTGGGAAGGGGATATCAGAGTAAACAGCCTAGGGCTGCGCATGTAGAAGGACTTGAGCTAGACTTTAGAGACAGCCCCATCATACTAAACTAACTACTTAGGAATTTGTTTAAAGAGTACATGCTTAAAAGAATCAACACAGAAGTGCCACATGCTTTTGCCTCATGTTCCATGCTTCATCTGCCGAGTTTGAGGATTAATTGAAGAATCCGACAAACCGTAGTGGTAGAACTACACCAGGTGCATTGACGCCGCGTACGGGCATGGCGCAGATTGCCGCAAGTGCACGTTTCTTATTGAATCCATGTCCTTTGTTGGAGCTACACTGGCCACGTCAGTCGTGTGGGGTCCATATGGCATTTCTCGGCTTTTGCACGCAAGGTCTATTTTTGTTTTCAACTGCTCGTGGCTATGTAAGCCTTTTCCATTGAAACACAACATAAAACTACATACAAATGATTTTGGAAAGAGTACAATCAAATAAAATTGAAGTGTTTTATATGAGCCTACATTGTACCAGAGACCTACAGTAGCGCTGCTGTCGGATTTGCTCATTGATCAAAACTCGTTTTAAATACAAAGAACAAACATGTCCCACTGATCAATATCAACAATAACAGTTGTAGTTTAAATTAAAATTATATTAAAAGTTTTTTATGACAGACCACTATGAAAACATTTTTTATACCTATTAACTGGATAACTGCAGACCTGGTTTGACCTAAAGTTCTGCAGGGATCATTGTGAGGATATGTTGGGAGACACTCTAAACAAACTCGACATGCTTTAATGTAAATTTTAAACAAGTAAGAAGCAGAAATTGAAAAGATTGTTTATTTTTTATTTTTCACACAATAACTTTTAAAAGCGTTGGTTGCATTTTAGACAAAACATATCAAAATGTTTGTTAAAAAGATTTAAAAGCGCTGTTGTTTTCAATATTCCTTCTCTCTCTATAACAACATCGACGCAACTGGGACGCTTCACTGAAAAATCCATGCTCCGTACCCGTTCACTGCACCAATGTGCTTGGTGTAGTTCGGGCATAAATCTCCCCAAAAGTGCTTGTACACAAAATGAATGGTCAACTAACAATGATTGTCGATTAAGGTAGGCTGAGCAGCCTGACCAAAAAGGATGCGTATCCTTTACCTGTTTTGTATCTAATATCAGAAAAGTTGCTTTTCAAGTTTAAATTTGTGTCAAGTACTGTGTAACATGCATTGAGAAAAACCGAACATGTATGTAAAATACAATACAAATACTTGAACAATGCAGTGGAACAAACCATAACTGCAGCAGTTTCGCCTACCAGACGCCTCGCAAGTGGCGTTGTCAGGGACATCTAGCACAAAGACACAGACGACGGGGTTGAAGACATTCGTTTATTGTAGAGTGGGCTAGGTGGAATAAGCCCAGGAGCAGATGGAAATGTATCATGACAAGGTGTCCTCTCCCGAGTGAGTGTGGCGATGGACGTTTGTGTATGTGACCCTGGGCCCCCAATTACCTCGTGCCAGGTCAGGTGTGGCTGCTCAAACCACACCATCCCCACACCACACGCCAAACTGAGGTCAAGGAGAATACCTGGCCGAAGCCTACTCCCCCCACACCACCAGGCAGAGAAGAGAAAAGAAAAGAAAAAGCCTAAATTACAGACTCCGAAACAGGGTTGCTATACCTGAAAAGGACAGAGTCTGACACAGGCTTCCTATACCTTAAATAATGAAAAACAAAACCCATTTCGAACATTTTGTGTTGGGTGATATGTGCTCTGTGCAAATTCTTATATTGGAAGAGTTGCATGTTGGAATCGCTGGTCATGGAAAAGGTGCAAATAAGATTCCACCGGTTGATATCGGTGGAAACAGCAAGGTCTCCTTCCCATTCAGTGGTAGGTAAAGGAAAAGTGTCATCTGTTTTTGATAAAAGTTTGTATATTCTGGAAAAGGGATTTCTTTAATAACCTGTATGAGTAAGATGTTCGATCATCGGAGGTGGTTGTAGGATGCTGTTCGTAAATTTGATTTTAACTTTGAGAGACTGCTGTAGTTGAAGGAATTGCCGTAGACTGTGGCCACCAATATTATACCTGTAGGTTAAAGTTGGGAAGAATATAAGTAAATTGTTTTCAAAAAATGTGTTCCAGATGAGAAATCCCTTGTGTCTCCTAAGACCTGAAGATAAATGGTCTGTTTTTAACCAGAAAATCTGGGTTGTGCCAGATTGGAGTGAATTTATTTGGAGATAGAGTATGTCTACTGAGTTTGAGGAATCTCCACCAGGCTGTCAGAGTCGTTGCACTGAATGGGTTTTCAAAGCAATTATGTTTCCTCATTGATTGAGTAAGGAATGGGAGATCAGATATTGATCAACCCTGACATTCTGTTTGTCTAATTTCATCCATGGCCCAATTGTTGTTCTGGTTGTAACCATTTAATTATTAATTTAAGACGGTTTGCTAAATAGTAGCAAATTATGTTTGGGGCTGCTAGGCCTCCACGGTTTTTGTTTTTCTCTATTGTTTGTTTAATTTGTGGTTTCTTGAATTTCCAACATAATTTATTGATTAATGATTCTAGAGTACTAAATCCATTTACTGTTGGTTGGACTGGGGGCACTGGCGTCTTTTTAAAATATATAGTTTATTTTTGGTAGTATATTATTTTCACTGCTGCTATCCCACCAATTAGTGAGATGGGTAGGTTATTCCATCAAGTGAAGTCTTCTTCAATGGATTTGAGCAATGGAATAAAGTTAAGTGTAAACAAATCTGACAGATTGGTGGAGATATTGAGGTGTCTTGGAATGTGTGGCGTCCCAAGACAGCGCCATCGTCTAAGATAATTACTAAGAGACGGGGCCAAGGGTCCCGAGAGAGGGAGAGCACATCACCAGGGGTCCCGGTGATAAGGGAGGGGGAATGTGACCTGTGACCTATGTAGGGGAATCAAATGGTCAACGTTGTCTTTGGGCAAGAATAAAAGACTCGCCCGAGTTTCATTCGACAGAGAATCCCTCCGGCTCGGTTCTTTCCTAGACATCCATGGCAAGTCTAGTCTGATGCTGTTCTTTTGTAATAAACCTATTATTTTACTCAAGTCAGTGTCAGTGGTCACTCCTTCTTCATCAACACATCAAATTCAAAACTACAATATCAGTACAAAGGTATCTGATGTTGCCCTATGTGATGGTTAAGGGAAGTTTCTGGGTTACTGCATTCCAGTCTTCCCCATTGAGTGTTAAGACTGTGGTTTTAGTCCAGTTTATTGAATAGTCTGAGATAGTTGAAAATGTATATATAAGACTGAACACTCCTAGTAGGGATGATATTGGATTCTGTAAATACAAAAAAAATATCATCTGCATACAACTGATTTTGTGAACAGAATTCGGCACAGTGGCGCAGTGCATTGCACTGCTGCCTCACAGCAAGAAGGTCCTGGGGTCGATTCCCGCCTGGGGCGCTGTTGGCACCGTGCTCCGATGGGTTATCTCCCAAATAGGAGCCTTTCTGTGTGGAGTTTGCATGTTCTCCCCGGGCTCACATGGGGTTTCCTCCACCCCACGTCAGTAAGGAACCCCACCAAAAACATGCATCCATCATCGTCTGACCAGCGATGGTCCCCGGGCGCGTCCACGTATGCTGGCCACTGCTCCTGGCTGTGCCCCCAGAGGAAGGACAAGCCAGGATGGGTCAAATGCAGAGGAACCATTTCACCGGCCACCATCAAAGCGTGTGTGTGTGCAAGCATGTGTTGTAGTGTGGTGTGTTGCGTGACAAATAAAGACTCTTTCTTCTTCCTGTTTGTATGCCAATGATATTACTGTTTTGACGGATGGCCACCACGATGGGCTCAATAAAAACGGCGAATAGCAAAGGGGAGTCCGGACATCCTTGTCTTGTGCCACATTGTAGAGTGAAACGTTGGGAAGTGTGCTGATGACAGAAACAGATGGTGAGTTGTACAGAATTCTGATCCATTGAATGAGTGACTTTCCAAAGCCAAATTTGGTGAGGTTGGAAAAGAGATATGTCCAAATAACTCTGTCAAATTATTTTTCGGCATCAAAAGAAGCAATAACAGTTGATCCTTTGAGATATACCGATCAGACTGAGTAAGTGGGGCATTTTGACCCCTGGCAATGTGCTCTCTCTCTCAGGACCCCTGGCACTGTCTGTTAGTAATTATATTATACAATGGGGGCTGTCTTGGGACGCCACACATTCCAAGACACCTGTCTTTTGATGAATGATATTAGGAAGTTGTGATGTAATTGTTCGGATCTCATTTTGGATTTGCTCAGTGGGTGAGTGGGCTTTTTGGGAGTGCAATCGTTGTAGTTTATTTTGCCATTCTTATCTTATCCTATCTTTTTCGTGTGAATGGAGAATAAAATAATACTCTCTCTCAGAACTGCCTTTGCTATTTCGTAATTTCAGTGCCAGTCCAGTTCAGTAAGAATGGTGATATTTCTGGAGAGTTATTCAGTTCAATGAAGGAAGTCCATTCTCTGGAAAATAAATGGTTAAATTATTTATCTTTCAAAAGTGAGGTGTTAAAGTTTGTTTCATTTATGAGTTTGAAACTAATCGGCCCATGATCAGAGAGTATAATAGGGTGGATTTCAGGATTAGTGATTTTGGACTTTAGAGTTACTTGTCAAAAAAAAGTCAAATCTAGAGAAGCTTTCATGGGGTGGTGAATAATGTATATTCTCTATAATGTGGATTATTTGATGAACACCAGGACTTATCTCTGGTTTGTGAACTGTCTAAACTTGGATCAAGTACTGTTTGAGTCCCCAGTACAATAATTCGTAATGCAGATAATTCTAGTCAGATAATTCAGATAATTCTAAAAGTCAGATAATTCTAAAAGTTTGCGAAAATATATTGTGAAAGAAATTTGTGTCGTCCTCATTGGGGCCATAAATATTAGCTATGGGTAATTTGAATTTTCCTTAAATTCCGTTAATCATTATTTTTCACACTTCTGTCTGATATGGTTCTGCTTTTATTGATCAATATAGAAACACCACTGTGGCAGCCTCGCCTGCCACACGCCACCCACAGTGGCATTTTCAGGTTCCACTGGCACCGAGTCACAGACAATGGAGAAGAGAGGGGGCTAGGTGGAACAAGCCCAGGAGGTAAACAACTTGGCGTGTGTTTGTGTGGGGATGGGGGTTTAACCTGTTGCTCATTAGACCAATCAATGAGCAATAGGTTTACAACCACACTGATGCTGGGCCGTAGTTACCTAGACCCAGAACAGGTGTACCTGCTCAAACCACACCATCCCCACACCACAACCCATTTTTCTTTGCATTATATAATGGAGAAAACTTCTGATTCAATAGCTCAGATGCAGTGAGATTAGTTTCTTGCAGTAGAGAGAAGCAGGGGTTCATGCTAGTGAGGTGACTTAGGACTTAGCTATGCTGACCTGTGCCCCTCACATTTCAAATAACAAACTGAATGGATGTCATTGAGTGTAGTTAGGGCGTGATGCATGTGGATTTGTAGTTTTCCCATGCAGCAGCGCTGTGTATCCAAGGCAATAGCTATACTACCGTGCCCATGTTTTCCCATAGATAAGTCTGTGCTTTGCTCCTTAACATTTGGGTGGCACGGTGGCACAGTGCATCGACGCCTCACAGCAAGAAGGTCCCGGGTTTGATTCGAACACTGCCCACTGCTCCTGGCTGCCCCCCCGAGGAAGTACAAGCCAGGATGGGTGAAATGCAGAAGAACCATTTCACTGGCCACCACCCCAAAAAAAGCATGTGTTTGTGTATATATGCATGTGTCGTAGTGTGGCGTGTCATGTGACAAATAAAGATTATTCTTCTTTTTTTGCTGTCTTAGTATTGCAGGAAGTTTGTATGGATACGTATCTACACAAAAAAATGACATATAGAGATAAAAAGATAATCATCGAACATTGCAGAGTCAGACATACTGTACATATAGTCTGAGAGTGAATAGAGAGAGAGTGATGAGCGAAGTAGGGAGGGAGGGATTAGAAGGGTAAGATGATGAAAGATTCTGAGTTGATAGAGTTGTTCAACAAATAAAGGTGGAATTGGTATAGGAAGAAACTGATGGACAGAATACATATACGCATAGGCAGGGTGCAGGGGATAAATCCCCCTCAATATCTAGAACACATTTTGCACCCCCCCCCCCCCCTCAAAAAAAACATGAAAGATTTCTAATTTTTCACCATAAATTGATACTGAAATGGCACAAATTGGTGCATAAAAATTCACGAGAATACAGGAAATGAAGTGTGTCGTGAAACGACCTAGCCCGATCACAGCAGCACCACCATGTCTTATGTGACACTACATTATGAAATGGCATGTGGGTTACATGTTAATTAAATGGACAAAGACCCCTATTAAATGCTCTAATGTGATTGATGTGTAATCAAAACATGCACCGGACAGTGAGCAGAATTATTGTATACCATGAAGTACTGCGATTAAAATCAAGTGTCAACAAGATACTATGATACTGCTTTGCTAAACTGATAGGTCAGTAAAACATTGGAGCAAATGCTACTATGATTAAGCATATTGTCCCATGACTTAGATTGTTTCAGCTCCACGCCCATCCTTGAGTGGTTATGAGGTGATCTATATTTATTTAGACTTTAAACCAGTCATCTCCAGGGTAAAAAAACACAATTATAACCATTAATAAAGAGCCACAAATTAATCAGATGGCGGTGAATATCAGCCATTGGTTTTGCTCAGACACTACCTCTACCTAGTACTACCTCTAGAAACAGAAGAAGAAGAAACAGTCTTTATTCGCCACGCAACACACCACACTACAACACATGCTTGCACACACACACACACACGCACATGCTTTTGATGGTGGCCGGTGAAATGGATCCTCTGCATTTGACCCATCCTGGCTTGTCCTTCCTCCGGGGGCACAGCCAGGAGCAGTGGGCAGCATACGTGGACGCGCCCGGGGACCAGTGTCCATGGCGGGTCAGACGATGATGGGTGCATGTTTTTGGTGGGGGTCCTTACTCACGTGAGGTGGAGGAAACCCCATGTGAGCACGGCGAGAACATGCAAACTCCACACAGAAAGGCTTATCCACGAAACTGTAGTAAAATGTGTGAAAGTGTTGCCTTTTTTCATTTCCATCCAGCTTAATTCAAGAGTTAATCAATGCTGAGAAAAAATGTTTGTTAACCTGTTGCATATTAACTTTTCTAATTAACATTTTCTACATTCTTTAGTTGAGCCAAATCTTGAGTCCCTTTTTCATTACTATTTAGGTAGACCTACTGAATAGTTTTAGACAGGCCACAGAAAATAAATGTAAGTGCTACAGGAAAATGTTTATTTGTTTTGATCAGGAATGAGCAAAATGACGAAACCATGAATCACTGTTTATGATAATCTATATTTTATGACAATTGAATGTAATGTAGCAATTACAAAACAGGCTGATGAGGAACCAATACTGCAGGTTCTAATGATTGTGACAGCCCTTGTATGGGCTTCTTTCGTATAGATGGGCTTGTGCAGCCCTTCCAGCAAAAACACCAAACAGCTGTGACTACTCCTGATACCTACAGCATTGTGTATATACAGCAGTAGTCAGAGGATGTGTATGTCTCTTTGTTTTCACATCTTGGCCTGGAGGACAGTGTGAGGACTGGGGTACAGGTGCTGCTTCAGGAAAGCCAAGATCTTCTCCCAAGAGTCTTCCTGTGCATCTGCATGGGGTTTAGGGTGTCCTCCCCACACTACGTTCACTGTCACACACACACACACACACACACACACACACACACACACACACACACACACACACACACACACACACACACACACACACACACACACACACACACACACAGGACCAGTTACATTCTACATGTAATCATAAAACCTAATATGGATGTATTTACTTGACCTGTTGGTGCACATTTCAATTAAGTTAGCCTTCTGGATATTGGTACTGCCACTATGGGAGAAATTTACTATAACATTCAATGGTAATATGTAAGAATTATCTTGCCTACACACTATATGAATCAAATAAGTGTGGGGAAATATTGAGTAAAGATACCACTATCCCCCAGTGCTGGTACAATATGCCACCAATCGATGTTAAAGGGTGTATGAGTGCAGTGGCTCTGTGGAATGAGTAGAGTTAACATGTTCCATATGTTGTAACAGGCCAGGAGGAGAACAGGGCTCCAGTGGACACATTTCCATATAAGGAGTGAAACTATGCTATGGTATGATGACGTATGGATGATAGATGTGTAGAATGGACCATATAGGCCAGCCTAGGGAGACGCTCCAGCGTTCTTTGTAAACCAACTCAGGCTTATGTTTTACTTGTTCACAAGTGATAATAAAAGTCCTTATCTTTCAAACTTCGGCTTCCTCGATCTCTTATTTTGTTAAAGTGTTAGAGTAAAGTTTATCTACAACACCACAATCTTATTTAAGCAGCCAAACTTACCTTGCCCTACCTGCCTCGCACATTGCTGCTTGCAACACTAAAATCATCTCCCCTGCATCCATCTACCCTTTCGATCAGTGCAGCATTCAAACTCATCCATCCCATATTTCAAAGGTTCCTAATGCCAAGCTCAGAATATGTGATTCTAGCCTAATTTTCCACTCCCCAACAGGTTTTTGGAGATCGCCGAGCAAAGCTCCAGAACGGAGGAAAATCATAGCACACTCCAGTGAGTGACGAGCGTGTGGTGTGAACTGCTCATAATGCAATCCCACTGCTCGCCAATGGCTGGTAGACGTCAGCGAGGTATCAAGAAGGTTTAATATCTGGTCGTTCCGGGCTAGACTCGGGATTGATGCAATGAGCTACAGCCAATGAGAGCAGATACGGAGTGATGGGGGGAGGAGAGGTGGCGACAAGGAGTGATGGGAGTGCGCCAGAGCAGCAGCCAGACACCAACCAGCCAACATACCTATTTTAATTTTCTTCTCTAGGTTATTAATATATTTCTTATTTAAATTCCACTTTAATTATTTTTAATTTACAGTGATCAAGAACCCAATAAAAAATAAATGATCCTGTCCCACACATCGTATCGTGTCATTTCTGGTATCACTTCTCACATCTGTTTTATGACAAAACCTAGGTTGGAGACCTGATGGACTCCTCTGAGACTCCTCCTGGTAAAAGATCTTGTAGTGTGTGACTCCCTGTCACCAATCAGTCATGTTTGCAAACCACAAGTCTACAAGAGTCCAACACAAGACAGACACTTGTCCAGTGTGAACAGTACAGAGATCTGATGAAACAAAGTTTTGTAAGGTGTCCAGGGCATAAGCATGCTCTGTTTCCCCAAACCTTTCACAGAAATGTTGAGAAATAGAACCCTTAAGTTTTCTCTCCAACGTATACTTATTGGACAGGTGTCAATATTTACCTGTCTGTGATTTCTGACCACTCCCATCAGTGGGGTTGAAGCTGCTTACTCGGATGTGAGTGTGGTATGCAGAATCAATAATATGACCAGCATTGGGGTAAATTATTGTTGTCAACAGGTGATCATTCCCAGCTTTACGCATCATCTTGGCCATCTGAGGGTCAAAACAATTCCATCACTAGTCATCAAATGATAAAAATAATGTGTCAGTGTCTGAATGTTTATCTATCAGAGGTATAATGGTTCACAAAATACAGTTTGGTACAATAACATTTGGCGTGTCAGGTACAGTATATTTGGAATTAGGCAAGAAAAAAAATCCTCCTTAACCTCTTTAATTTTTTTATTCATCACCAAAGTCGGATGATAAATGTAGGATCTATTTAGATTTAGATCTAATTTAACTACAATAGAGACCTGGACCATCTTCTGGGGTGACTATAGCAGCACTAGGTTTGCCAACACTCCCAGATAGGCCGGGAATTTGCCTCAGTCCTCAAAATTCTCCAAATTCCCAGACATTTGACAGGCTGCATAATACGCAAAGATAGAAAACATTTATTTTCTCTGTTGTAGATTGGCATTGGGCATTTTGCAATGCATGATTATGTATGTTAATAATTGTACTCACATCCTCAGCAGACGCCACACTTTCAAAGGACTGATCATCATCTCCACAGATCAACAATAAAGGACACTTAATCCTTCCCACCTATCAAAGAATCTCAGTAATGAATGATAAAATGATGAACTATTGTTCATGTCTCTTTTTTCGTGCATGTGTGTCATGATACAGTTTGTATACCTACATCCACTTTATCTTTGGGGTCTGCAGAAATGGGTAGAAACATGTCACGATATTTTAAACCCTCGCCCACTTGCTGCAATTTTGACCTGTTCCTATTGGGCAGAAATAATTTCTCATTAGTGAAATAATTGACATAATTAGTGTTTTATGTTTTGCGTCATTACAAAACCATGACCTACCGTGTCATGTCTTCAAGCACCCCATCAAGGGTCTTGGTGAATGAATAGACATGGGTGCCATTGACAGAGACACAGCAACGAGGCTAGAAAGTTACACAACAGTTATTTCCAAGTCGGGCTGAAGAAGAAAGTCTTTCAATCGTAACTTACACTGACAATCTCGGAGTGGCTTGCAATTGTTAGGGCAAATGAGCCACCTAAGGAAGAACCAAACAATCCAACTCTGTCCTCTATAACCAGAGGGTGCTCCTGGATAATCTGAAATGCTGTCTGTATTGTCAAAGACAGTAAAATAAAAGCGGGAGAAACAGAAAGGCATCAGAGGTTAAAGTCATTTATCCTCAATGGTTAAACAGTTGTCACACTTAAAACTTGAAATGAAATAACGAATATATTACGGGCTAATGCAAAAAAAAGCGGTTAAAAGAGTCCGCTTTAAAGTGAAATGTAAAGAACAAAATGTCATACCTCCAAAAAGTTTACATCTACATCTTTGGGCTTAATAATTTTAGGTGCGTAATAATTTAGTGCCAGAGAAACAAAACCATGAGATGCGAACAAGGCAGCACGGGACTCCAACAGCATCTCTACACCGCCCCATAGGTCCAGCAATCCAGGGAAGGGACCAGGCCCTGAAATGGAGATAGTGTTTTTTTACAAAAATATTTCACAATTCAAACCAAACTCTTATTGTGTCAGTTTAGTGTACCTGGGGGTATGAAGAGGGTACCGGAGATCCCTCTCTCTCTGACCTCTACCCTTTTTACGCCTGGTGCCATGTACCATCTCTCTACAACCACAGAGGCCATTGGAGGACTGTCTCTGAAGCCCTTGTCAACATGTCCTCTGTACACCGAGATGTGTATCACCATGGGTGTTTGGACATTCTTCTTCGTTATACTTGTCATGTTAGTGAACATGCAGGCAGAAGAGAGACAGGGAGATATATTCAAGTTATTTTGGTAAGAAAACTCCAACATGGCATTTACTACAGAAATCTATGAGCACATTACAATATGATATCTTTCTCTTCTTGCTGCATGCTCCACAGCAAACCCATGGGTTCTTTTCCTGTGTATGTTCCTCCGTGACTTGAATCGCTCGAAACTGTAAAACCAACAGCAGTTATAAACATTGGCTATGGTAAAATTCGTAATGGTATAATTAACTATACCATAACTATTCCAATATGTGCATGGAGTAGTTCTGATAGAATGTGGTTGTTAATAAAGTAATAATGAATTTAATAAACTAAACTGACCATTTACTGTGCCTCTGTTGTCACTGACATAATGACCGTACGCCTGCCAATGTAGGTTGTTCTCAGTGCGGTGACGAGAGTGCAGAGTTACTGGAAGCCCAGGAGACAGATTTTCCACCAACACACTGAACTTCTCATCCATAAGTCCCCGTGCCGGGAGAACAGACAGAATTGGATGTACAGTCCCAGCCATAGTTGGTGATCTATGGACGCAACCAAATTGGACATTGGAAATGTGTACCATGTTCTGAGTTTAACCACTCATTCAAAAAAGATTCAGACCTGTTTTGCCGCAAGATATTTTAGAACCAAACCAATGCATCCCAGAGGGGAGAAAGAATCAGTTCCACATGAGGTCCAATATTTCTGGATCACCCAATTATTACAATTGCTCTTAAAATGTTGTTTTTCTAGCCTGTTAATGTGAGATTAAATGGAATATGTGCTTATTATTGGTGTGCCAACACCAGGAATGTTGTTTGTCTACGTCATCGTTTGTTGAAACCAGCAATTGGACTTGTGGATGACGTCTATGTATTGACTTGACTTGTTTTCTGGCTCTAGCTATAACTTACAACTGTGTGAATTTGAGATGGTTGGGCAAAGAGGCTGCATAACGTCAATTGAAAATATATCGTTTTACACCATAGCCTATAGCCTACATTGCTCTCTCCTCTGTTATAATGTATTGCCTCCTAGTTTCCAGTCACCACTGTTACACATTACTGTACAACAGTGGTGGTGGAAAAAGAAAAAAAAAAGACACTGATATGCAATCCATAAGCAGATACTCAAAGTGCTCAGGGACAGACTGTCATTCAGTCATTGGGCAGCGGTCTTATATTTTTGGGAAATAAACCCTTTATTTTAAAACTCTACCTACATCCCTTGTGCCTAACTTTTTGTCCCTGACCTGCATTTAAGGACAGCACTGAAAAGCTGCAGCAGACCCGTGATTTTCTCAAAATGAAAGCTTTGAGCGATGTTGTGCTTTGAACATTTCTAAATGTTTATCATAAGGCTTGGGTTGAAAAATAGTAAATCTTAACTCTAATGTGTAAACCTTCATTGATTTTGCCCAAAATGTTAATTGTGCTCTTTCGGTGAGCCTCATAGTTGCCTCTTGTCAACAGCCTCAGACTTTAAAAGATTAAAATAGTTTAACTTTAAGAAGAAGAAGAATCTTCAATCGTCACACAGCACACCACTATATTAACCTTTATTAATTTTGCAGTCCTGGAGTAAATGCATTGGTCTAACGTACTTATACACCCAAATTGTATTTAAGTAAAATACTTTCACAACTGGAAAAGTAAGTGACTTTTCAGCTCTCCATTAAAATACATAGTAACAACAAATTCTCTTTCTTCGCAAAATGACAATTTACTTTATTCGCAAATTGCAATGAGAATATTCTCAGACACCGCCTTCTCCCGAAATATGTCAAAGCAGATGGTGATTGACTTCACAACATGCATTTCCCGGTAGTAATGGTGTTACTATACCTGATCCAGACGAGACAGCGTTCCACTGCAATCTTTTAAAGGTTTGGTCTACACTTTGTAATTAATCCTTAAAGGTAATGTGCCATATAACAAGTGTGACTACCCTGACAAAGTTAACTTTTTGCTTTATTTGTACCATGTGCTACATAAAGACCTTTAAAATAAAGAATGATGTCGTCACTCGGAATTTAGCAGAAGAATGATGTCGTCACTCAGTAACCATCAGTGATCTTTGGAAACTTGACTGATGAAACACCCTTATAAACAAAAGGGATGTATAAGACATTCAAATATTTAAACACACTAGTAGCTGTTTGCAAATATGTACGTTAGGTAACCCCGCAAAATACACAGTCTGTTGTTTAACATATACACATAGGCCAACAAGTTCACACCTGTCCATACATAAGAGCTGGACATGCAAATTCACCACCACATTCAAGATTCATGTGTGTTGTGACAGTTACTACATATTATAAACATAAATATTTAATTGAATGAAAATAACAATTAAAAATAAAAGGGCTTCCTTTGCCAGTGGAAACTGGGTGATCATGTATTGATCAGTCTCAGTAAACAGACCATTGATCATTCTCAGAAAACAAATTCTGGCAACTCTAAGATGCACATCAGCAGCATTCATATGCGATTGTCATAAAGATAAATATGTGATTGCCATACCTGCCTGGAGAGGAATATGGAACCTTAATATCCTGCATGTGCAAAATTATGTTCAGGGGGATGGTCAAGATGAGGAACCCAAACGCGAGACACTTTCGGAAGTATGTACCGGGGTTTATTGCGAAGACACAGGGAATCGGGAACAGAAGGCGGGGTCAGGACCGGCAGGGACTCGCGACGGGGAAGGCAGGGACTCACGACCAACCCGGGAATCCAGAAGCGAGAAGCCGGTGGAGAATCAGGAGCGAAGAGTTCAGGGCATACACCTAGGTAACCGTGTAGGGCCATGGAACAGGTGAAAGGACATGCAGCAACATAAACGGCCCAATACTGACAGAGTAAATGGGACCGGGTTGAATACCAAAGGGGTGAGGAGGAAAGTGGAGACAGGTGGTGCGATTACCAACTAGGGACTGGTGTGCAGTGAGAGGGATGTGATGTGAACCCAGAGGAACTTAGAGGCAGACAGGAAGGATCAAGGCAGGGGAAGCATCATGACATTTTTACCAATTTTCAATTCAGCAATATCCTTTTCAGGGTCTGTTTTTATGATTCATGCATATGATTGGTTCGAGGCAGTTCAAAGTTGTAAGAAAAGTAAGAACAAAGTCAAATAAGAACATTGGTAGATCCCAAAGTTCATCAAGTGGCACCTTCATAAGTCTCCAAAAACCCAGATCTACAAACCCTGCGCCAAGGTACAAAAACCACCACCAGGCAGTGTGAGTATTTCATTGAGGTTATCAAATAGGCACCACCTTTCACCAATGTTTCTTTGAAAGCTACCTCAGCACATGAAATTTATAATTTTGAGACAAAAATAATTTATTACCCCATACAAATTATGATCACAGTAGGCCAGGAAAGATAATGTAATGTGTCTTCGTCTAACAAAGAACTGGACTGAATTTAAATTAACGGTTAATATTTTCTTCTCTGTGTAGACTACTGTACCTTCTGTAAATTTGGATCATTCATCATGGTATACTGTAAGTGCCTGGATTATTCTGCTAAAAACAAGTATTTATCAGTCTATACGCAAACATTATGAAAAACTCTCATCTTGTATTGCGCCCAATTTTGATGAAACATCACCTGACCTCCAAGTGAATAATATTAGATAAA
Source organism: Zeus faber (assembly GCF_960531495.2). NCBI lineage: Eukaryota > Metazoa > Chordata > Actinopteri > Zeiformes > Zeidae > Zeus > Zeus faber. The sequence goes on along the minus strand of NC_137208.1, from coordinate 18,766,670 downwards.
ATGTAGAACAATAAAAAACAAACTTTAAACATGAGCTTAACAATAGAAAGGGGTATAACAACAACATACTGTTAGACAATAAGTGTAAGTAAGTCTAAAGAATTAACAATGAACTGTTGAATAAGCCAAGAAATCAAGAAGTTAGAATAAATTGCAAAATACACAAACTGAGAATTAATTTGGAAATAAAGAAAGACCAATCGCTTACTACTCTGCAAGATAAGGTACAATAGCGAGAGCACCCAGGTAGCAGATGCATCCTTTATCATTTTGAGTAAGCAGTTAGTAAAGGAAGGGATTTTCTAACAGTATGAGGCAGGAGCTACTGTAGATGGGACAAGGGTTGCACAACAAACAAAGTTTAACTTTGCAGCTCTTTGTTTTATGAATGGTGTAAGGATGACAAGACAGACACCTGACTGTGATGGGAGTGAAACAAGCAACTTTTTAATTGCTTGCTTATGAGGACTAGATGTCCAATGCGCTCTCTCCATTAAGCTACAGAGACAGAGAAACTTTCTGAGTGCCTTTGACAGGTATAATAAAGACACACTGTAGGATTGAAAGCCATGACGCCCTCATAAATGTTTTATCACCAGGTACGATGAGGATGGGACTCGAACCCACGCGTGCAGAGCACAATGGATTAGCAGTCCATCGCCTTAACCACTCGGCCACCTCATCCGAAAAGGCTTGGCACGTCCTCAACAACAACCGTGCATACCATCCTTCATCATTTTGAGTAATTCCAGGGAAGGGCAATTTAAAGTACAGAGTTCTTTCTACACTCTGACTACCTTGCCAAGGACTTACACACTACATGTTTTGGTCTTGTACCGACTCAACTGATATATAATAAGGAACTGCTCCAGCCAGCCAGGACAGCACTGAAAAGCTGCAGCAGACCCGTGATTTTCTCAAAATGAAAGCTTTGAGCGATGTTGTGCTTTGAACATTTCTAAATGTTTATCATAAGGCTTGGGTTGAAAAATAGTAAATCTTAACTCTAATGTGTAAACCTTCATTGATTTTGCCCAAAATGTTAATTGTGCTCTTTCGGTGAGCCTCATAGTTGCCTCTTGTCAACAGCCTCAGACTTTAAAAGATTAAAATAGTTTAACTTTAAGAAGAAGAAGAATCTTCAATCGTCACACAGCACACCACTATATTAACCTTTATTAATTTTGCAGTCCTGGAGTAAATGCATTGGTAACGTACTTATACACCCAAATTGTATTAAAGGAAAATACTTTCACAACTGGAAAAGTAAGTGACTTTTCAGCTCTCCATTAAAATACATAGTAACAACAAATTCTCTTTCTTCGCAAAATGACAATTTACTTTATTCCCAAATTGCAATGAGAATATTCTCAGACACCGCCTTCTCCCGAAATATGTCAAAGCAGATGGTGATTGACTTCACAACATGCATTTCCCGGTAGTAATGGTGTTACTATACCTGATCCAGACGAGACAGCGTTCCACTCGCAATCTTTTAAAGGTTTGGTCTACACTTTGTAATTAATCCTTAAAGGTAATGTGCCATATAACAAGTGTGACTACCCTGACAAAGTTAACTTTTTGCTTTATTTGTACCATGTGCTACATAAAGACCTTTAAAATAAAGAATGATGTGGTCACTCGGAATTTAGCAGAAGAATGATGTCGTCACTCGGTAACCATCAGTGATCTTTGGAAACTTGACTGATGAAACACCCTTATAAACAAAAGGGATATATAAGACATTCAAATATTTAAACACACTAGTAGCTGTTTGCAAATATGTACGTTAGGTAATCCCGCAAAATACACAGTCTGTTGTTTAACATATACACATAGGCCAACAAGTTCACACCTGTCCATACATTAGAGCTGGACATGCAAATTCACCACCACATTCAAGATTCATGTGTGTTGTGACAGTTACTACATATTATAAACATAAATATTTAATTGAATGAAAATAACAATTAAAAATAAAAGGGCTTTGCCAGTGGAAACTGGGTGATCATGTATTGATCAGTCTCAGTAAACAGACCATTGATCATTCTCAGAAAACAAATTCTGGCAACTCTAAGATGCACATCAGCAGCATTCATATGCGATTGTCATAAAGATAAATATGTGATTGCCATACCTGCCTGGAGAGGAATATGGAACCTTAATATCCTGCATGTGCAAAATTATGTTCAGGGGGATGGTCAAGATGAGGAACCCAAACGCGAGACACTTTCGGAAGTATGTACCGGGGTTTATTGCGAAGACACAGGGAATCGGGAACAGAAGGCGGGGTCAGGACCGGCAGGGACTCGCGACGGGGAAGGCAGGGACTCACGACCAACCCGGGAATCCAGAAGCGAGAAGCCGGTGGAGAATCAGGAGCGAAGAGTTCAGGGCATACACCTAGGTAACCGTGTAGGGCCATGGAACAGGTGAAAGGACATGCAGCAACATAAACGGCCCAATACTGACAGAGTAAATGGGACCGGGTTGAATACCAAAGGGGTGAGGAGGAAAGTGGAGACAGGTGGTGCGATTACCAACTAGGGACTGGTGTGCAGTGAGAGGGATGTGATGTGAACCCAGAGGAACTTAGAGGCAGACAGGAAGGATCAAGGCAGGGGAAGCATCATGACATTTTTACCAATTTTCAATTCAGCAATATCCTTTTCAGGGTCTGTTTTTATGATTCATGCATATGATTGGTTCGAGGCAGTTCAAAGTTGTAAGAAAAGTAAGAACAAAGTCAAATAAGAACATTGGTAGATCCCAAAGTTCATCAAGTGGCACCTTCATAAGTCTCCAAAAACCCAGATCTACAAACCCTGCGCCAAGGTACAAAAACCACCACCAGGCAGTGTGAGTATTTCATTGAGGTTATCAAATAGGCACCACCTTTCACCAATGTTTCTTTGAAAGCTACCTCAGCACATGAAATTTATAATTTTGAGACAAAAATAATTTATTACCCCGTACAAATTATGATCACAGTAGGCCAGGAAAGATAATGTAATGTGTCTTCGTCTAACAAAGAACTGGACTGAATTTAAATTAACGGTTAATATTTTCTTCTCTGTGTAGACTACTGTACCTTCTGTAAATTTGGATCATTCATCATGGTATACTGTAAGTGCCTGGATTATTCTGCTAAAAACAAGTATTTATCAGTCTATACGCAAACATTATGAAAAACTCTCATCTTGTATTGCGCCCAATTTTGATGAAACATCACCTGACCTCCAAGTGAATAATATTAGATAAAATGTAGAACAATAAAAAACAAACTTTAAACATGAGCTTAACAATAGAAAGGGGTATAACAACAACATACTGTTAGACAATAAGTGTAAGTAAGTCTAAAGAATTAACAATGAACTGTTGAATAAGCCAAGAAATCAAGAAGTTAGAATAAATTGCAAAATACACAAACTGAGAATTAATTTGGAAATAAAGAAAGACCAATCGCTTACTACTCTGCAAGATAAGGTACAATAGCGAGAGCACTACCACCGTGCCTACAAGCTGCAGCCCTCGCGATCCAACAATCAGCACCAATAGTGTTAGACAGCCCCCGAAAATGAAAAGACACAGTGGAAAAACAAGGGAGGGAAACAAACAGATAATGACATTTGGAAATGACCAAATGGTAAACCTATCCTTCCTAAATCTCTTTTTAGCTTTGCAACTATTTTAAGCCATGGGTATACCCATGTTTCAACAGGAGGGAAGGTCAATATAGTTGAATGTCAGTTCACAACATACGGATTTCATAATTACTATAAAATATGTTGTGCATCATGTCTGATTTGCTCCAAACAAAACACACAGGGGAGATTAAGACCAAAGAGAGGCACATTTCCATCAGCTACCTCTCCATTTCAAACAATATGCATGGATTTTATAGAATTAAATAAAGTGTAAGGTAGGAAGAACTGTTGTTGTTTGGTCGAGGTCCATGAATGTAAAATAGGGTACGTGGAATAATTCTGTAATTTCCCCAACAGTTATGTTGAATAACCGACTACAGACTCCACACAAAAGTTTATGTATGCACCCTAGTGTATTATCACAATGTCTTATATGTAGGAGACAATGTCCATAGAATCTCGATTAGGCTACAAAACAACCGACAGTGTGTAAATTACGCTTATCAAATTAACGCTTTTCAAATTTTCCTAGAACGCATTTCTCGAATGTTGTCTGAACATAATCCCATTGACACAATCCATTAATAAAGTAAATCTAACAATGATAAATACTAAACTGGACAATGTGATCACTACTGGTTTACGTGATGTATTTCATATGTGGCTTTTGTCGACAGCAGACATACTTAACCGGTCTCCTGGTCAGAAATTCATGCGGGGATAGTCGTGTCGCACCATGTGATCGTCCTCGCATTCCCGTCATCACTAATGACAGGAATAAAAACTCAGTAGAGATTACCTTTACTGGGATTCCATTCTGAAAAACATGTCAATTATCACCAAAATATTTTAATCATGACAAAGCGTCAGCTTGATAAGTCCATCATGAGGTTCCTGCATTGTTCTAAGCGCAATCATTGTGTTTACTTAATTCTCTAACTATATCCCTCCTTTTTGACAAATGGTACCTACCATATGTCAAACAAGTAAAACAATGAAAAAAACTTGTGGGAAAGATACAGCTCAGTACATACTGTACCAAGCGGCTCTGCCACTCCAATAATTTAGTGCAGGATGCCTTTGAGTAAAGGAAAAAACCAAGTTAGTGAGCCTGTGTCCTCATCTGTGGAGGAGACAACCATCATTAGACAGAGCATAAATTGGGTACTGCGGCTTTGTTGGCTGCATTGGCTCCAACATTCCCTATAGAGATGGGGTCAAGTACATTTATGTTAACAACACAAATAGGAAGATCAAAATGGGGGGGTTATGACATCACAACATTAAACAGATGTTCTGTATGTCTCATCAAACAGGTACGCCGCACCATATCTCACTTGCCTGTACATATTCATGCAATCAAAAATAAAAACAAAAAAATAAAGTTCACCACAGAACTGAATTGGACTGAACGCGGTACAGCTTTTGGTTCCAAAGAGGTGAGCCTGTGTGAAGATGCATTCATGAGAATTAGTACAGGGTTCTTGTATTGTAACAGCAGATATAATAGCCAGGACTTCTACTCTGTGAGGTAAGTGCTGGAGGTGAGCAAGTACAGGTAGGTTTCATTATGAGGATTTAAATGTATATTTAATACAACACAGTCAATTAATTCTATTATATAATTATAGAACCCAGAATCACGATTGTGGCGCCTCCCCTTGCGGCTGCCTGCGCGAGCACCTTGTGTCGATTACGCACATTTTGGTATTTTTTAGTATTTTTAGAGCTTATAGAGCTTATTGTGCGTAATCACCGGGTGTCATGACATTTCACTGCATATATGTATGACCGTATGTATATGTACGTGACAAATAATCTCTTGAACTTGAACTAGAGTGTCTCCCCCAACAGAACCAGTGATACAAGTTGAGACCCCGGTGAGACCAGGCGATTGGGTGTTCATCAAGGTCCTGAAGAAGTGTTGGTCTACACCCCGGTGGGAAGGGCCATTCCAGGTCCTGCTGTCCAGCCCCACTGCAACCCGCATCGCTGAGGGAAAAACCAGGGTCCACATCACACACTACAAAAAGACCTGCATCACGCCAACGGATTCTGATAAGTAGACACCATGGCTGAAAGGCTGTGGCACCCCTTTAGAAGGATGGGATGTGGGCTTAGGGAAACCATTTGTATATTAACGCCCCTTAAATCCTTATAATGATCCACAAGGTTTTAAGTGCTTTTTGCAATTACATGCCTCTACCACCATCCCTGAAAATTGTGTTACAGTGGCTCACCTGTTTACCCCCGTGTCCCCTAAGGTTAGACCCCCATGGTTCACACCGTACGATGGTAACTTTACCTGTCTGCAGAGAGGCGGATCCGGACCGAGTTCTTACAATGACACCAAAGTTTAATTAGATAACAAGTTTTAGGCATTATGAAGAGTTTATAGAAAATGAACATGTATGAATGTCCATGTACATGTCCATGTTCATGTATGAACATGGACTGTTCATACAGACACTCTGGTGAGAAAGGCGAGGCAGCGTCTCTACCACCTCAGGCAGCTGAGGAAATTCCGGGTCTCGGTGAGGATCCTCAAGTCCTTCTACTCTGGAGCAGTGGAGAGCATCCTGACAGGCAACATCACTGCCTGGTTTGGGAACTGTACTGCTCAGGACAGGCGGGCCCTGCAGAGGGTGGTGCGTTCAGCTGAACGTACCACTGGAACTACCCTCCCCCCCTTGCAGGAGTTATACACCAGGAGGTGTAGTAGCAGAGCCCGTAGGATCATGAAGGATCCTCATCACCCCAACAACGGACTGTTTCAGCTGCTGCGGTCAGGCAAGCGCCTCCGCAGCGAGAACAGAGAGACTGAGACGGAGTTTCTTCCCTCAAGCTATAAGAACTGTCAACGCTGACCTCACCAGGGGTCCTCACTGAGCCACACACGTAGGCTCCACTACCTACTGTACTGTATGTAGCATACTGTACCGCATACTGTGTCACTGTTCAGGGTTGTTCGTGATGCCGTATTGCTGCGCCGTACTGTTGTATACTGTGCTGTATTATCCCAAACACTACCTCACACTATTCACATTCACATGCCACTTTAATTCACATGCCACTTTAAATGCACATATCTGTATATACATAGCCATATTCCTTCAACCTATTCCATTTTATTTCAATTTATTTTTTATTGTATTTTATTCTATATATTTTTTATCTTATTCTATAAGTATTCCACTTACTGTATTACGTTTTAGGAGTCAGTTAGTCGGTCTATTAGAAAGGAATTTTCTACTTTTTATTTTATTTTATTTTTTGTACTTTTCTAGGACTTATTGTGTGCTATCACCGGGCGCGTTGCATTACATTTCACTGCATATATGTATGGAAGTATGTATATGTATGTGACAAATAAAAATCTTGAATCTTGAAATCTCCAAACAAATTTACAAGTCTCTGATGGCATAATGTATGCAGCCAATTAAGATCATTTATCTCAACCATGAACATACAGTTATCGCGCTAGGAAAAGTCTTTGTCAAGACCAGAACTGGGAGGGACTCAAACGCACGACACAGGGAGACGGAAGGCAGGCAAAGGATGTTTATTAGCCAGGACGGTGGAGCTGGCCGGGGGGACCCGGTCGGGTGGGGATGGAGCAGGGCAGGGCAGGGATGATGATGACCAGGAGATGGGGTCCAGGATCCGGGTGGAGAGACGGGGAACCAGGCTGGATGGAGATGGACGGGCAGCCTTGGTCGACGAGCGGAGACAGGCAGGTAAACCGGGTTGGCTGGATTTGGAGAGACAGACTGGGTCGACGAGAGGAGACAAGCAGGTAAGGGGAAGACGAGACAATGAGACATAAACTAGGAACTTGGAAGGGAGCGACTAGCGCTACAACTCGGGGAAAGCTAGTTGACGGTCTGGCAAGGAGTGACTAGGAAGCTGAGGCTAAATACCGTGCAGGTAATTGATCCCAGGTGTGTGCAATCGGGCTTGAGTAGGGAGCTGCAGATGGGGCAAGGGCGGCCTCTAGTGGCGCTGGGAGGCCGTGGGCCTAACACACACAGGCGTGTCCAATATTTTCCTTTTGATTTTTTATTTTGTACCTTCTTCCCTCTTATTACACAGAGATTTAGAATTGTATCATCAATGTTCTAAAAGAGTTGTTTCAATTTTACACTGATGACTGCTTTTTGTATACCCCCATTAGGATATGGAGTACCGTCGGGTGGTCGCCTAGGCAGAGGGACTGTGAGAGCGTTTCCCTGTCTGAATGGATATTGGGTTCAGAATACTGTATCTGTACTGCCCGGCAGGGTTTTCGTCCTCACACTCCATATAAAAATATAAAATGTGATGCTTGGAATAAGCATAAACAGGAGGAATGTTATAAGAATGTTATATGTCTATGTTTTGCTGTACTTTTCACATGAACTTTTGTACAAGGTTTGTGTACTATGCTTTTCTTCTAAAGGCAAAATAGAGTTCATGTCTTAGAGAAGACATGAACTCGTCACTATCTGTGCCTTAATGTAAAGAGGAGAAAGGCAGCATGTCTCAACCATCAGATAAGGGAACCTCAACAGATGATCTGTCTCTAAGAAACTGCACCATCAGCGATGGTGTCTCATCAGCATGACCCTTGCGCAGGCGTCACGACATCTGCTGACCGACTCAACGACTCATCACTTTCAGCACTCCAAGAAGACTGTATAAAATCTCAGCTCTCCAGTGAGAAATGAGCACTTCCTCTGTGGCACTCTGTTGTGTTGTTACACTGAAACCGCTCCTCTTGTAGGAGATTAAATACTTTATTAACCTAAAGTATTTGTCTCCGATTTCCTCTGTAACGATTGGTCCGTTCACGAACAATGTTTATAACAATTTAACTTCAACAACCACACTGAATACTTTTATAAGCAGGTTAAAAACCTTGCTGTTCACTACAGATTATGAGTGACTTCTGTGTGTGTGTGTGTGTGTGGTCCAAGAGAGAGGGATCACTGGTACCCTCTTCATACCCTGGGTACACGTAACTGACACAATGAGAGCTTAGTATAAACTATGAAATGTTTTTATATTATATTATAGGTATTATTTATAATCACTATCCCTCCATTTCAGGGCCTGGTCACTTCCCTGGATTGCTGGACCGGGGGGGCGGCAGAGGGAATTGTAGAGAACCGAGCTTCCATGTTTGCATCCCATGGTTATGTTGCTTTGGCACTAAAGTATTACTCACTTAATGAGATAAAACCAGAACATGTAGATGTAAAGTTTTTTGAGGAATGACATTTTGTTCTTTACATTTCACTTTGAAGTGTACTCTTTAGACCAGTCAGTGTAAGTTGAATAAATAACACTGGAAAGTTTTTCTCTTCCTTGGCCTTGAGGTGTCTTGGAGGGTGGTTCTCTCCTGAACTTCCTAGGTAAAGTCTGGTCTGATGCTGTTCTTTTGTAATACATCTATTATTTTGCTCAAGTCAGCGTCAGCGGTCTCTGCTGCTTCATCAACAAATCAAATTTATCAAGAAACTACAGCCTGACCTGGAAATAACTGTTATTGAACTTTCTAGTCTTGTTGCTGCGTCTGTGTCAGTGGCACCCATGTCTTTTCATTCACAAAGTCCCCCTCTGGGGTGATTGAAGAGATAACATGGTAGGTAGCACAGCTCATGGTTTTGTAATGCCAGCAAAGCAAAGCATATAGCAGTTATGTCAATTCATTAACCCTTTCTGCCCTTTAGGAGGGACGGCAAATGTCGGCAAAAGGAGGAGGGTTTCCTTCTTATTTTTTATTTTTTTAACCTGTGTTGTCAACATGCTAGGCATATAACAAAGAGTATTTGTATGCCATTGCATCTAAGACAGAATTAATCTGCAAGTGGATTTCAAGTTCTCAACCTGCAAAGCAACTCTTTATGAATTCTGAAATTATCAAGAACTGCTGCAGTAACTCTGTCCTTAGGAGTTTTTGGTGATAGAGAACCACCACCGTGTGTGTGTGTGTGTGTGTGTGTGTGTGCGTGTATGTGTGTGTGTGTGTGTGTGTGTGTGTGTGTGTGTGTGTGTGTGTGTGTGTGTTCTGCAGACGCAAAGGATAAAGTGGATGTAAGTAATCATAATTTATATAGCACCTTTAAAAACACATTTTACAAAGTGCTTTGACAGATGAAATAAAAGCAGAGTGTTCAGTGATCATGAATTTAAAATGCAAAGGAACAATAATAAACAGGAATTAAATTAATTCATTAAATTGTAAAAGTGGATCGAGACAAAAATTTTATAAATAGATACAATATGATGATATGAAAGAGAAATAAAAGGAAAAAATTAAAATAAACAAGTATAAAAAATAAAATTGATAAAGAAAGGGGGTGACTGCATAAAAGTACATCTTTAAAAAGAGGTTTTGAGAAGTGATTTAAAAGAAGGCACTGACTCTGCTAGCCGTATCTCCTCAGGCAGGTCGTTCCAAAGTCGAGTGGCCCTGACAGAAAAGGCAACGTCACCGTTAGTTTTAAGTCTGGACTTCGGATCAGCCAGGAGGGCCCCACCTGAAGATCTAATGCTGCGCACTGGCTCATATGGGGTCAACATATCTGTTATGTAGCTTCGAGTCAGACCAAGACATGCTTTAAGAGGGATCGGTACAAACTGTAACATCAATCCTGAACCGAACAGGGAGCCAATGGAGAGAAGCCAGGATTGGGGTGATGTGACTTTTGGGAGCGGTAAGAAGCCTTGCTGCTGCGTTCTGAACTAGTTGGAGGTGAGAGAGTGACATTTGGTTGATACTAGAAAGGAGGGAGTTGTCCAGTAGTCCAGTCATGAGAAAATTAGGGTGTGGATTATTTTTTTCAAGGTCACTTTGTGATAGTATTGTTTTGAGTCTTCAAATGGTTCTGAGTTGAAGGAAGCAGAACTGGACGTTTTTTTATTTATTTGTTGTTCAAAGTTTAGGTCAGAGTCAAACAGTACTCCCAAGTTTCTGGAAATAGACTTCACATTTGTAGACAGAGTGCCAAGGCCACTCTCAATGTAACTGGTAGAATTTAAAGGAGTGAAGTGAAGTTTATGGTCCACCGCAAGCAGACACTGACACACCACCATACGACCTGTATGATGTATTGTGCAGACTTAAAACAAACATCCCAACATGGCTGTGGTGGTGGCACGGGAATTTAACAGGGTGAACCCCTCAAAAAGTTCTGCCTAATTTCCATCGCCACATCACGTGTGCCACCAGGGGAGATAGAACTTTGTACCACTGCTACACACTGTAGAAGACCGGATACAAGACCATCTCGCTCCCTGCTTTCTGGAAATTGGACCACGCCGCCATCTGGTTACTTCCTGTTTACAAGTCGTGCATCCTGCATGGAACGGTAGTGGGTAGTGACGAGGGACATAAAGCACTGGTCGGACAAATCAGAGGCCACGCTTCAGGATGCTCTGACTAACGTCAACTGGGACATGTTCCAATCAAGTTCCAGTGACGTCAGCAAGTTTATGGAAGTAGCTACAAGCTTCATAGCTACATTAGCGGACATTATCGTTCCCACCGTGAAAATTTGGATCGTGCCGAACCAGAAACCGCGGGTCGATAAATCCATCCATGGCGCTCTGAATGCTTGCATAGCCGCATTTAACGATGGTCTTGCATCCGGCAACATAGACAACTACAAAGTGGTGTCATACAAACTGCGGAGGGCGGTGAAGTACGCTAAACAGAGGTACTGTGTCTGAGTATGACGTCAGGTGGGCTCTGATGCATGTGAACACCAGGAAAGCTTGGGCCCAGAAGGCATATGGGACCCAACACCCAAAGAAAGCTGACGTCACTTCCGTAAACAGATAGTTAAAGCGCAGCATGAGGATTCTTCGGTTTCCCTTGTCTGTGAAAACTTTCATCTCCATGTTGTTATGGATTACGAGAAGTGGCTGGCGGAAGCTCTAAATCATATCTCTGACCTTGATGTACCAGAACGATAGATCCATGTCAGTGTAAGCAGCTTGTTCTAGACTAGATCTTCCATGATGATAGTCAGTTCTCCGACAACAACGTGGAGAACGACAGCGATGCTGAATCGGCGTTATCCTGGACTTGGAGAACATTTCAAACAGCGGAGTTCAACCTGAATGTGATGATGAAACTGAATATTTTCAAGAGTCACCGGAGGACGCCGACGATACGCCCGTTGTTGTTACAATGGAAGAAGTTTATGACGTGAAGAAGTCCGTTGAGGTTGGTGATGCAGATTATGACCGTATTGTTAGTAGAAAGTTACAAGTAGTGTTACAGAAATTAAAGGGTCTCTTTAATCTGCAGTTTGTCAGTTGGTGGTTTTAAAAAGCAGTGCATCAAGTTATAGCCATGCTGATTTGATTGTGAACAAAACAGAAACACATAATCTCAAATAAAAAATTATTCTCCTATACCATTGCACTCAGCTAGTAGCTAAGACAACCAGGCATGTTTAAATGAAATGCTATATTAAAACATGAAAAACAATTAAATAAAAAAATGTAATTAATAACTGCAATTTCCCGAAGGACCCCTCAGAACTGTGGACCTCAGATTGGAAACCCCTTGAAAATAGAACAGGGTCAACATGAAGTCTTTCATATTCAATCAAAGAGTTAATGCACTTTGAAAATGGCACGCCTGTGCACCATTAGCTCTCATTACTGCGAGAGGGTCCTCACTGCAGAACATGGAATGGGGCGGGGTCAGATAAAAGTTGTAAAAAGGTGATGAAAGGGGATGGATGCCCGAGGGAAGGATCGTGCTACTGGCAAGCTATCAATGTCAGTTACTCATGCATTTTCATAGTACCACAGGTTAGAAGGTTTGATTTGTTTTTCATTCTCTTCATAGCCTATGTATGTAAAAGCAAATAGTTGCAACTACGCTTGCAGTTTGGTAACCCATTTACATTTTGTGCAACCATGATGACTTAATAGTTGTCCCCATTAGAATCAGATAGATAGCCGCAGGAAGTAAATCCTCTGCTGGGCTTTCTTGATGAAGGAGCTGATGTTCAGCTCCCACTGGAGGTCCTGGGAGATGATGGTTCCTGGTAAGTGGCAGGACTCCACAGAGTCAACTGAGAAGTCACACAGGGTGATGGGGGCGAGTGGGGCTGTGTCCTTCCTGAATTCCACAACCATCTCCACTGTCTTCACAGCGTTGAGTTCCAGGTTGTTCTGGCTGCTCACCAGGTGGTCAAGTGCCCACCTGTAGGCGGACTGGCTGTAATTATATCCCCCACGATGACATAATCTTTGCGGCTGCGCCTGGGAACGCCCCCAGGCTGCATTTGTGGAAAAGTAGTTACAATGCTTTACCTGTCTGTTGGGGAGCAGTGGTTCAAAACAAAAAGCAACTCCCATATACGGGATATTCCTGCATTCATTTAATTAAAAATATACATGTTTTGGAACAGAACATATGTTCTGTACATCTAATACAATTTCTGATTTTAAAGAACGAATGGTTTGAAAGAATGAATGAATCCGTGTGTTTCTTTTTGTTTTGTAGATGTTTTTAATTCAATAAAACAAATGAAAACACTGTGCGTAACCGTGTGTAACAGGTGTTACAATTTACCTAGAATAAATGTGAAATATTGCAAAAAATTTGATCGCAATACTTCATGTATCGCAAAACGTGCAATATCATGCACTCCTGAAGGAACGATCGTAGTTCTTAGAACTCCGTTTTGAGCAACTCATTCAGGTCCTGCTCCAGGACAGAGACTGAACCTTCAGTGATGGATCCACCGGTGATGGGACATATAACAAGATAAAAATAGTATTTTTATTGTTGATGAATTGATTTAATTTCACAAAGTGAATTGAATGAAACAGAAAATCGCAGAGCAAGCGCGTGCTTTGCGAAAGTTGAAATGATATCTTGTAAATCAGATATGAGTGAAGATTCAGCAACTACAGTGATTATTTCTCGCCTCAAATTTGTTCAGAAACAAATTTTAGTGTACTGGGAAGATGAAATAAGTGAAAGTTACGGTGAAAACGTAACAAGGAACTCGCACAGAAACCCTGCTTGATGCCGTATCATCCACGTCACTAGTGCCAGGTTCTCGGGGAGCTCCCCCAGGCCCTAGTGCCCCTCGGGGAGTACGCTCGTGCGAAAACACATCGAGTCATATGGTGATTTATATATATCCAGTATACACAAACACACAGACACACACACACACACACAAAGTAGTGTGCCATTCTCATCTTGATCCATACTGTGCTTTTGTAAAATAACCACAAAACTTTCAGAATAATTTTTCCTCTGCTTTCTCTGTGATGATTGAATTAGCTTGAGAATGAATGACAAAACAACAACAAATAGCAGGGTTAACATTGAGAGGTAATGTATATAATAGCAGTGTCTGATTTAGAAGATAAGGTAATTCATATGTCTATAAAATATATGAATTTTATATATATTTCCTCAAATATAAACAGTTACTCAAATAAAATCCGGAACTCTAATAAATGCGAGGGGTGTGGTCAACACAAACAAATAAAGGCCTAAGCCCTCCCTGAGATTAAGACCAGGGTTAGGGGAAAATCGAAGGATGAACTTTCCATTGGTTTACTGTAAATTGATAAATTCATGAATGCAATCATGCTATCTCAAACACGTTGTCTTCTACTCATTGTGTGAGAGGTATTCCTAACTCTGAGAATAGGAGCGGATATTTTTTTGTCCTACAGTGTGTCGTGTGCGCACCTTATAAGTTAATACTTATTGCTACTTCTCTATGGAAACACTAATTTGAAGTATATTAATAGCATCTATCGATCCCTGTAATGACACCTAATGCACACACACAAGTGTAATTGACCATCCGTGCATTATGACTATTGTTGTATGAGATAATATTTATCTGTATTGCTGCATCAGTCTTTATCACGTTTCTGGCGTTTTACATAATGCTTATTCCTTTATTTATTTTATAATCATTTGTATCAGCCTTCCAGTCTACAACTTTTACACAAGGATACAGTACTTGTCTCTAATTACTGCAGCACACACTTTTGGGTGACTACGAAGCAGACCACAGACAAGGCCTTGGCCATCTCTTTGATTATACTTAATGGCTGATCATTGTGTCACCCAACAGGTCCGTAAGGCCTCACACCTAATCCTTAATCTCCACACTCCAATGGCACCATCCACCCCTTTCTCATTGAGAGGTGAAAATTAATCTCTGTAGAGCTGGTATCAAATATTCAGTTTACTATCATATGGTGATTACACAGTATATACCATTTCTCTTACAGAGGCTCAAATGCAGAAATTTGTTGTGATATTTCACAATTATTTTAAGTAAAATATCAATAAGATAGGACAAAAACCCTTATTTTGAAATCAAAAGGCCGAAGACTCAAAACTAAAATTCCCCACACTTGGCCACTTTTAAAATAGGCTAGTAAAATTTAAAAATGAGTCACTTTAATTTATCAAGTATTGCATACCTGTTTTGTCTTACCTCTTAGTAGTATACTGTAGTGTTTGTCTTACAACACTGTGTCTATCTTACCATTCAGTATGACACTGCATTTTTGTGGCCCACAGCCATTTAACCTGTTGCATATTAACTTTTGAAATAAAAAGATTTAGTTGAACCAAATTGTGAGCCCCTTTTTCATTACTATTTAGGTAGACCTTGGCCTACTGAATAGTTTTAGAACAATACACAGAAGTTAATGTGAGTGTTACAGGTAAATGTTTATTTGTTTTGATCAGGCATGAGCAAAATGACGAAACCATCAATCACTGTTTATGATAATCGATATTTTATGACAATAAAATGTAATCTAAAATGTCATGATTGTGACAGCCATTTTATGGGCTTCATTTGTATGGATGGGCTTGTGCAGCCCCTCCAGTAAATTCACCCAACAGCTGTGACTACTCCTGATATTTAAAGCAGTAGTCAAAGGATGTGTATGTCTGTTTTCACATCTTGGCCTGGAGGACAGTGTGAGGACTGGGGTACAGGTGCTGCTTCAGGAAAGCCAAGATTTTCTCCCAAGAGTCTTCCTGTGCATCTGCATGGGGTTTAGTGTGTCCTCCCCACACCATGTCCGCTGCAACACACACAGACACACACAATGGATGTATTTACCTGACCTATTGGTGCACACTTTCAAATGAGTTAGTGAGGTGTCTTGGAATGTGTGGCGTCCCAAGACAGCCCCATTGTATAAGATAATTACTAAGAGACGGTGCCAGGGGTCCCGAGAAAGAGCACATCACCAGGGGTCCCGGTGATAAGGGAAGTGAAATGTTACCTGTGACCTATGTAAGGGAACCAAATGGTCAACATCGTCTTTGTAGGGGAACTAAATGGGTTTTGGGCAAGCATAAAAGGCTTGCCTGAGTTTCATTCGACAGAAACTCCATCTGGCCCGGTTCTCTCCCGGACGTCCGAGGCAAGTCTGGTCTGATGTTGTTCTTTTGTAATAAATCTATTATTTTACTCAAGCCAGCGTCCACTCCTTCATCAACACATCAAATTCATCAAGAAACTACAAAGTGGCATCACAAACTAGGATCTGCTGGGCCTCACCTGCCAATGCTGCCTGCTCCAGCAAATTACCACTCTCAGGGTGAGTGTTACCTCACAAAATTGAGCTGTGTGTGGTTCTTGAAGCGGTAGTATTTTGTGCAAATAGGCTGCACTGACAAGAGCATATTGTGGGGAGATGATGTGTTCAGTGAGTTTCCATCTGAATTGGGGTTTAAGTTGTAAAAGATGTAAATGAGGGGAATAAGAGAATAATAAACTTAGAAAAAGAGAATTAAGTTGAAGGAGAATAGAGAAGAGAGAAATAAAAGATGAAGTTAAAAGTAAAAGATAAAGTCTTAAAAGATGTGGAGAAAGAAGTAAAAAGCAATTAGAATGCAGTAGTAGCAGTAGAATGGCAGAACTAGTAGCCAAAAGTTATTTAAATAACCATGCAAGATTAATGGAGACAGGGCCCGTATCTCCTTAAAAGGTAAGACATGTGTACATTAAATGCTGCGTGAAAGTTGGCTGAATGAAAATATAATAGTCAAATATAGATAGGAAAAGCAAAGAGGAAATAACCCTGGCCAGGGGAATTGACTCAAAATAAAATTATATGAAGATGAAAAAGATGAAGTGAAAAAGAGATAAGTTAAAAGCCTAAAGTCAGATGAAAAGTGAAGCAAAAAGAGTTACAAGTTAAAGGCTTAAAAGATGAAAAATAAAGTTTGAGAAAAAAACGGGAAAAGCAGGGCTGAACCCTGCCTAAGAATGAGTGCACATCGAACATGCATGCTAAAGGAATCTGATAAGGATAATTTGTTCAAAGTTCAGCCAAAGTGAAAATTTAAAAGTCTGGCCAAAGTGAAAATCTTGATGAAATTAGAAAAGTATACATGAGTTTACGTTAAAGTATAAAGTTAAGCGCTGTTGAAGTTTTTGGAGAATCAAATGTGCTGTGGACAGACATGTCTTCTTCCTTTTGGTGTGTGAGTGTGCTGCAGCTAAAGAGGTGTGAATAGATTTGTGTATTGTTTGTGTATGTGTAAATGATATAGAATACATGCGTTATTAAATAGGTATACATATGTGGTGAGCAGTAAATACATAAAAGAAACATTTCTTGCCCCTTTAGTGATAATATATGAGCCTGTTTATGGACTTTGTAAAGCTGATAAGGATTGAGCCTTTCTTAAAGGACGTTTGATAAATATATATGAGCCTTTTTCTTCAAAGGACGCTTAACATATGAGCCTTTAAGGACGTTTTTATAAATATATGAGCCTTTCTTCAAAGTACGTTTTTATAAATATATGAGCCTTTCTTTAAAGGATGTTTTGATAAAAATATGAGCCTTTATTCAAAGGACGTTTTAATAAATATATATGAGCCTTTCTTTCAAGGACGTTTTATACAGTTGATAAAGAATGTGAACCTTCACAGAACTTTATATATTTTATAACAAAATGAGCCTTCTTGAGAGAAGGACTAGAATCACCAGAAACAGTCTGCCAACACACGCATGTACACATGAAATAGAAGGAAAAGCTGGGTTTTTGATGCAGAAGAGGTTTGTGTTTCGGCTGCTGCGTGAAAGGAACCAGCTTTGATTTACACTGACACTGCGTGGCTGAATTAGGTTGCGCTGTTCCGGCGGGGAGCTAAAACAGGATGTTCGCTCGCTGACGACCAGAGCAAACTGGAAGCTGTGCCATAATTTAAGAGGCGGCGCAAGGGGTGGTGCTTCATACAGAGTGGAACTTAGTCGACTCCCCCTGACAAGAGTGCGGAGAATAAGTATGATAGAAGAAAATAAATAAATATTAAAAGAATACATTTACTTAGATGATTGGCTAATATGCCTTTTAGATTCAAATGTGTCGTACAAATAAAAATTGCTTTATTTTAAATGCCCGAGAAATAAAGCTGATAATGTACAGTGGGGCAAAAAAGTATTTAGTCAGCCACCAATTGTACAAGTTCTCCCACTTAAAAAGATGAGAGAGGCCTGTAATTGTCATCATAGGTACACTTCGACTATGAGAGATAGAATGGGGGGAAAGAATCCAGGAAATCACATTGTAGGATTTTTAATGAATTAATTGGTAAATTCCTCGGTAAAATAAGTATTTGGTCACCTACAAACAAGCAAGATTTCTGGCTTTCACAGACCTGTAACTTTTTCTTTAAGAGGCTCCTCTGTCCTAAACTCGTTACCTGTATTAATGACACCTGTTTGAACTCGTTATCAGTATAAAAGACACCTGTCCACAACCTCAAACAGTCACACTCCAAACTCCACTATGGCCAAGACCAAAGAGCTGTCAAAGGACACCAGAAACAAAATTGTAGACCTGCACCAGGCTGGGAAGACTGAATCTGCAACAGGTAAGCAGCTTGTTGTGAAGAAATCAACTGTGGGAGCAATTATTAGAAAATGGAAGACAAACAAGACCACTGATAATCTCCCTCGATCTGGGGCTCCAAGCAAGATCTCACCGCGTGGGGTCAAAATGATCACAAGAAGGGTGAGCAAACATCCCAGAACCACACGGGGCGACCTAGTGAATGACCTGCAGAGAGCTGGGACCAAAGTAACAAAGGCTACCATCAGTAACACACTACGCCGCCAGGGACTCAAATCCTGCAGTGCCAGACGTGTCCCCCTGCTTAAGCCAGTACATGTCCAGGCCCATCTGAAGTTTGCTAGAGAGCATTTGGATGATCCAGAAGAGGATTGGGAGAATGTCATATGGTCAGATGAAACCAAAATAGAACTTTTTGGTAAAAACTCAACTGGTCGTGTTTGGAGGAGAAAGAAAACTGAATGGCATCCAAAGGACACCATACCTACTGTGAAGCATTGGGGTGGAAACATCATGCTTTGGGGCTGTTTTTCTGCAAAGGGACCAGGACGACTGATCCGTGTAAAGGAAAGAATGAATGGGGCCATGTATCGTGAGATTTTGAGTGAAAACCTCCTTCCATCAGCAAGGGCATTGAAGATGAAATGTGGCTGGGTCTTTCAGCATGACAATGATCCCAAACACACCGCCCGGGCAACGAAGGAGTGGCTTCGTAAGAAGCATTTCAAGGTCCTGGAGTGGCCTAGCCAGTCTCCAGATCTCAACCCCATAGAAAATCTTTGGAGGGAGTTGAAAGTCCGTGTTGCCCAGTGACAGCCCCAAAACATCACTGCTCTAGAGGAGATCTGCATGGAGGAATGGGCCAAAATACCAGCAACAGTGTGTGAAAACCTTGTGAAGACTTACAGAAAACGTTTGACCTCTGTCATTGCAAACAAAGGGTATATAACAAAGTATTGAGATGAACTTTTGTTATTGACCAAATACTTATTTTCCACCATCATTGGCAAATAAATTATTTAAAAATCAGACAATGTGATTTTCTGGATTTTTTTTCCCATTTTGTCTCTCATAGTTGACGTATACCTATGATGAAAATTACAGGCCTCTCTCATCTTTTTAAGTGGGAGAACTTGCACAATTGGTGGCTGACTAAATACTTTTTTGCCCCACTGTATGTCTCATTGAATTGTAATATGTATAAGAATTTAGAATGGTCTTAAGACACTGAACTCTTGTGTTCTTTTTGTTTTTTCCTCTCTTTTACTTTGCTGAGTGAAAGCTGGGAGAAAGATAGAAGATGGAATGTGTCTGAATTGGATCATCCAAGGGGAAGATGACAAGACATCTGGCAGTTCTTCACAGACACCAGGAGCTTGCAGATGACAACGCATAAAAATTCTGAATCTCGTGGATCAGGCCAGTACGGATTATCCACAAACTGTTTTCAATAGACACCTGCATTTAACTATATGTGTGTACATCAAGTTATAACCTACATGATTGCTTGTTCTCACATATAGGATTGCATATGTTGCGTTAGTAAGAGACTTGACAACAGACTGACTAAACAAGGCATTTGCCTAATTAATGGAGCATTATTGATTTGATTGATCACATGCGGAAAAACTGATTTGATTTAAAAACGGTTGAGTGCTGTAAATATTGGTTTCATTATCTGAGTATGGTTTACCTTGACTGAGGCTGTTTTGAGAGTGAACATTGATGGACATTTTGATAATTTAAGATAAATGAGATCAGATGTATCAGATCATGAACAAATTAAGTTGCTTTCATAAGTGGGAATCTATTGGTCTCCTTTGGAGGTTGGTAAATTCAGTTGTTTTTGGTCGAGTGTGATTACACGGTGCTTTATAAATAATTTTTAAATACATTTGATTTACAATCAAAGAAATGGATACCAAATTTACAAAAGTAATCACTCCTATTGATGTTGTGCAAAAGAATAATCCTCTTAAAGATATTGCAAAAATATCAGGAAAATGGAGCAAGCAGTAGCCTGACATTTAACAACCATGGCCAGCTGAAGGAACTCTTATCCGGGATGTGATTAAAAACAATGCAGGTGCATGTGTCCACATATATAGTAAATCAAAAGAAAGGAAAAAGAGTAAAGAGACGCACGGAGAAAAGACAGACAGAACTTGGCATTCTGCAGCTGTTCGTAAAGGAGGGACAGACATGGTTTGAAGCTGCAAAAGAAAAAAAGAGAACAAAGTAGACAAGAAATTAAGAAAAATGAAAATGAAGCAGAAAAATTGATGAAGATTACCGCACCCTTCTCACATACAGCATCTGTAAAGAAGCCCCCCACCTTATGAGAACCAGGTGAAGTTCACTGATGTTTATCCCCAGCTCCCAGGGATGACAGAGGGCAACTATCTCTTTAAAGATGACAAATAATAGAGATGGGCAGGGCTAAAACAACCATCAAGATGTATCCGAGCTCCAACAGTACCAAGAGAAGGAACCGTCTGGGAGGCAGACAACGAGTCAGAAGTCTGGAAAAGAGAGTGAGTGACTCGGACGAAGCTATTGGAGGATACGACCCAGCAGTCAGACGGATGTTGGCTAAAGGGGAGAAAAAAGTGAGATCGACCAGTGAGCAAAATGGCTCCGGGAACAGACGACACGGATGAGTAAACAGGCTGAAAGTGATGAAGAATCGGAGAAAGAAGGTCCTTCCTGTTTTCAACTGTTAGCAGCCAGTAGAGGGGTAGGAGATGACATGACATACGACCAGTAGGAGGTAAAAGATACATATTTGTCGACGTGGATAGATTTTCCACGGGGGACTGAAGCATGTCTAACAAAGC
Organism: Zeus faber; assembly: GCF_960531495.2. Taxonomy (NCBI): domain Eukaryota; kingdom Metazoa; phylum Chordata; class Actinopteri; order Zeiformes; family Zeidae; genus Zeus; species Zeus faber. Next base: position 18,745,317 of record NC_137208.1, on the reverse strand, counting down.
GTAAATATGCTCAGTCATTTGCCAAGCCAAGTTCTTGTGTCGTGAGGTCATAAGCAGGTGGGGACTTCCAGATCACATATCTTCAGATAATGGGAAACAGTAACATTAATTCTGCAAAAAATGGGAAATAAACAATGTCCAGGAGCTGTTCATCATCCGCAAAACCAAGGTGTTTGTGAAAAATTGAATGGTGTGCTGAAAAATTGCATTGTTAAAATCTGTCAGCATACAGGTCTGAATTGGGTAGAGGTGTGTAGTTAGTAGCACTAGTAGAGAAATATCCATTCTAAATAGTTGATTCGTCATAGACTCAATACTATTTTTAACTAAGAGAATGCATGGACAAAGGGGGAAAAGGAAAATGTTAATCATATTGGAATAATGTTATAGTGTAATGCAAAAGCAAAATTATTATACTGTATTTGATGTGTGTGCAAGATACTGGCTGATGAATTTTTCCCTTTCAGGACCAGTCTGAGGTTGGCTGTGTCCAGGGATCCTAATAGCCTAATGGAATTGAACACTCAAACATGGACATTAAAAAATGGACGACACCCTGAATCAGGACATCATGATCAGGAGTGTCGAGTGAAATATCATTAAAAGTTGATGGTGTTAAAAAAGCAACAGTTCAATACATACGTGTCCTGAACGCTTTTATAATATTGGAGTTTGTTTATTACAATGTAACCTGTATTATGGATGAAAAGTCTGTACTCTACAGTACAAATTTTTAGCAGGACATATTTCTTTTATTTAGTATTGTTTTCTTTGAAGTTTTTCTGTAACAGGGTGAAAGGGATATGTTGGGACCTCAGGTGTTTTATTGTTTTGTGGGGTTTTAAGGACATTGATAGGCAGGGACAGGTTCATTGGAGGGTCCGATGGGTCGACCAGCCTGACTTTGGACAACATTTTTGATTTATTTCTGAGGTTCTGAATGTATGCATTTACATGTAACATCCTGTACAGTTTTCTAAACCCTTCTTTGAGGTTAATTGATTTGGAGTGCAATAGGTGGTTGCCTGGGACAGAGGAACCGTGAGAGAATTTTCCTGTCTTGATTGTTGTTGAAAGAACTAAGAAAGGAAGCTGCCAGATGGGTTTTTCCACTCACACAGCCCCATCGTATAAGATAATTACTAAGAGACTGTGCCAGGGGTCCCGAGAATGAGCACATCACCAGGGGTCCCGGTGATAAGGGAAGTGAAATGTGACCTATGTAGGGGAACCAAATGGTCTTTTGGCAAGCATAAAAGGCTCGCTTGAGTTTCATTTGACAGAGAATCCATCCGGCTTGGTTCTCTCCCGGACGTCCTAGGCAAGGCTGGTCTGATGCTGTTCTTTTGTAATAAATCTATTATTTTACTCAAGTCAGCGGTTACTCATTCATAAATATCAAACTCATCAAAAAACTACATTAGCCTTCTGGATACTGGTGCTGCCACAAGCTTATTTAAGCAGCTAAACTTACCTTGCCCCACCTGCCTCACACATTGTTGCTTGCTACACTCCCATCATCTCCCCTGCATCCATCTACCCTTCGTTCATTGCATCATTCAAACTTATCACTCCCATATTTCAAAGGTCCCTAATGCCAAGTTCAGAATATGTGATTCTAGACTGATTTTCTAATCGCCGACAGGTTTTTGGAGACTGCCGAGCAAAGCTCCAGAACAGAGGAAAATCATAGCACGCTCCTGTGAGTGACGAAGGTCTGGTGTGAACAGTTCACAACGCAATCCGACTGCTCGCAGATGTCAGCGAGGTATCAAGAAGGTTTAATATCCGGTCGTGCCTGGCTAGACTTGGGAGTGATGCAACGAGCTGATGTCACTCCTCGTGTGTTCTCATGACAAAATGTAGGTTTGAGACCGTACAGACTCTGCAGGGATACCTCGTGGTAAAAGATATTTTGGTCTGCAAGCGTCCCGATCACAAGCAGAAAGTTGTGCAGTGTGAACAGTACAGCGATCTGTTCACACTGAAAGTCGTGACTGTGTCCATGGCATAAGCATGCGCCGTTTGCTTAAACCCTTCACAGAAATGAGAAATGGAATCTAAATATCTTAAGTTTTCCTTAACGTAAACCTTTTGGACAGGTGTCAATATTTACCTTTCCATCCTCTCTGACCTCTCTCATCAGTGGGTATGAAGCTGCTAACTCTGATGTGAGTGATGTATGCAGAATCAATCCCATGACCAGCATTGGGATAAATTATTGTTGTCAACAGGTGATCATTCCCAGCTTCACACATCATTTTGGCCATCTGAGGGGCAAAGATAATCCATCACAAGTCATCAAATTACAGTAATATGTTGTCAGTATTTGTCTATCTGAGACAATGTAATGGTTCACAAAATAGTTGGTACAATAACAGACAGACTTATCAGGTATATTTGAAATACTGCAAAAAAAAACAAAAAACAAAAAACACTTTTATGGAGCTCTTATTTTTGGCTTTATAGCAGCACTAGGGTTGCCAACCCTCCCAGATTGCCCGGGAATTTGACTCGGTCCTCAAAATTCTCCAAATCCCAGACATTTGACTGCATAATAGGCTGCATAATACGCAAAGATAGAAAACATTTATTTTCTTTGTTGTAGGTTGGCATTGGGCAATGCATGATTATGTATGTTAATATTTGGACTCACATCCTCAGCAGACGCCACGCTTCCAATGTTCTGATCATCATCTCCACAGATCAACAATAAAGGACACTTAATCCTTCCCACCTATTGAAGAATCTCAATGAGTGATATGACCTATTGTGCATGTTGCTTTGTGCATGTATGTGTGTCATGGTACTATATATATATACATACATACATCCACTTTATCTTTGGGGTCTGCAGGGATCGGTAGTAAACTGTCACGTAGTATTACACCCTCCTCCACTAGCTTCCCTTTTGAGCTGTTCCTATTCGTCAGAAATCATTTCTCCCATTAGTGAATTACGTTAGTTAATGTTTTGCTTTGTCATCACAAAACCATGATGTGTAAGACCTACCGTATCATGTCTTCAAGCACCCCATTGAGGGTCTTGGTGAATGAATAGACATGGGTGCCACTGACAGAGACACAGCAACGAGGCTAGAAAGTTACACAACAGTTATTTGCAAGTCGGGCCAAAAAAGAAAAGTCTTTCCATCGTAATTTATTCAACTTACACTGATATTCTTGGCATGGCTTGCAATTGTTAGGGCAACTGAGCCACCTAAGGAAGAACCAAACACTCCAACTCTGTCTTCTATTACCAGAGGGTGCTCCTGGATAATCTGAAATGCTGTCTGTATTGTCAAAGAGAGTAAAAAAAGGGGAAGAAACAGAAAGGCATCAGAGGTTATTGTTATTTATCCTCATTGGGTTTAATGGTTGTCACTTAAAACTTGAAATGGAATAACCAATAAATTTTGGGCTAATGCAAAAAAAGAGCAGTGTAAGGAGTTTGCTTTAAAGTGAAATATGAAGATCAAAATGTCATACCTCCAAAAAGTTTACATCTACTTCTTCTGGCTTAATAATATTAGGTGCGTAATAATTTAGTGCCAGAGAAACAAAACCATGAGAAGCCATCAAGGCAGCACGGGACTCGACCAGCATCTGTACCCCGCCCCATAGGTCCAGCAATCCAGGGAAGGGACCAGGCCCTGAAATGGACATAGTGTTTAACAAAAATATTTCATAATTCAAACCAAACTCTTATTGTGTCAGTTTCGTGTACCTGGGGGTATGAAGAGGGTACCGGGGACCCCTCTCTCTTGGACCTCTATTCTCTTTACGCCTGGTGCCATGTACCACCTCTCTACAACCACAGAGGCCATTGGAGGATTGTCTCTGAAGCCCTTGACAACATGTCCTCTGTACACCGAGATGTGTATCACCATGGGTGTTCGGACATTCTTCTTTGTTATACTTGTCATGTTAATGAACATGCAGGCAGAAGAGACAGGGAGATGTATTCAAGTTATTTAGGTAAGAAAACTCCAAAATGGCATATACTACAGAAATCTATGAGCACATTACTATATGATATCTTTCTCTTCTTGCTGCATGCTCCACAGCAAACCCATGGGTTCTTTTCCTGTGTATGTTCCTCCGTGACTTGAATCGCTCAAAACTGTAAAACCAGCAGCAGTTATAAACATTAGCTATGGTAAAACTAGTAAAGGTATAATTAACTATACCATAACTATTCCAATATGTGCATTGAGTAGTTCTGATAGAATGTGGTTGTTAAAGAAATAATGAATTTAATAAACTAAACTGACCATTTACTGTGCCTCTGTTGTCACTGACATAATGGCCATACGCCTGCCAATGTAGGTTTTTCTCAGTGCGGTGACGAGAGTGCAGAGTTACTGGAAGCCCAGGAGACAGATTCTCCACCAACACACTGAACTTCTCATCCACAAGTCCCCGTGCGGGGAGAACAGACAGAATTGGATGTACGGTCCCAGCCATAGTTGGTGATCTATGGAGGCAACCCAATTGGACATTGTAAATGTGTACCAAGTTCTGCTTTTAACCGCTCATTCAAAAAAGATCCAGACCTGTTTTGCCTCAAGATATTTTAGAACCAAGCTATTGCATCCCAGACGGGAGGAAGAATCAGTTCCAAGTCAGGTCAGATATTTCTCAATCACCCAATTATTACAATCGCTCTTAAAATATTTTTCTAGCCTGTTAATGTGAGATGAAATTAAATTTGCTTACATATAACCAGCAATGTTGTTTGTCTGCATCATGGTGTGTTGACACCAATTTGACTTGTGGATGCCGTCTATGCATTGACGTGACTCGTTTGCTGGCTCTAACTATAACCGACCACTTTTGTAAATTTGGGATGGTTGGACAAAGATGCTGAATAACATCTATTGATAATATATAGTTTTACACCCTAGCCTACAGCCTACGTTGCTCGCTCCTCTGTTATAACGTATTGCTTCCTGGTTTCCAGTCACTGTTACACATTACTGTACAACAGTGGTGGAAAAAAACCCACTGATATCCAATCCATAAGAATTTACTGAAAGTGCTTAGGGACAGAGTGTTCATAAACCTTCTCCCTAAATATGTCAAAACAGATGGTGATTGTCACTACATGCATTTCCCGGGAGTAATGGAGTTACTATACCTGATCCAGATGAGACAGCGTTTCACTCGCAATCTTGTAAAGGTTTGGTCTACACTTTATAATTAATCCTTAAAGTTGATGTGCCATATAACAAGGGTGAATACCTTGACAAAGTTAACTTATTTCTATATTTGTACCATGTGCTACATATCATTTAGCAGAAGAATGATGTCATCACTCGGTAACCATCAGTGATCTTTGGCAACATGACTGACGAAAAACACTTTTATAAACAGGGAAACATAAGAAGACATTCAAATATTTAAACACACTAGTTTGCAAATATGTACTGTCTTTGGTAACCAGGCAAAATACACAGAGTCTGTTGTTTAACACATACACAAGCCAACAAGCTCACACCTGTCCCTACAGTAGAGCTGGATATGCAAATTCACCACCACAGCCAACATTCATGTGTGTCGTGACAGTTAGTTACTAATATATATATATATATATATATATATATATATATATATATATATATATATATATATATATATATATATATATATAATAGAATGAAAATACCAATAATTAAAAATAAAAGGGCTTCCTTTACCAGTGGAAACTGGGTGATCAGGTATTGATTAGTCTTAGTAAACAAACCATTGATCATTCTCAGAAAACAAATTCTGGCAACTCTAAAGATGCACATCAGCAATATTCATTTGCAATTGTCATAAAGATAAATGTGACTCCCATACCTGCCTGGAGATGAATATGGATCCTTAATATCCTGTCTGTGCAAAATTATGTGAAGGGGGATGGTCAAGATAAGGAACCCAAAAACAAGACATAGTTTCAGGAGTATGTACAGGGGTTTATTGTGAAGACACAGGGAATCGGGAACAGGGAACAGTAGGGGGGTCAGGACCGGCAGGGACTCACGACCATCCAGGGAATACAGAAGCAGATGAGCCGGCGGAGAATCAGGAGCCAAGAGTTCAGGGCATACACCTAGCGAACCGTGTAAGGCCATGGAGCGGGTGAAACGACATGCAGCAACATAGACGGCCCAATACTGACAGAGTAAATGGGACCGGTTTGAATACCAAAGGTGTAACGAGGCAACTAGGGACTGGTGTGCAGTGAGAGGGATGTGACGTGAACCAAGACACAGACAGAGGGAGCCAGAAAGGGACAGAGGAACCTCGAGGCAGACAGGAAGAATCAAGACAGGGGAAGGATCATGACAAATGAACTATCTGCACATACAACAGTGTTCATTTAAAGATCCTAGAACTATAAATACACATGAAAACAGATTTTAAAAATTGCAAAAAATAAAAATAATAGATGCTGGATTATCAGTAGTTAATATTTTAGATTTAGATACACATGAAAACAGATTTTAAAAATTGCAAAAAATAAAAATAATAGATGCTGGATTATCAGTAGTTAATATTTTAGATTTGATATTGTATAATAGTGAATATTTATATATTTATATATACATTTTTTTTTACCAATTTTCAATTCAGAAATATCCTTTTCCAGGACTCTGATGGTTTTGTGATTCATGCATATTACTGGTTTGAGGCAGTTTAAAGTTGTAAGAAAAGTAAGAACATTGGTAGATCCTAAAGTTCATCAAGTGGCACCTTCATAAGTCTCCAAAAACCCAGCTCAACAAACCCTGCGCCAAGGTGCAAAAACCACCACCAGGCAGTGTGAGTATTTCATTGAGGTTATCAGATAGGCACCACCTTTCACCAATGTTTCGTTGAAAGCTACCTCAGCACATGAAATTTACAATTTTGAGACAAAAAGAAAATCTATTACCCCGTACAAATTATGATCACAGTAGGCCAGGAAAGATAATGTAACGTGGCTAAGTCTAACAAAGAACTGCACTGAATTTAAATTAACGGTTAATATTTTCTTCTCTGTGTAGACTACTGTACCTTCTGTAATTACCTGCCTGGATTATTCTGCTAAAAACAAGTATTTATGAGTCTATACGCAAACATTATGAAAAACTCTCATCTTGTATTGCGCTCAATTTGGTGAAACATCACCTGACCTCCAAGTGAATATAATATAGTAGATCAAATGTAGAATAACAATAAAATAAAAAAAATTTAAATATGAGATATCAATAAAAAAGGGGTATAACAACAACATACTGTTAGACAATAAGTGTAGGTCTAAAGAATTAACAATCAACTGTTGAATAAGCCAAGAAAGCATCAAGAAGTTAGAATAAATTGCAAAGTACACTAACTGAGAATTAATTTGGAAATAAAGAAAGACCCATCGCTAACTACTCGGCAAGATAAAATACAATAGCGAGAGCACTACCACCGTGCCGACAAGCTGTGCAAGCAGCAGCCCTCGTGATCCAACAATCAGCACCAATAGTGTTAGCGCCGCACACACCAACAGAACAAAATCCCGTTTCCCAAGGCAATCGCTTCGCTGACGAGGGTGCGAACCTCACGGCCATCCGAACACAAACGAACACAGAAACATACACAGCTGAAGCTGCAGTGACGCATATACTGTATGTGGTATCTTGGTATTTTGCCGTCAGGTAACAGAGACCAACTCCTGGTTTGTTCACCTTTTATTAACAGTCTTCAGCAACATGTGGCGCGGCCATAACATGCCAGGCTGGCTACCAGTACAACAACTGACAGAGAGAGCGAAGGAGCATTTACTTAAGATAGAGTCCCTCTACTGGCGAAGTCATGTAACTGCACTCTATCACATCCCTCCCTTCTTAGCTCTTGCTTTTCTGTCCTTTAGTTAACCAACAGAAATAATAATACACCACAGCATTTTCTTTCCCGTCTAGCCAGTAACATATAAACAGCCACAAGTGTGAGTGGGTTATGCAGATATGTGAACGGTTAAAGGAATAATCCCTCCTTGCAAGGTGTTACCTGCATCTGTATTATTCTTCATGCTTGTATATCTTTCTTAAACACATACAATAGAAACTGGTCATGTCAGCATTCTCCCAGGTTAATGTATATACCTTTAAACAGGTGGAGGGAAAGAGAGCAGAGGAGATAAAATAGGTGGTGTTTGGGGTCTGTTTGAGGGGAAACGGAGCGAGGGAGACAGATGTACTAGGTGGAGGGACACCACAGGCCGGTGCCATTTGTTCAGACCGGAGGTAAGCGTGATTAACCACCCAGGAGGCTGTTGATACGATTCATAATTTTCCCTTTGTAGTTTACAACCTTTTTTTTGAACGGCAATGCATTGCCTTTTTGTTATAGTTTTGCATTTTGAAAGGGGGATTCACAAGTCATACCTCTGCATTTATTCTGGATTCCTATAAAAGGACACTGACAGAACACTTCATTTTCAGATGGACATTGATGGCAGCAATATGAACTCAGAATTTTTCCAGTTGATTTGTTAAATAAAAAGAGTCATTCATCGTAAGTTTGCGCTCAGTTTTGTTCCTTTAGCATCCAACTAAGTAATTTACTGAGAAGTAATTCTGCCGTCTTGGGATGGACTGTTCCTCTATGTCTGTACTGCATTCTGTCTTTTATGAGTGACCATATACTTACAGGCTCCAATGCACTAAGAGATATTAAACAAACTCTGCTTAACATTAATATGAGCTGATGAAACTCACTGACCTTATATTATTAATTTGCCAGATAACTGACATGTAACCACGAGTAGAAACAAGTGCCAATAGTTACACATCTGTTCTTGATGGAGCAATACAAAATTCCTTGCTTTGATGTGGGGTGAGTATGGGAGCTCAAAAAGATGTCCAGCATTAGGATAAGTGAGTGTCATCAACAGGTGGTCATTGCCAGCCGCATGCATCAGATTGTCTATCTGATGGTCAAAGGTGAATGCTTCAGGTCAGTCACAGTCAACACCTTTTTTGGAGTTTCCAAATCTTTCTTTGTAAGCATCCCCACCCAAAAACAATACATTTCGTAGTGCTGTCATATCATGTACATCATCATTTGAAAACTCACATCTTGAGGTGACTTCACACATGCTGTAATCATAGGGTAGCCCAAGGCAAATGCCCTCTTGAGTTAATTGGAAATCAAACTCACAGCACACTGGGGGCACCTCAGTAGCTCACCAGGTAGCACACACAACATACCATGCTCAGTCCTTACCACAGCAGCCTAGGTTCACTTTGAATACATGGCAATTTGCTGCATGTCAATCCTTTCTCTTGCTGTCCCCTTTCTTCCCACACTATCACTGTCAAATAAAGCATGAAATTGGCAAAAAATATCTTGGAAAAAAACTCACACCACACTCAAAAGACTTACAGGCATATTGTACATTTACTCAAATGATTTCCTTAAATTAGGAGGAGAGTAAAAGAGTTTACTTCACATAATTCTCAATTTGAATCTATTCATCACCCTAGACACTAGCATGGTACAGTACCTTACAACATATTATACAGCCAAATCACTTTCGTAACCACAGAGACACTTGAGGACATCTTTTTTGCATGTAGGAATCCTAAATGAAAAGGGAGGGCCCCCATTAGGGAAGGGGTATGATGATTTCTCAACTCAAAGGGGAGCTCAAAAGGGCACCACATCATGTTTTTTTTTCCCACTGAAAGGGCACTCTATAGGGCACCACATGACATTTTGTCCACTGGAAGGGCACTCTATAGGGCTCCACATCATGCACTTTCAACTGGAAGGGCACTACATAGGGCACCACATTGTTTGTTTTCCACTGGAAGGTCACTCTATAGGGCACCACATCATGTTTTTCCCGATGGAAAGGGCACTCTATAGGGCACTTCACCGCCTTTTTTCCACTGGAAGGGCACTTTATAGGACACATCATGTTTTTTCCCATGTAGGGGCACCATAGAGGGCACTTTTGCAACCACAGAGACACACTTGAGGACAAACCTTTTTTGTATGTAGGGATCCTACATGAAAATGGAGGGCACCCGTTAGGGCACCAGATTATGTTTTTGCCAACTGAAGGGAACTCCATAGGGCACAACATCAAGTGTTTCCCACTGGAAGGGCACTTTATAGGGCACCACATCACCGTTGTTCCACTGGAAAGGCACTCTGTAGGGCTTTACATCACATTTTATCTTTTTTAAGATTCAGTGACTCTAAGAAGATTTGTTCAATTTTCCGCACTCATTGTTTGATCCAGTTAGTGTAAATTGCTCATGTGTGACTAACGACTCAAGGATCGTCTTTCGTGATCTGGTTCAGAAGCTCCCAACTCTAAACAAGAGGCGGAAGTTGTCACTCCCGACTCTTTCTCGACCCCGTTCAGGAGTCATTGTCTCTACTTGAGGCGCATGCGTGATTTGTGACTCACGGCTCTCGTTCGCGTGTCATTACCTCTGCTTGGGGTGCATGCATGACTCAGGGCTCTAGGGTCTTTTCGTTTAAGATTCAAGTCTCAGTTCACTGTTCTGCCGGAGCGATACGTGACTCCAGAGTCTTTCAAAAGATGTTAGCTACCAACGAATCGTACGTGAGTCTTGCATCACTAGTACCTACAAAACATTTCAGACCAATAAAATAACAAATATTCTATGGGCAACAACTCACAGTTACATCACTCTTTAGCTGGTCCATGAAGTCCAGCCTACTTCCCCTCGTGACAGAGCCCTGCTTGAGCTCCCACAGTACAGTCAGGCAGGCAGCAAGCTCTGGGTGTCGGACACATTGGCCAGCAAGCTTCAGACAATGGTCCTTGATCTTCTCAGTCACTCTCGGCATGCCGTTGTAGAGGTTGATGCGTAGCCTGCACATAGAACAGCAGTCCAGTGACTTCTCGGCCTTGGTTGCGAGCGTCCATGTCTCCAAGCCGTAGAGTAGAGAGTAGAGTAGACTCAATCGTGGAGAGGAACTGTGACCTTTTGAGTCTTGTGCTGAGGGTCGACGTCCATACTTTCTTCATGTTGTGGAGCGCCAACCACGCCAATCCTTATCTGGTCCTGAGGTCCTTCTCACTAGAGTCTACGTAGGCACCAAGATATTTAAAGTTGGTCATGGTTTTCAGCAGCTTGCCATCTATGGTGTGGACAGTAGCATTGGTGGTGTTATGTGCAAGCACCTTGGTTTTCCCAGTGTTGAGATGCAGTCCTATCCTCAGACACTCCTCCACTTACAATAGGAGGGTGTGGGCCTTTTCCACTGTATTGAGACGAGAGCTATGTCATCAGCGAAGTCCAGATCAATGATATTCACTGGAGTCACTCGCTGACTCTTGCGTGGAACCAGGGTGAAACCTAGCGCCTCCTCTCTCCCACCAATGGCGCTCCTCAGCACATAATCGAGCACAATGATAAAGATGATAGATGTGGGGCGATAGTATCCCCCTGCAGTACTCCTGGCAGGATGTCGAACAGCTTGGTGGTACCATCGGGAATGGTGACCCTGGCCCGGGTGCGTGCATAGGACACTGACACTGTTTTTACAAGCTTCCCCAGTATCCCATAGGCCCTCAGTATGTCCAGCATCTTTCCCCTGTGTATAAAGTTGAATCCCTTGTGGAAGTCATTGAAGGTTATTATGGCAGGAAGGTCCTTGTTTTGACTGCCTCTTTGATTCTACATAATGTGATGGTTTGCCTGCAGCAGTCCTCTTCTAACGAAACCCATTCTGCATTTTTCTCAGGAGGGGTTCAAGAACTGGACGTATCTGGTTTAGCACCGTTTTGGGGTTTGGGAACTGGGACAATATTAAGGGTGTTCCATTTTTCCTGAAGTTCCCCCTTCTCGTACACATTGTTTATGAGGTCAAGCACAAGGTCATCAATGGGGATGTATTTCAGGATCTCTGGAACAACACGGTCTTCTCCACAGCTCTTTCCACCCTTCAGTTAGCTCATCTCCTTGTCATACTCATCCTGTGTGAAGCGCCCATCCTCAACGTCCTCGACCTCGAACACTCTCTCCTCCTTCGACTGCTTGTCCAATACCACCGGCTCGGCACAAGAAGGTTCTTGAAGTGGTTGTACTGTGCCCCGACTCACTCCTCATCAGTCTCTCCTTTGATTCAATAGTGTTTTGAGGAACCTCTACCAGCGATCTCATTAATCAGCTTCCATGCTCACAGCTCATGCTGTGCTTCTGGTTCAGATGGTCTTCCTCCACTTCTCTGATCTTGCTGGCAGGCTCCATTGATGACATATTAGGTCTAGTCCAGGATCTTCTTGTTGTTGTACTTGTACTCCTTGTACTTAAGTATCAAATACCTCAATTGTCATTTCCACATACTGTATTAATCCTGTGCTAACTCAACAAACCATACAAACCGAGGTAGAAACTATTAAAGAGGGTTGATTTACTCCCTGCCTTGTAGGCTACACTATTTACTGATAGAAAACTAAAAGCTGTGCAATTCATGAACAATTTCAACAAACCAAACTTATGAACTGAAGTGACTGACATTATTACAGTAAATCACACACTGTTCATTTTCTTTACATTTCCACAGAAGACAATCATTTTCACAGAACTATATCAGGGTGCAGTATCTCATGCAGCATTTTAAGCGGGGTTACCCATTATTTCATTCCTGAAACCTGGCATCTTTTAGCTTTCACAAGTGCATCAATATCAGGCGTCACATCCTGAATGGTAGCCAATTTCAGGATGTTATTCAAGTGCTTGTTTGTGAGCCTTGAGCGCAGCCTTGTTTTATTGATGCTCATTACAGAGAAAACCTTCTCACAAAGATATGTCTTCCAAACATGCACAACACTTTTGCAGCAAGGGCTGTCAAGTTGGGGTAACGTGGCAAGAGATACTGATAAAATGTGTCCAAGCCAGCTGCGGCAAACTTGCCCTTCAAATCTGAGTCACACTGCAAGTCTATTATTTCAAGTTGGATGTTGACGGACAGATCAGAAGCATTTGCGGTAAATGGCGAGCAAAAAACTTTGAAGTCTTTCTCCAGTTCACCAAAAATCTGAAACCGTGTCTCAAACTCCCGCAATAGCCTCGTTATTTTATCTTTGAACCGCTTCATGTCTGTGGCATGTTGGGTCGCGCACACATCTTTCAGACAAGGAAAGTGAGCTGCATCACCACCGGCGAGTTGCATCTCCCACAATGACAGCTTTAACGTGAACTCACATATGCTCATGTCATATGTGCTATGTCATAATACTGTGTGACAACTTTGTTGCGCCCTTGCAGCATTTTGTTCAAGTTATTCAAATGCTCTGTAACATTCACCATAAATGCAAGGTGTATTTCTTGTCAGGCTGATATTTGCAAAAGCCTGGCGCTTTTCAGGGCACACAATCTCCGCAGCCTTCAGCATGTATGTTTTTACAAATTCCCCCTCAATAAATGGCTTTGAAGCCACTGCAATTTCATTAGCTATAATGTAGCTGGCTTTCACTTCAGTATCACTGATTTCTCGGCTATGAGTAAACACAGACTGCTGTTTCTTCAGAACCGCCAATAACTCATTCACCTTCTCTCTTCTCTGTTGTCCTTGAAAGTTGTTGTATTTGTCGGCATGAAGAGTCTCATAGTGGTTAGTGGCATAGTGGTGGCTCATAGTGGAAGGTTATATTCTTTCAGCACTGAAACATGCTGTGAACACACCAAACACACAGCTTTCCCATCCACTTCCGTGAATAAATAGGAGGGTGACCATTTTTCTTGGAAAACTCTGCACTCTGCGTCCACTTTTCTCTTTTTTGACAGACATTTTGGGGCAATGAGGGTGCCAAAGCACGTAATGTTCAAATTGGTCAGGCAGAATGACAAGCTAGCTCTGGACTGGCTGTAGCCTACTTCTTCAGCCCCAGTATAAACAGTTTGCTTGCTTAACAGAATTGCTATTGCGACACCCACTGGACACATTTAGAACAGCAGTTTCATTCATTGAAAAATTGCAGCTCAATTTTATGCTTTGCAAAATCATCTCACATTAAACCTGTTCGCGGGCCGGATCAGGCCCGCGGGCCGTATGTTTGACACCCCTGCAATGTAGAGATCTAAGAACCGGTGTGATATGTTCAAACTTTTTTGTCCCAGTGAGAATGCTTGCAGCCGCATTTTGGATTGACTGTAGCAGCTGCACAGCTGATTTCAGGAGGCCGGTGAATAGGCCATTACAGTAGTCCAATCTACTCGCTACGAATGCATGGATTAAGTTTTCGGAGTCTGCTTTTGACAGGAAGCCTCTTAATTTTGAAATGTTTTTTAGATGGTAGAAGGCTGATTTTGTGATTTGATTTATATGGCTCTTAAAATTTAGATCGACGTCTTTGATTACACACAGATTTTTGGCTTCATTCTTTCTCTCCAGGGACAGAGAACTAAGATGAGGTGCAATTTTCTGTCTTTGAGACTTTGCACCAAAAATGAGTATTTCTGTTTTGTCTTTGTTCAGTTGTAAAAAGTTATTTGACATCCGTGCATTAATATCATTAATACACTGAGTGAGGGAGTGTATGGGGAGTAGGTCATCAGGAGATAGGGATATGTACAGTTGTGAATCATCTGCATAATTATGGTAATTTATTTTGTGTTTCTTACAATATGTGCCAGTGGAAGCATATAGAGGTTAAACAATAATGGTCCCAGAATCGAACCTTGGGGCACAGTATCCACTTTGTTTGACACAAAATCTCCAATGGACACGAAGAACTGCTTGTCCTGTAGGTAGGTTTTGAACCAATTTAGAACCGGGCCGGATAGGCCAAGCCATTTTTGTAATCTTGCTAATAAAATCTGATGGTCAGCAGTGTCGAAGGCAGCACTGAGATCCAGGAGCAGAAGAACAGATTGTTTTTTTGCATCATTGTTGATGTGTAAATCGTTCAGAGCTTTAATAAGTGCTGTTTCTGTGCTATGGTGAGGATGACAACCCGATTGATAGGTGTCTAAAAGGCTGTTTGAGGTTAGATGGTTGTTAAGCTGAAGGTAAACTGTTTTTTCAAGTATTTTGCTGAGGAATGGCAGGTTGGAAATGGGCCTGTAGTTGGCAATAATTGTTGCATCGAGATTGCGCTTCTTCGGGAGTGGTTTAATGACAGCTGTTTTAAATTCTGCAGGGAATATACCTGATTGAAGAGAGCCGTTTAAAATTTGTAATACCTAATTTGCTAGGCAGTTAAAAACTGTTTTGAAAAATGTGGTAGGGAGGGGGTCCAGGCCGCAGGTGGAGGACCTGAGCTGACCAACAATATCGTCCAGTCTTTTTATGTCTAAGGGGACAAAATGAGCAGCAGTGATATTACTGGGGAACTGAAGGGTAGGTTCATTTCTGGATGTTGAGACACTAATATTCTGTCTGATAGCTATAATTTTGTTACTGAAGAATGTGGCAAACTCCTCATATTTTTCAGTGGAAAGCACCTCTGACGGGGTTGAAGATAGTGGATTAATAAGTCGATCAACAGTGAAAAAGAGCACTTTACTATTGTTGAGGCTTTCATTAATGATTTTAGAGAAGAAAGACTGTCTGGCCTGTTTAATTTCTATATTGTATCGATTGAGTCTACCCTTGTAAATTTCATGATGAACCTGAAGATTTGTCTCCATTTTCGTTCTGCCTGGCGACACTCTCTCTTAAGCTACCTAATGACTGCTCCATTTCTCCAGGGGCTTTTTGTTTTTCTATGTTTTTAGTTTTAACAGGTGCAATCTTTTCAATGATATTTTGTATTTTGGAGTTGAAGTTGTTCACAGGATCCTCAGTTGATGATGCCTTGAACAGCGGTAACTCATTTGCAATTCTCTTAAAGGTTTCAATGGTATTATTGTTAATGATACGTTTTTTAATTGTTCAGGTACCCCTCTGTTGTACAGGAAGAGCAGACATGTCAAAGAAAATGCAACAATGATCTGAAATAGCAAGTCCAGAGTATGCCCCTTATTGTGGGTTGGTCCAGAAACATGCAGAGTGAGGTCAAATGCCTCTAATAGGCTAATGAAGTGTTGAGCATCTGGGTCTGTTTGATTGTCAACATGAATATTAAAATCACTATTAAAACGCTAGCCAAGCGCTAGCAAAGCCAGAGTCCACGTTCCAAAATCCGAAAAGACAGTTCAGGCGAGGTTCAAAGCCAGGAAAGAGTAGGGATATCACAGTGCAAATAATCCTAAATCCGTAATCCAAAATCAGGTAGTTTGGGACAAAACCATACAAATGGTCTTTTTTTCAAGATCTGGGTACAAAAAGGATCAAATGCAGGTATTGTTTGACTGGAGAAGTTTTGATACTACTTGTTATTGCGTTATTTAAATTGATACCTTAAAGGTATTGAGTCCCAATACCCAGCCCTAGTTGTGACTGACCTGAAACTTTAACCCTCAGATAGCCAAGATGATGTGTGCAGCTGGCAAATCATCTGTTGATGACACTCACTTATTGTAATGCTGGACATCTTATTGAGCCTTCATACACACCCCACATCAAAGCAAGCAATTTTATGTGCAGATGTAAGTACATATAGTTTGAACACACACACACACACACACACACACACACACACACACACACACACACACACACACACACACACACACACACACACACACACACACACGGACACACACGTTCATCTGGAAATCATTCATAACTGGCCTTCCTTGATAGGTGGGAAGGATAAAGTGTCCTTTATTGTTGGTCAACGGGGATGATGATCAGAACTGGGCCAGCGTGGAGGCTGCTGAGGATGTGAGTTTTCAAATGACCTGAAATTTTAAGCCTCAGCCTTACCCTAACCGTTCTGATAGAGTTCAACCTTTAAATTGTATTACTTTTACACACACATGGAGACATCGTTGTGGAAGGGAGGTGTCACTGACGTCACTTCCGTAAACAAGACAAGGATCCAGTTTCACTTGTCTATGAAAACTCTGTGTTGTGATGGATTACGAGAAGCGGGTGGAGGAAGATCTAAAGCATATCACGGACCTTAATCTAACTAGTGCCATAGATCCAAGTCAGTTTAAGCAGCGCGTACTGGACTTCATTTTCCACGATGATAGTCAGTTCTCCGACAGCGATGCTGAATCTGATATTATCGTGGACTGTTGTCCTGGCACCAGAGTGACAGGTCAGCCACCTCCTCACAGTAGGCCTTCTCATCGCCGTCGGTGATCAGGCCCACCACGACGGTGTCGTCAGCAAACTTGATGATGGTGTTGGAGCTGGACCTGGCCACACAGTCATGTGTGTACAGGGAGTACAGTAGGGGGCTGAGGACGCAGCTCAGGGGGGATCCTGTGTTCAGGGTGAGTGAGCTGGACATGTGCCTCCCCACCCTAACCCCCTGGGGCCGGGCTAAGAGGAAGTCCAGGATCCAGGCACACAGCGGAGTACTCAGGTCTAGCTCCCGCAGCTTTACAACCAGTCTGGTGGGGACTATGGTATTGAAAGCTGGACTATAGTCGATGAACAGCAATCTCACATAGGCCCGACTTCCGGCCATCCAGGCGCATGAGCTTGGTGTACAGTATCTTGAAGACCGCATCGTCCGTGGATCTGTTCGGCCAGTGCGCAAACTGCAGCGGGTCCAAGGTGCGGGGGAGGAAGGGGCAGATGTTATCCTTAATCAGCCACTCGAAGCACAACATGACCACCGGTGAAACCAGTGGTAAGGTGAGGGCCACCGGACGGTAGTCATTCAGGCAGGCTGGAGAGGCGATCTTCGGGACAGGAATGAGGGTGGACCTCTTGAAGCAGGACGGGACCACAGACTCTGCCAGGGAGGCATTGAATATCCTAGTGAACACCGGGGCTAGCTGGTTAACGCAGGTCTTCAGTACTTGTCAAGATATGCCATCTGGGTCCACAGCTTTACTGGTGTTCACACGCATCAGAGCCACTGAGAGTGCAAGCTCATTCTCAGCGGTGTAATTCTAATTAGACGGCGAGCTAGCAATGTTGTTGCCAGACTCAAACCGCACTAAAAAGGAGTTCAGTTTGTTGGCTAGGGAGGCGTCCACACTCGTGGCTGGAGAGGAGCTGCTGTTGTAGTTCTAAATAGTCCGCAGCCCCTGCCACAAACATCTGGTGTCCCATTGCTTCATCTATCGTTCCACTCTGTCCCTATACATCCGTTTTGCGTCCTTCACCACCCTCCGCAGATTGTACAACGTCGCTTTGTAACTGTCCATATTTCCTGATACACGACAATTGTTGTCTTGCACATCATGCGGATGAAGGTGGCTGGACTGTTGGATAGACCTTGAGGCATGCGGATGTACTCGTGAAGTCCAAAAGGAGATAAAACGGCTGTGTATTTCCTGTCCTCCTCTTGTAAAGGGACATTACAGAATCCCGACATAAGATCCATAGCCGAAAAGAAGGCATTTCCGCCTTCAGAGCAGTAAGGGTGCCGCCTGGTGCGGCAAAGGATGGGCATCCTTAATGTTCTGGCATTGAGCCACTGAAAGTCAGTGACAAGGTGGAGCTAACCATTCTTTTTCCACACAAGAATGAGTGGAAACGTGTACTCACTCTGTGACTTGTGTATAATACCTTTTTCTTCCATGTCGTTCAGAGCTGTCCTGAGCTTCTCGTAATGGCTTCAATGTCACACATGCATTGAGTTTCACTGTACCCACTCTGTCAGGCACAGCCCACCTCTCCATCTCTCAGTGTTGGACAGGAGTGACAAAAACCCAGTATGTTCAGTGTTCTCAATGCCTGAAGCCATAGACATAATCCAGTAATTTACAGTTTTTTTCAGGACTTGTATCAGTGTTTTGATGGCATTGCTGCCCAAGATCATCTCGTCTGATTGTGCCTTGCACAACAGGGGAAGGATCAACTTGCATACATAAACTGTGACTTCCAGGTCGTACGCCTCTTTTGGTGTAACCACATGACCTCCACAGCCAACAATGACGACATCATCAGCCAATTGTCTTTTCAGGTTGGGCATACAGTTCAAAATCTTTTGTTTCAGCAGCCTTGCTAATGGTGCATGCCATTGATCCAGTCTCTCATTGCTTTGACAGTGGGACCATTTTCAATTTGGACAGGTTCGGAGAATAAACTATCAGTCTTTGGGACTTTCTTTATGTCTTGGTAGTTGACTGTTTTCTTTGAAGATAAGCTGCTACAGTACTGATGATGACTCACAGTCTTCATCACTATCAGTGATCGTGGGAGGCTCAGTGTCTAGATCTGCATGGTTCTCCCCCACGCACAGACCATTCAGTTTCCCTGCTGTCTAGAAGAGGAGGCTGTTTTCCTTTCCGGACAGTCACGCCTGGCATGATTAGGTGAGTGGCATTGGAAACACAGCTTGTTTTCTTGGCACTGAGAGAGACCAGCGTGAGACGGGTCAGCACACACAGAGCATGGGGTTTCCCTGAGTTTGACTGACTTATGTCTGCGCCAAGATTTTTTCGAGCATGTCTATCACTCTCTCTAGAGTAGAATAGTCTAAGCTCATTTATCCAGGTATGAGAGTGGGTTCTGGCTAACCTCAACCTTGTTCACAATGACCCTCTCACCACTCTCTCTCTGTACAGGTACAGTAGCCTTGAAACTCATCTGGGAGCAGTATGCAACCAAAACATCTTGCACTTCCTGTGCAGACCACTTATCAGGCATTTTGGACCTGAATGTGATGGCTAAGTCTAAGCAATGGCTAAGCAATGTCAAATGAACATGCGTGCAACTTCCAGGCAAGGCTCTTCCATTGACATACCCAGCTCTCTCTCTCAGTATCAGCAGCAACGATTCAGCCTCAGCCAATATTTGTATGAGTCCTCTTGGTCTCTGGGTACAGTTGAACAGAAATCCGGGGAAGACATGAGTATTGGCTTGAGCCAAAATGGTTGCAGAGAATACCATACACAGCATCAGGATTACATTCAATGTCAACATCGCTGTTCCTTATGCCAAATTTGACAACATCCTTCGCCTTGCCTCTCAGATGAATGATTATCTACTCAGCCTGGTTTTCAGTGATGGCACTGCTTTTTTGATGAATTTTCTCATCATGTCCTCCCATTCATTTAGGGTAACTGAGTCTGAGCTTTCCCCTCTAACCGTAGATGGTTCTTTTGGTAATCTTGGGGTGACCAATTGGATTTGGGAAAGGTTGGATGGCTGACAGACTAATGGTACAGATTGGGAACCAGCCTCATTGTGACTAGGTTTTTGGGCTGGATGAGGTTAAATGTGTCATGATGCTATCAGGAAGCTGTTGTCCTATCTGCTGGACTATGGTACTCATCTGACCAACAAGGTCTGCATTATCTTGTGTAGGGTTAGGTGTGGTGGTTATAACCTTGGGATTCATGAGTCTGTGGGCTGACCTACAGTGATTTTGTCCCCACTGTTTATAGAAACCCTCCCAGACTCCCCAACAGCATCAACATTTCCATCCACAGCAGGACTACCAGATGGATATGGTATAGGTGAAAAGCACACACCCTGGCCCTTACCATCAGTTACAGGAGTACCCATGACTGTAAAACTACAAAACTACAAACAAAAAATCAATGTAGTTAAAACTACATTTGATTTCATTGTAGTGCTTGGTAGAGCTCATTAACAGAGAAAAGTTAAATAAAGAGAAAAAATGGTGACTACTGTGCTGGAGAAAGTAGTATGCAATGCTTAAAGGCTACAATCACTATCTTAGTACTGTTCTGTTGCGGCTTGGCAGGCTTATCCAAGCTGCTCCGAGATGACCTCTAGACCTCAAGATGCCGAGGAGGGTAGTTCACTGGTGATCATCAACTTGATGATCCGGGTCATGGCACCAATGTGACCCTTTCTGTCCCGTCCCCTTGCAATCAACAGGCCGGAGTCTCAGGAGTGGTGGATGATAGTGTTCTGTTTATTTCCTGCAATAATGCGGCACAAAACATGAAAAATGGTCAATCTCACACAATTGTTAGGACAAATACAGCCTACCACAGCAAGCAGACATTGCACAACTGTTTATAATGCAGTGTGGCCATGTATTTGTAAGTCTAAATCGAACATTTGGATATAGCTGGATCGTATAGTGGTTTACATTTTTTTCTTGGTTTAAATAAAATACATTTGTATATAAAAAAAGGATAAAATCAGATAGATCAGATAAAATAAACAAAAATAATTAAGCAGAAAAATATACATTGGTAATACTACCAAATTAGAAGAAACTACTATCATAATTTTCTTATATTACAGTGGTACTTTGACTTACGAGTTTAATTTGTTCCGTGACAGAGCTCGTAATTCAATCTGCTCGTAAAGCAAATCAATTTTCCCCATTGAAATTAATTGAAATGCCATTAATCCGTTCCAGCCCCCAAAAAACCACCCCAATTTTTTTCTGTTCCGTGTTTTTAAATAAGAAAAATGTATTTATAGATAACAAATTGGGGGCTGGAACGGATTAATGGCATTTCAATTAAAAACATAATAAAACATAATAAAAGAGAATGTGTAGATCATTTTTGCCCTCTTGCAGATGATACCCTCCGTCACGCTATCTCCTGCGAGCTGCTTCTCCGTCAACCACACCAACAGCAGATTCTCCATCTTTTCATGGACAGCGTTCTGCAGCCTAGACATTATTTAAACGCCCTTGGCTGGCGTAATACCCTTTATCGTCTCCTTCTGCTTCAGTGTGGTACATATCGTAGAAGTACTACGCTCGTACTGCCTCGCCAAGTCCATCACACGCACACCTCGCTCATGTTTTTCCATTATTTTGCGCTTTAAGTCAGTGGACATCATTGACTTACTGTTTTCAGACCCATGGTTTTGAAAAAAAAAAAATTGGCAAAATAACTGCACAAAAAGCACAAAACTCGAGCAAAAAAAGACAAATGCGATGCTTCCACGCTCAGGTAACCACGTGAAGTGAAGGAGTGAGACGCAGGATACTGGCATTCGCTCGCCATGCAACCTAGTGGCGGCACATGAAGCTCGCCCCTCGTAACTCTAATTTTTGCTCGCAAATCAATACAAAAAATCGACGGAACGACGGCTCGTAACTCGGAAAACTCGTATGTTAGTGCGCTTGTAACTCAAGGTACCACTGCACTTATAATACAGACACAAACATTGTACTTTGATGCACTCTGCTGGACAAAACTGCATCACTCCATTCACTTATTAAGCAGCCCACTTTAAGTGCATAATTTCAAAACACTACAATATAAGAAAAAAATAACACATCAATAGAAACGTTTATGTGCAATAATGCGGCACAAAACACGTAGAATGGTCAATCTCTCCGTCATCGTTAGGACAAATACATCCTCCCTACAAAGAGTACATGAATTGTAGCTTAAAACCCACACGTTAACATTAGGTTTCAACACTCGGTTATTTAAACACAATGCATTCAATATTTTATACCAGCCTTGCAACGGAGCCTACTGGTCCCCGGGCGCGTTGCTATATGCTGCCCACTGCTCCTGGAGGAAGGACAAGCCAGGGTGGTTCAAGAGCAGCGACCTCATTTCACCGGCCATCATTCAAAGTGTGTGTGTGTGTGTGTGTGTGTGTGTGTGTGTGTTAGGGTATGTGTGTGTGTGTGTGTGTGCATGTCGCCGTTACTGCATGAATGCATGTGTTGTGGCGTGTGTGCCGTGTGGCGAATAAAGATTCTTCTTCTTTGACCAAACATTACATTTCACTGCATATATGTATGAAAGTATGTATATTACATTACATTTACATTTAGTCATTTAGCAGACGCTTTTATCCAAAGCGACTCACAAGGGAGAATAACATTCAAGCTACATTGCGACAGAGACATTGGTGTAACAGGAGGTCAGGAGGTGCTCACTGAAGAGCTGGGTCTTCAAGTGCTTCTTGAAGACAGAGAGGGAGGTCCCCGCTCTGGTCCTTTTTGGCAGCTCGTTCCACCAACGTATGTGTATGTATATGTATGTGACAAATAAAAAATCTTGAATCTTGAATGGGCTCAATCAAAATCTACAAATTACATGTGAATACATGTGCTTTTAACAACTTTTACCGATGATTTATCCAAGACCATGCGACTTCCCACAGCAAAGCGGACATTGCGTAAGGCGGGTATCCCAGAGTTCCATCGCGATATTGACGCAAAAAAAAAAAATACCCAGTACAACCACAGGGTGGCACTGTCCACATCTATGCAGGAATTTAACCACCAGATGCATTAAAGATTTTAAAGCGTTTTAAGCGTATTCTGATGACTATCGGGATAAATGAATCGCAATTATTTTGGCCAGGATAATCCTGAAAATGTTCATATTGTCCCACGCCTATGAGGGAGTATTTGAAACCGTACGCATAGGACAGCTTCACTTAATGAGAAAAATAGGCAATGACTAAGTTTTATGTAGAAGGTGAACAGCCAGCACACATTCATCAGCAGGTTTATGCAGAGACGTTAAGAGGGGCAGATACGCAAAAAAAAAAAATGTATAAAAAAGGCACATGGACATCTGTCCAACTGTTCGCTGGTCCTGCCTGATAAAAAAAAATGTTTGAAAGTCACATCCATTTCGATTTGTCAGAGTCAAAGTTGAAAAACAATGTTCCAGGTAGGTATGTTCAATGTGAATTTTACAATTGTCTGAATATACCATTGCGCGTGAATAGTGTGCACTGCAGTAATAACGTGGTTGTTTGTAGGCCTACTACCCGGGTACTGTAAGTGTCATGTTAAAGATCTCTGTGGAAGCTTATCTGAATCCAATGTCATGGGGACATCGAGGCAGTGGATGAAGGATGTATCCCACCTCAGGTCACAATCACGACACAAGGCGTTCTTTCGTTAGGGGCATTTATTTGCACGCCCATGCCTCCAACATGCCGTGAGAACTAAATAAAACAAATACAAAAATTGTTAAAATGAAAACAGAACATTCCCATAGAGAATTTAAAAAAATATATAGATATCTCACAAACACAAAATATATCTTACATACCACATTGGCCGCATAAGTTCGAAGGGATTAATAAAGAAAACTTCCAACTTAGTCTTCACTTCATTCCAATTCTTCATGAAGATTACTGTGCAGCAACACAACTCAAACATCATCCTCCTTAACTTGGCAAGCCTATTGCCTCTCTGCTTGGAGTGCAACCAAAAATAATGACCGGACTCCACTGCGACACATGAAAATTGGTTCGGCCACAGAAACACCAGACAGGTCTCCCCACACACATGTTCCCAACTATATTCATGTTAATCAACAAAATTGTTTCCCCGTCAATACGGAAACTATTCTTACATTTTATTCATGTAAATGAATAAAAAAAATGGTCAATTCGTAAAAAAATGTACTCCTACCAAATCACTGGTGATTTCTCTTATGAACTTAATAAGTGTAGGATTCAAATAAGAATATTTTATGAGACCTGGCGCATGGAAAGCTGCATTACTCAGCTTCAAGCAGGGTAACCCTTTTGTGGATTGGCCTTTCTAGACAGGCTGTCATGGTGAGTCGCTTTCCTTGGTTATCTAGTGCTGAATCACCGATCAACAATCGTAGCTCTCTCACACATCCATCAGTAACCTTGGCCATCTTCCATTCATTTTGTGGTGCGTCCTCTTGTACAATCACGATAGCGTTGATCTTTGTGTCTCTGTGTGTCTTCTGTAACAGGTACTCCTTCTTACATCTAGACCAGACCTTTGTTGGCTAAATGTTGCACTCTATGGCATCTTTCGCGGAGATAAAGGTCCTCCTTTCACAAACTCTTCAGGTGGTGGCAAAACAATTGAAAACTTCATCAGGATGTGATTAGCGTAAGAGGCTGTGGGCCAGCTGGATCATTGAGTAAGTGTGCTGTTAAAGGTCTGCTGTTTATGATTGCCATGACTCCATAAAGGTAAGTCCACAAAGATAAACCATCAAGTCTTCGGGACGATTGATCCAGAATGGACACCAACACACTTCTTATTCTCCTGATTTGCCTTTCCCAGACTCCACCCATGTGGCTTGCGGAAGGAGTGTTCATGACAAACTCACAGCCTAGTTGCTCAAGGCATCCTTGGTCAATATCCTTTACAGCTTCAAGGAACTCATGTCTTGCACCAACAAAGTAAGTGCCCTGGTCCGGTCCAAGTATCGAGCATTTCCACGTAGGGCAACGAAGGCATCGGTCATCATGTCGTCAAGCAGTTCTATTTGCACGGCAAGAGAGCACAGACAGTTTAATAGTAGACCATAGCGCTTCAGCTCCCTTTTTCGACATAGAGTGGTCCAAAACAGTCCATCCTACAATAAGTAAAGGGAGAAGTTGTTTTCATGCATTTGTAACCCTCTGATTTTGTAGGGAAGGCAGAACGCAAGACGTGATTCAGGTCTGGCAACAGCCTTTTATTGCACCAGTGTCTGGCAATTCAACTAAAAAATTAAAACTTTGGCAAACATGGAGTCCAGCTTCGCTCCGAATCAAAATCGAAATTAAAACAATTATACATTTTTCTTTGTAACAAATGCAAAAAAATAGCGGAAGCGGTATTGCATCTTCATATGTATCTAGACAAATAGTGAACTTAGAATACAACACAGACAAACTTACAAACGTTTTTAAAATAGAGGAGCAGATCTGCAGAGCAACTTACCGGCCCCCTGGCCCACATGGATACAGGGGACCAGAACCGGAGGTCTCAGTGACTTTACACTTTCACCGTGTTATCCCGGAAGTTTAAAACTTGTAAAAATAAAAGTGGCAGGTGAAAAAATAAAAGTACTATAGAACATATTTTGGCGAACTTCACTTATCATTTATAACATATTTACACTTTGGTTACACGCTTACGGGGTAAGTCTGCCATTCTTTGTTCTTTTGTACACTTTCTGACTTTCTGCACTTGACACACTTGTAGATGTGGGATGACACAGCATGACTACATCCAAGTATCCAGATGCTGTTTGATCAAAGCTCATTCATTGTTATACAACGCGCTTGGTGTTGCACTTGTTGATGATAGTCCTTGATCAGTAACTCTGATATGTGGCTGTTCTTTGGCAAGACTGCTGGATGCTTGATGTGCAGGTGCGAAGCAACATACTCTAGTCAACCTCTCACCCTTAGGATACCTTGCTTGTCCAAGAAAGGATTCAATCTGTGCAGCCTGCTGGCTTTATTCTTGGTTGTTATCGCTCTCTTGTATTGAAGACTTTGGATTTCCCGAGAGAAGGTTGCCCTTTGAACAATGCCTGTGATAGTAAGTTCTGCATCCCTTCTCTCATTGAGAATCGTGGCTAAATTAGTTCTTGCTGCCTAACCTTTAAGCTCTTTGACACGTCACATGACGCCGATGGCTTTGACTAACCTCGTCCAACTGGAGATCTTTAGGACGCGATGAGGCAGTGAATCTCCTGTTGTCAAGGTCTTATTTATGAAGACTTTACAAACTTATCGGTCTTCAACTGCAATGTCTCCCACCTTAATACCTCCGTTGGGAAACTTGTCATGCCAGAGAAAGTCTGGACCAGTAAACTAGTTGGAATCAATGCGGTTTGCCAGGAACACATATACGTTGTGTATATATATATACATATATATATAGTTATACATATAGTTGTACATATATATATAGTTATACAATTGTTATACACACACACACACATATATATAAAATGGAGCTAGACTGTAATATAAGTAATATTAAAAAATGACTGAGAAATGTGACGGGATTAAAGCTCATTTACTTAACCTTGGGTGCTTTTTTTAGTCGCTTTTGGGTAATTTAATCGGTGTCCTGATTAGTTTTTTTCGGTAAAATTATAATAAATATTGCATTGGAATATCCAAAAGCATCAGGCAAATCTACTTGTCCAATTAATAATAATTATTAATAACTAAATGTATTATTAGCTTAACACTACTGTAATAAAACAGTAGTAAAACAATTATAATCTTTCTTCTTCTTTGTACTGAGATTCCGCAGATGGATCGAGTTTCTACTCTTCTTCGCGGAGGTCCAGGCGAGCAGCGGGTTCGCGCATTATTAAGGAGCGCGCACTTGGCGCTCTTGCTGTTTACGGGAGTTAACGGGACTTCAAGACACACACACACACACACACACACACACACACGCACACACACACACACACGTACACACGCACACACACACGCCCACACGCACACACACACACACACACACACGCACACACGCACACACACGCACACACACACACACACACGTACACACGCGCACACACACGCCCACACGCACGCACACGCACACACGCACACACACGCACACACGCACACACGCACACACGCACACCCACACGCACACACACACACACGCACACACACACACACACAGAGAGCGACCCAGTGAGAACAGACACGGAGGCTGTGTGTCCTGGAAATGCTCGTACTTCACATCTCGTTTTTGGGTGAGTTTCGTTTTATTATTATTATTATATATATTTTTTTTTTACATTATGCGTGTGATACGCGTCGGTAGGGTTGTCGGTGGATTATCAATTTATCAGGGATTTATGTTATTATTATTATTATTATTATTATTATTATTATTACTATTATTATTATTATTATTATTATTATTATTATTATTATTATTTTGTTGCTGTCAACAGGGTGTCCTGCCAATATGTTGTCGCTCATTTCCTCGAGAAGCCAATAATGAAGTCCATATGTGAGCTATTATTCCTGCCAATGTTTTCTTTTTCACATTACGGTTGGTTTCCTAAACCATACGGTCGTCCTGCTGTGTCTAGTTTTGAGGGTGTTGAGCTTTTTCACCTGTGGATCTATGCCGAGATTACAGCTATTGCCTGTGGTTGTTTGTCAGTCTTTTTTTTTTTTTGTTCTTTGTCCAAGACACTTCATTGCCAACTTTAAGACTTGCCATGTGATTGAAATCAAAACCAACTGGGAGAAAATTGCGCTGCTGTTTTTAACCATTTCGTCAATAAAGACAGATATATTCACTTATATTTACCGACATTAGTAAGTATATCATATCTGTACTAAAATTCGTAAAGGCCAAGGCCATCAGCTGATTTTTTTTTTAAATGAATGTAGTTATATTGTTTTACATTGGGTTGGAGGGGAAAAAAATCCTGAAAATGTATATTTATATTTGTTTTATTAAAAAAAAAAGTTTATGTTGAGGCTGTTTAATGCTTTTGTAGAAATGTACCCTTCAGAAAAGTTCTTTACTTAAAACAAAAATTGAGAACCACTGGTTTCATGGTATCAATCACCAACTCTTTTTTAAAGCTGCCCTTCTTGGTTATTTCAACCTACTCAAAGCAAAAATATGTGTGTGTAACTAGCCAATAGCATTAAATTTAAAAGTTTTTGTTGTTGTTTGTTTTTGCTGTTTTTCTTAGTTTTTTTTTTTTGTTTGTTTTTTTTACCCACAGTTCTTGGATGGCAGGCGGGGGCCTCGGTACCGGACTTTGGGGATGTTTGCACCGAGGGCAGCTGCTACCCCGCCACGGGAGACCTGCTCATTGGCCGAGCGCACAAACTCACCGCCTCCTCCACCTGCGGCCTGGACAAACCAGAGCGCTTCTGCATTGTTAGCCACCTGGAGGTAAAGCGGATATTGGATACCTCTCCCATCTTTAACACTGATGCACGCTCACAATGCGTGTGTGTGTGTGTGTGTGTGTGTGTGTTTGGGAAAATGTATGGGAAATATGGGTACGGTATCTAGTTGAGTGGGAGTGCTGGCATTCCCCTCCACAATAAGCGCTGTGTGCCGCACACAATCCCTGCCCTGTGCACTTGTGATTCGGGGGCTGAGGCAGAGTGAGGATATTTCTTTTTTCCTTTTTTTTTTTTAAATCAGAGACCCGATGGCCATTTCTGCTATTCAAAGAGATTTCATGAATAATGGCGGCTTTATTGAACAAGCTCACAGGGGCCCCTTTTCAGTGGGATGAGCGCAACATCAAAATATGGGTTGTAAATAAAAAAAAAAAGAATACTGCACTATCCCGAATTCGTGTAGCAAATGTTGATATGTCTCAAACAATTGTTAAGCTGAACTATTTGGGGTTAGGACGGGGAAGTCCGCTCAAGTTTCAGTGACACGGCAAAGAACTCCTCATTTCCTCACAGGCTGTTAATAACGTCCATGTAGAAATTAGGGTTTACGTGGATGTATGCGAGTGAGACAAAGCAGAAGGAAATTTGTGTACATGCTGCGGCATCTGGAGTGCGCTGTACGTCTCTGCCGTTGACAGGGCCTATAAACCACTAGCGGTGCGTGCGAGGGTACCACGCACACACATACACATACACATACACACACACACACACACACACACACACACACAAATATGAGGACACTGAGAACAGGGTAAGGACACAACGTCAACATCGTTACTTATTATCCATTTCTCTCTGACTCCTTCCCCGCTCTCTGTTTCCTCTGCTGCAGGAGGAGACCAAATGTTTCATGTGCGACTCCAGGCAACCGTACGACGAGCAGAACCACCCCATCAGCCACACCATCGGGGATGTGGTCACCACCTTCGCCCCCAACCGCCTCAAGACCTGGTGGCAGTCGGAGAGTGGTGAGACAAGCACAATACAAGAAATTGTCTGTGTATGTGTGTTTGTTTTACTAGGCTTGTGATGACCGGTCTCCGAATTGACTATTTTTTGATTTAGGAGAGGACCGGAAACATGTTTCCTCAATTACCAGGTGTATTTACTTGGACCTCACTTTGATACCAGTACACGAGTGTGTGTGTGTGTGTGTGTGTGTGTGTATGTGTATGTGTATGTGTATGTGTATGTATGTGTGTGTGTGTGTGTGTGTGTGTGTGTGTGTGTGTGTGTGTGTGTGTGTGTGTGCGTGCGCTCTCGAAGCTGGAATTAGCATGAGGAGTAGTTGTATTGACAATTTCCACAAATCAATTTATCCATATCTCTCCTCAACATACACATGGACGGTGCATGCATTGGAGATGTCAGATTGGGGCCTTTCAGGGTTCATTGCCTTGCTCGAGGGCCCAGTTGCGGGTTGATGGAGAGCGCTGGATGTCAGAGCGTGGGGCTTTCAGGGTTCGTTGCCTTGCTCAAGGGCCCAGTTGCCGGCTCACGGAGAGCAGAATGTTCCTTCCCTTGGTCTGAGAGAACCAACGGGGAAGTGAGTGCGTGAGTGTGCGCAGCCGAGAGCATTCTCACGGGAAAAGCAGAGGCACTAATTGACTCAGATGATCACAGAGAGCCTCGCTCCGGCCAATCACGGCAGAGGCCCCTGCAGGGGGAGAGGAGGGCTGGGGTTGGCGGGGGTCCGCAGGTGTGCCGAACAATAACAGGTGTGAAGGCGGGGAAACAGATGTGTATCATCGCTGCTACTGACACACAGACCTTATGGCAAGGGGAAAATATAATCAAAGGCAAGGACAGAAAGTTGTTCCGCTCATACGGTCGTAATAGAGACTTCCATTTAGAGCCCTTCCCCTCCGCTCCCATGTCGCACATGGACACATTGTTCTGTTACATGGGAATCTGGCAGTGAGTCATAAAAAGGAGTCTGCTGTCAGCGGCGCAGATGTCTTTGGAAAACCCAGGAAGCCTTGCACGGACTTTTCCGATTCCCTTTTTTGCATTAGGGCCTAAGCCTCCAGAGCCATAGAGATCGAATTAGAGTCGGTTGGGAGCGGCCGGGGATGCAGTGAGTTAAAAAAAAAAAAAAAAAAGTGCTGTTCGTGCCCTGTTGACAGCTTTACAATTGCGGCCAAGTCCGTCAAGGCAAAGTTATGAGTTTGGGAAAATGATTTTACTCCACTGTGTGTGCATAGTGAATCGTCTCTCCCCTCTCTCTGTCCAGGCGTGGAGAATGTGACCATCCAGCTGGACCTGGAAGCCGAGTTCCACTTCACACACCTCATCATGACCTTCAAGGTGCCCCCCCCCGCCGCAAAAAAAACATTCTATAAAAGCAAAGAAGAACAAACCCACGTAAATACAATTAAAAGCGTGATTCGATTTGAATTGTCGACCCTTCCCTCGTTTAGACTCAAACGAACAGCTTAAAAATAAACTGCTATGTCTATTCTTTCCCGGATCATCGCTGTGGAAAAGTGCCCTCAAAACGGTTGAAGCGTGTCTAAACTGTACAGGGCTTCAGTTTTTCTTGGTCCACCGTCCTTCCACAGACGTTCCGCCCAGCCGCCATGGTCATCGAGCGCTCCATGGACTTCGGGAAGAGCTGGCAGGTGTACCGCTACTACGGCAACGACTGCAAGTCCTTCTTCCCCACCGTGTCCACGGGTCCCATGGTCAAAGTGGACGACATCATCTGCGACTCACGCTACTCTGATTTCGAGCCCTCCACCGAGGGAGAGGTGTGTGTCGGCGTCGTCGCCGACTGGTGTGTTTTCCGATTTCTGGACACACTCCAGAATATCCGTCCCGGTTAATGCATTTTCACGTCCCCTTTTTTCCAGGTGATATTTCGGGTGCTGGACCCGGCGTATGAGATTGAAGACCCCTACAGCCCGAGGATACAGAGTAAGTAAGACGCCTTCAACTGACCAATTTGGCCACAATTCAGAGGAGGTTTTAGAAATGTCCTCGGCGGCGGACACCTTGGAGCCTGTTGTCTTCTGTCGTCTTGGTTACTAATCTCTTCCTGGAACTAGAGCTGCCACGGGGGGGTCAGGGGTCAGACGGGAAACGCATCCCATCGGAATTTCACACGCATAAGTCACACCGTCTCCTCCTCCTCCGACAGAGCATTTTTCATCATTGGCCAAGCCTGGCACTCTCAGTCTCAGTCTTGATCCCATCATGCATTTCACACACACACACATACTCATCGCAAGGTCCGATGTTACGTACTGTATGTGAAAAATGCTAGGGGCGTGGGAGTTTCCTGAAAACACTGGCTATTTGTTTGTGGCGTCAATGGCTTGAAATCTGTACGTCTACTCCGCCGTCATTGATCAAACATACTGCCGTGCCATAAATCCTTTCATAAACCACACATATACTGTACAGTATATACAAAATCTTAACGTATAATTTCAAAATTGTCAAAATCAGTACAGACTGCAAAACCTTCACTTTGATACTGTTGCATAAACCTTACTTGTTTGGACTATAATTTAACAGTTATAGAGAGTAAAAGGTCATTATTGTTGCATTGAATTAAACACTTTCTCTTCATCTTTAAAAACAAAAAAAAAAAAAACTTTTGCCCGGTTCAGTGTGATGAAATCGTTGGGCTTCGAAATCTGGCATCTGTCACAATTTATAAGATACATGCGTTACCTTCCCTTGGGTGGTGTGTGTGTGTGTGTGTGTGTGTGTGTGTGTGTGTGTGTGTGTGTGTGTGTGTGTGTGTGTGTGTGTGTGTGTGCGTGCGTGTCCAGACCTGCTAAAGATCACCAACCTGCGCGTGAATTTTGCCAAGCTGCACACGCTGGGCGACAACCTGCTGGACTCGCGTGACGAGGTGACGGAGAAGTACTACTATGCCCTCTACGACATGGTTGTCCGGGGCAACTGCTTCTGCTACGGACACGCCTCCAAATGCGCCCCCGTGGACGGCACCCCCGTTGGGGTCGAGGGCATGGTGCGTCAACCCAATCCACTACACTCCACTAGCCTGCTTTTGTAGCCCCCGACGTTGTCCAAGCACATTGAGGAAAGAGTGGTTGATTTCATTGAATGATCGATGTGATTGATGATGACCCAAAAATAGCCATGACAAGTTTCCATCAGAGGGAAAGGGGGTGTACAAGTTGTGTGACGTCGAGGCTGACCGGCTTCTTCTCGTAGGTCCACGGCCACTGCGTGTGTAATCACAACACGGCCGGCCTGAACTGCGAACGCTGCCAGGACTTTTACCATGACCTGCCTTGGAAACCCGCCGAGGGACGCAACAGCAACGCCTGCAAGAGTGAGACTTCCCACTAGGGATGCGATTTGAGATTTGTCGTGCTGTAATCAGAATGTCATTCCCATAAAACAGGGGTGTCCAAACTTTTTTCACTGAGGGCCACGTACAGACAAATATGCGAAGGGCTGGGCCACTCACTAGCGGTGAGGTAAATCGCCTCACCTCTAGTGAATAAAAGTTAGCAAAAACAATCAAATGTAGGTAAATTACGCTTGATAATTGAATATGCTTAAAGAAAAGCATATTCTGACCTCTGATGAGACGCCACGCGTCTCATCAGACCTATGCTAGGTCGGGTAGGGAGAGAAGCTGACGTTGATTCCTCAGAGAATTATCACACTGCATTTCTATAAGTTCTAATTGCAGACTCTCTTCCACTTCTTCCGCATCCATCAGGAAGGGAGTCGAGAACAGCTTGATTTTTTTTCTCAATGATAGAAAAATCTTGGAAGCGCTGACTGAATCCTGTAATGAGAGGTCGCTGCAGAACGGAGCGGCGACTTAGCCACATCAGAATGGTAGAGTAGGTCCCCGTATTCAGCATCGACATCAGATAGGAAAGCATGAAATTCTATGTGGTAGAGCCCTTGTGCTCAAATTATGTTGACAGTATTCACAACAGGGTTCATCACATCGCCAAGCTGTGGATTGTCTTGGCACAGAGGGCTTCTTGGTGGATGATGTAGTGCATTCTAACAGCCTCACCTTCACTCTCTTGCGCATTGCCGCACACTTTCGAGGCCATTCCTTTGCGCTCGCCTGTCATTGCTGTAGCCCCCATCCGTCCTTACTCCCCACAGCTTGACCTATTTAAGTCCTATCTTGTCAATTGCATCAGACACAGCTTCAAAAATGTCCTTACCCGCTGTTGTGCACTTTAGACTCCTAAGATCAAGCAGCTCCTCCGTTATGCAAAAGTTATCGTCAAACTCCCCGCAAAAAAAATTAACAGCTGTGCGGTGTGTCTGTGGCATGTGCGTGCTTATCACGTGTAATCGAGTAAGTTCGCTGACAAGTCTTCGATTCACCGCACAACTGTTTCTGGACATGCTAGCGTTGAATTCTGGTTATTTGATTGCTCTTGTTTTGTGGAGAAGCTGCCTTGTTCAAGACAGTAGCTCCACCTAGGGTTAAAATTAAGAAGTACAATACAGTCAAGCGCAAGTTTCATGTGTGGGCCATATTCCATTATATTTTTAGAATTTGCTGCGGGCCAATTAAAAATGGACCAAGGGCAGCAGTTAGCCCGCGGGCCCTGGTTTAGACACCCCTGCTATAAGACATCGATCCTGCTGCATTTGCATTGGCGAGATCAGCTGTATCAAACCAAGCGACCCTAATATCTCTCTGAGTCGCATCAACCAATGACCAAACATTGTGTTTTGCTGTAACTACATCAATTTTTTTGCATAGCTTGAAATAAATGTTAATTTCTCTTCCACAGCCACAACATACAGTATTGGTAACATATGTGTCCCTAAGAGTCATGAGGGAATCTTGATCTCAATTCTAATCAAGGAGATAGTGATTCTTCTTTCATCCACGATCTTGCAGCCCTACTACTCATCTCGTCCACACACACACACACACACACACACACACACACACACACACACACACACACACAAACACACACACACACACACACATACACTCCCAAAATCTGTAATCCAGCGATGCCCCTTTCTCCCCGTCATCCTCTCTGCTAGGGTGCGAGTGCAACCAGCACGCCTCCTCATGCCACTTCGACATGGCCGTATACTTGTCCACCGGCAACGTTAGCGGCGGTGTGTGTGACGAGTGCCGGCACAACACGGCGGGTCGACAATGCGGGCAGTGCCTCCCCTTCTTCTACCAGCACCCCAACCGGGACCTGCGGGACCCCAACATCTGCGAGCGTAAGTCGCCTACCGCGTGCCGACCTTTTTTGAGCTAGTGACCTCTCGCCACTCAAAAAACACGCAACTCCGTCTTTTGCTATTTGGCCTTTCTGCACTCATTACCGCGCCACTCGAGACAGGTAGAGTTTTCCGAACCCTAGCTACACCATCCGGTGTTCTAGTCAGCAATTTGCGTTGTGATCCTTTGAAGTGCCGGAGAAGAAAGTAGCCATTGTTAATGCACAACGGTAATTACTCAGTAATTACTAAGCAACGTGGAAATGTCACAGTAAAAGAAAATACAATCTCCTGTGCCTCTCCCTCCCTCTGTTTCTCCGTGTCTCTCTGCTCTCTCTTCCTCTCCCTCCCCTGTCATTATGGCATGGGACCAGGGCTATAATGTTCTTTACACTCCACATTTAGGCTTCTTGAGTCGTTAAACCAAAACCCTGCAAAGCTCTTTCTCTCAGTCACACAGTCACGCAGTCGCGTTATCACTCCATTCAGTGTCATTTTAGAGTTGCTTATATTTACTCTCCCTCAACGCCCCGCTCCCCCACCTCCCGTATCTAGCCTGTAACTGCGACCCGGAGGGTTCGCTCCAGGGGGGGATGTGCGACTCCCGCACGGATGTGGCGGCCGGGCAGATCTCGGGCCAGTGTCGGTGCAAGACCAACGTGGAGGGCGAGCGATGCGACCACTGCAGACAGGGCCACCACGGACTGGGAAAGGGACCCGGCGGCTGCCTACGTAGGTTACACACTACACAAACACCAACAAGGACCAATGTGAAGATGGGGCAGTGGCTCAGGAGGTAGAGCGGACCGTCTAGTAAATCGGAAGAATGCCGGTTCGATTCCCGGCATGCCGAAGTGTCCTTGAGCAAGACACTCAACAATTTACTGTTCCCAATGAGCCTTGCATGGCTGCCTCCATCGCTGTATGAAGAAGTTGCAGCTTGCTTTGGACAAAAGTATCTGCTTAATGGCGTAATGTAAGATGCGATTAAGGCATGCCAAATTGAACAGATTTGTGTTGTTTTTTTATTGTTGCTTGTAAGCCACCTACAGTACTATACGTTTCACTCTTAACTTGGTCAAAAATGTAAGTAAAGACTTCAAAATGTAGTTCCCAAGAGTGTTATGAGGTGTTACGTTGGACCAGTCAGGTCATGTTGTCAGAAGTCGTGGAACTGCTTACATTTCATTCTCAGAAACTTAAGTACTGGAATACCTCGAAAAAAACATACTTTTGTGCTTGAAAAGTCCTTGAAGTCCTCGGTCATTGAAATATATTTGAATCAATGAAGATCACATTATATTTGTTTTGCGTGAAAGTTTTTTTCTCAAAGTACTTGAATTTCATTTTGTAATTCCTGTCTTATAATAACTTTATTGTCCTCGAGGGAGTTATCACACTTGGGCTCTAAACTTCCAGGCAAACAAAGAAAATTTCCCCTGAAATAAGTACTTAAAGGTACAGACAACAGGAGGTTCAGTAATGAGTGATATACAGTATGTATGTGAAGGACAAAACGTCCGTGTTTCTTTGTAGCTTGTGTCTGCAACCCAGTGGGCACGCTACCGGGAGGAAGTGCCTGCGACACAAACACAGGAAGGTGCTTCTGCAAACGCCTTGTCGAAGGACACAACTGCGATCAGTGTCTGGTAGGGATCTGCCAACTTTTGTGTTGGTTGTTATTTTTGCCTGTGTGTGTGTATAAGAGAAAGTGATCCTGTGTTTCATGTTCTTCCCCTCATTGTTCCTCCTAGCCCCAGCATTGGGGCCTGTCCAATGACATGGACGGCTGCAGATCATGTGACTGTGACCAGGGCGGGGCTGTTGACAACAAGTAGGTTTTCTCTCGAAGCCATTTACCCCTTCACATTATACAACTCCACACGCACAATTTGCAATTACTCCGTCCTCCCAACATCATCCATGAAGTACAATTTCGAAAACTAAAGTAACTGCCAATACCACAAGCTACTGATGATGAAATGCTCGGCTCTTTGGCTTTTCTGAGATTCGGCTTTAGCGTCACTCAGCAAAAAAGAGTCGTTCCATTTTCGTTCCCGACTATTCATTCGTTCGATCCTAGCACGGCGACCAAGAGAGGGAGGACTTCCTGTGAACGGTGAACGAGGGTCAGAAGAGTCAATTTCGGCTCTGAGTTTTGAACAGAATTATTGTCACCATTATTTTGGTGGAATGCAAAGTGTAAATCTGTCAAATTTAATTTGGATTACACCAAATGCATTTACCCACATTAATTTGATCCTCGTTTGTGAATCGAGATTCCAGAGTGACTCCCAACTCCTGGGTCACTAAAAAACATTTGTTAGTTGGGAGTGAATCGTTTGCGAATCATGCATCACTAACCCCTTACTAACTGAGGATCTACCAGGTTCAACCCCCTTCAAACACGCACACTGTCTCTCTCTGCATAGTTGTGACCCCCACACCGGCCAGTGTGTGTGTCGGGAGCACATGTTTGGCCGGCGCTGCAACCAGGTGGAGTCGGGCTTCTATTTCATGGCTCTGGACCACTACACCTATGAGGCCGAGAACGCCAAGCACGGACCTGTGAGTGTCTGTGTTTGTGTGTGTGTGTGTGTGTGTGTGTGTGTGTGTGTGTGTGTGTGTGTGTGTGTGTGTGTGTGTGTGTGTGTGTGTGTGTGTGTGTGAGCTTGTGTGAATGGTGGCATTCAGATACAGTATGTGCTCAGATATGTGGTCTCTCTCTCTCTCTCTCTCTCTCTCTCTCTCTCAGGGTGTGACCGTTGCTCCCAGACCGTATCCTCAGGACCGCAGTCCCACATGGACGGGTATGGGCTTCGTCAACGTCCCAGAGGGAGCCCACCTTGTGTTCACCATTAATAATGTCCCAGAGTCCATGGACTACGACCTTCTCATCCGCTACGAACCACAGGTAGCATACAGTGACACCTTTGAAACACACTACAAATCTTTAAGAATTATGGTCTTAGAAGGGCCCATTTGTAGGTACTTTACTGGAAGAAATAAGCTCAGATTTTCAGACCTCATATTTCCAATAGTTTATTTAAGTATTGTTGTCCCCAACAATGATAATTACAACATATAAGACACAATATGGAGGTGGGGTTACAATGGCTCCATGTTTCAAAATTCTTTACTTGAATGTGTTTTCACTGACCACACACTTTACAAAGTGTTTAAGTGTCCTTGTTGTTTTTTTTTTAAGCTGCCCGGACAGTGGGAGCAGGTGAACATCGGAGTAGAGCGCTCCGTCTTCAACCCTCCAAACTACTCCAGTCATTGTGGCAACGTCATACAGAGCGGAGACCAGCAGACTGTCTCTCTGCCGCCCGGATCCAGGTACTGCATCTGTCCATCTATCAATCAATCTATCTATCCATCTATCGGCTTCTTGATCTCCTCGTGAACACACCCCCACACTGTGTTGTAGACACGTGGTACTGCCCAGACCCGTCTGTTTGGAGAAGGGCCTCAACTACACAGTGCGTCTCAGCCTGCCGCTTTACTCCTCCGTCAGAGATGTCCAGAGCCCCTACACACTCATCGACTCTGTGAGTTGGGTCCACTGACGGAAAAACGTGCACGCAGGCTTAAAGATCTCGTCCCTACCCAATTCCTAATCTCTGTATTTGTTAGTGGAAAAGCTTTGCAGTTATATCGCTCCGTTGTGTGTCACCGTCTCTCCCCTCCCCGCCTTGTAGCTGGTGCTGATCCCCCGGGTCAGCGAACTGGACGTGTTCGACGGCATAGGAGCGTGGGACACGTTCCAGCGCTACCGCTGCCTGGAGAGCAGCCAGAGCGTTGTCAAGAGCCCCATGACCAACATCTGCAACGACTACATCTTCAGCGTGTCTGCTCTGCTGCACCAGGGAGCCATGGGTACGCAGGGATAGATCCGTTCTTTTTTTTTTCGCCGCTCCCCACAGCTGAATGCTAAACCGGCAAACTTTAATCATACCGGGACAACACTATGTCTTTGGAAGAGAATGTATAATCTCTGATGGGTATTTTTCCCACCATTCTCACCATCCTACACCCCACCCCACTCCCACTGCAGAGTGCCAGTGCGACCCCCAGGGCTCCCTCAGTGCTGTGTGCGAGTCCAGCGGCGGCCAGTGCCGCTGTCGGGCCAATGTGGTCGGCCGTAACTGTGAACACTGCGGCCCGACCACCTTCCTGTTCAGCCCCGCTGGTTGCAGGCGTGAGTAGATAATCTTCTATTAAGTAAAAGAAGACATTGACCTTGCTGTCAGAGGATGCAATTTGTTTTGCTATATCTACTGTATATAATATGAAAGCCATTGGTAAAATGACAAGATCCCCATAGTTTAAAATTTTTCATCTGGAAATTCAAAACATATACGCTTAAGAGAAAACGTAAATAAATTTACAAAAAAAAAAAAACGAAAAAAAGCCTTAAGTGCACTGAGCTTGGTGAATTGGTTTTTATGAAATAATCTTTTAAAATTCACTTAAGCCTAACCTATATTAAAGTATAAGTGTTTCATATATGATGTTGTTAATGAGCAAAATCAATCAAAAGTTTGTTTTTGCGCTCCTGTAAAATTTATGACAAGGTTTTTGCACCAAGCCCTCAAAACAGTAATTTGGGCTTTCCCCACCACTCACCTGCAGCGTGTGACTGTGACACCCGGGGTTCACTCAACGTCTTCTGCCACGAGGCCACGGGCCAGTGCGAGTGCGTGCCTGGGGCGTCGGGGCGCCAGTGCTCCCACTGCCTGCCGGGGTTCTGGGGCTTCCCCAATTGCCGACCCTGCCAGTGCAACGGCCACAGCGACGACTGCCATGCCCAGACCGGAGAATGCCAGGGGTGCCGGGACAACGCCGCCGGGCACAACTGTGACCGGTGAACAGCGAGGAGAGAGAGGAAATTACACTGAGAGGCTTTACACCGAATCAGCAAACGGATCAGAACCCTGCCCCCTATTGGCTGGCATAGTGCATGTGTCTAGCTTCTGCATCATGAAATATATTGGAGAAAACGGGAGAACTTGGTCTTCTCCCGTACAACAGTGAGTAGTTTGCTCCGCTGGACTTTCCAAATCTGAAAGTCCAACGCATTGGAAATTTCACACAGCAGAGGTTCGGAGGATTTTGCGCATGGAATTAGACCATCCATAGAAATGAATGGACTTCCGGCGAGTTGTTGACATTTGTTGGATTCAGTGTAAAGCCTGATTCAGTGGGTGTGGGGCCAGTTATATCAAACTATGAACGCAACTACACAATCCAACTCAGCATGTAATGACGTTTCCTAGAGAGTCAAGCTCCGGAAGCACTTACCACTCTACTCCCTCTGTTTGCAGGTGCCTAAGTGGTTACCATGGCGATCCCAAGTTGGGGTTGGGTGGTCACTGCCGACCCTGCATGTGCCCGGACGGGCCGGGAAGCAGGCGGCAGTTTGCTGAAGGCTGCTACCAGCAGGCCGGCTCTGACCACCTGGTGTGTATCTGCAGCCCTGGCTACAAAGGTACGCACGCTTACACAGACACAGACACACACCCACACGAGTGGGTAAGAGTGGGATTAAATCTCATGTCAAGCCATCACACCTTGGAGTTTGTGTTTTAGTGTATTTAGGTGTTTTTGCCCCGCAGGAACTTTTTCAGAGTTCTAAGAAGTTTTGGAGGAACTCCCATTTTTTTGTGTCCACACTGCAATGATCATAGTTTTTAGAACAGGGTTTTTGAGGGACTTTTTTTTAGCTCCTACTCCAGGGCAGAGACAAACCGGCACAACAGGAACCTTCAGTGACGGAAGTGCAGGGTGATTGGTGGAGCAAAAACCCATGTAAAACCAACAACTTAGAACAAAAATAAAACGCTTCATTTAGAGTTAGTTTAAAGTTTACACACAATTTATTTCCAAAACATTAACACCAATGTAAAAGAAAAAAACAGCACCCCTCCGCCCTGTCCTCGCTGCATACCCAGACCGGCCCTCAACCGGGGCAGACTGTCCTCAGTGCGTCCCAACCAAGTTCCATCACACAGGGCCACGACTGGCCCACGTTCACTCGTTCGGAGGTGTGCCCTTGCCTTACCAAAGTCAGGACAATCTTTTTAATGAGGCCCTATAAATCTAATATGAGTGAAGATTCCGCAACTGGATTGCGTATTTCTCGCCTCATATTTGTTCAGAAATAGATTTTGGTGGACTGATGGGGTGAAATAAAGTTTATAGGCATTAGGTGCGAATACAACCAGAAAAAAAAAGCCCTTGAAGGACCTCCCGAGTTCCTAGTTCCCCTCAGTGAGTCCCAAGAACTGTATGGTCTGAAAACACCTTTAAATGGTGTGAAGGAGAAAAATAAATAGACAGCACCCTGAAAGATTACTTACCCCCTTCCTGATTAGCTCTATTATCGCCTATTTGTCACATTGATGGTTTCAGATCTTTAGCAAATATGTAAATCAAGGGAACCTACATAAGTAAGCACAAAACACCACCCATATCACCAATGTGAAAAAAGTTATAAGCCCCCTGCCCCCCAGTTAATTTCAACCCTTAACAATGCTTCTTTCCCCCCCTTACTCCTTTGGCCTGCAGGCATCAGGTGCGACGAGTGCGCCCCTGGATACTTTGGCAACCCCCAGGTGCCTGGCGGGCACTGCATGCCGTGCCAGTGCAACAGCAACATCGACATGCATGACCCAGGCTCATGCGACCCCCTGACAGGCGCCTGCCTCCGGTGCCTGTATCACACCGAGGGCTATGCGTGTCAGCAGTGCAAGCCGGGTTACTATGGCAACGCCGCCACCCAGAGCTGCAGGAGTGAGTCTGAATAACTGCATCGCCAACAACACATGATATTTTTACGTGGAAGGAACCCATACATAATCCATACATTACTCCCTCATTTATGACCAATGATTTTTATGACCAATGGGTCCTTTTACACCTTCAACTTCTTTTTGACTTGTAAAAGTTTAGTCGTGTATCCCATAGTGTATTTTAAAAGTTTGCTCTCAAAACCAGTCTACAGCTGAGTTCCCATTCCCATCTGAAACTCAGAGGTTTTTTAATGGTCTTAGCAGAGAACATATGGGGTCAGATATTGAAAGTCTGGTGATGTTGATGGGTCACAGACTTCAGAAAGTCACTTCAAGATATCCAACCAAATAATACAAAATACATAATAGGGATCTGTCCAAATACTTGTGTTTACCTGTAAAAGGGGAGTATTCCTGAAAAGGGTCGTCTTTTGAAAATTATGAAACCTGAAAATTGACGTAAATAATCTCATATCATACTGTTTGATGGAATTTAAAGCACAGAGCCAAAACAGAAAATCTGTCGCTGTCCAATGACTTATGCCTGCCGCTGTACGTCGTCTGTTCCAGAGTGCATGTGCGATGCGGTGGGCACGGTGCCGCAGTCATGCCTGTCCCCCGGGGAGTGCCAGTGCGACCAGTACGGTGGCCAGTGCCCTTGCCAAACCAACGTGGTAGGGCAGAACTGCGACCGCTGTGCCCCAAACACTTGGAACATCACCAGCGGTGCCGGCTGCCATGCCTGCGATTGCGAACTCGAACATTCGTTCAGTTCGTCCTGCAACGAGGTAGGGTATTATAATAATAATAAAAAAATATTTAATAATAATAATAATAAATATAGCTGGAGGCAGCAGTACACAGGGACCAGGTTAGTCGTGTTAGATACAAATTACAGTTCCTGGAACACACCATCAGTTTGTATCGACACCAATTACAAATTTCCGAGTTCCCATGGAACGTAGCATCATTTTGTGCTGATGCTCACCTTTACATCAGCATTACTACTAAAACAGCATGGGCTGATGTAATGACGCGGTGACAACTTTGAAACTAATTATAGTTTTCTTGAGTCCTGGTGACACAGTATTACTAATACTAGCTAATACACTTGTTGCGTGTTATTACTTTATCCTAAAAATTAGAACGTGTCTGTCTGCTACCTGTAGACCACAGAGTCCTGCCTCACCGTGTCTCTGTGGAAGGAAATTACTCCGTGGGGAAGTTCCCAATAGCACAGTTCCATTCAAATGGCTTAAACACTGCATGTCCCACAGAGACATTTCATTAACCTTTTTATATTTTGGGGCTAAAATAAACAATTCAGACCCGTTGCTCTGAAGCTGCAAGCAAACCTTATGTGTGACGACAAGCACAGAATATGTCGGACGGTTTTCGACTCCCAACAGTTCGTATGTTATGACTGGCTCAAATGCTGCAGAATGTGGAGGGACACAACACCGCATCTAACACCAGGTTAGATGCGAACAGAATGCGTTTATTTACAAGAAGGGCAAAAGAGATAAAATATTTTAAAAAAAGCCCCGCCAATGTCAAGCAGGTAAGACAATATACACACACGCACTCACACACACACACACACACACACACACACACACACACTCAGTTTGCAACCGCTACACAGTCTACACCACCCACCGTGTACAATGCGAATGCGTGCCCAGAGCCACATTTTTTTTTTCCGCTCCACAAGCTCATTTCGCTCCACCACCCAACCAGCAGTTTTAGAACATTGGCGTATCGGCGACGCGTGAACATTCTGCAACTTCCGGGTTGTTTTTCCTCGGTTTTTCAATAATTCCTGCTCCAAATGTAGATCGATA
Organism: Zeus faber; assembly: GCF_960531495.2. Taxonomy (NCBI): domain Eukaryota; kingdom Metazoa; phylum Chordata; class Actinopteri; order Zeiformes; family Zeidae; genus Zeus; species Zeus faber. The sequence goes on along the minus strand of NC_137208.1, from coordinate 18,701,862 downwards.
TGAATTAAACTTGAACCATGAGATGTCTGAGACATGCCCGTTCTAATGAGACCCCAACCATGTCCGTGGGTTCATCGGTTGTAGTGTTCCGGACACTACAACCCCTATCCTGAAAAATAGCTGCAAGCAGCAATACACGGGGTTAGTAATGTGAGTGACAAATTTCAGTTTTCAGAGTTCTCATGAAACACAGCATCTCTTCACTCACACAGCATCACTTCACTTCACGCAACCGCAATCGCTCACTGAGTGAGTGAGGAAGCGCATATCGGGGCACTTGTGATCTGCGCTCCACTGTGTGCAGATCATGCACCTCGATGCCCATTCACGCTAAAAAATAAATAAATAAATAAATAAAATAAAAAACGCCTGAAAAAGGGCACCATGGGACCCGCCCCCCCTTCTGCACGTGCCTGAGAAGGAGGAAATGGACAGCTGAAAAGTCAGTTTGAATAATATATGTTATTATGCTCTTTTTTAATGTAGTTCATTGATTCAATGGTTTTCTGGAAGAGAGTTACAAAGTTTAGGTATTGTGTATGACACACACGATTGATATTTCCAAACCACTTGTTTAATAACCATGATATGCATGCACATACACTGTATCTGCATGTATGTCATGGTCTAAGGCTGCCCGCTGAAAGGCGACGAGTTGACTCATCAGTCGGAAACCGGTCAATCGACTGAGATTGACCGCCCCCCCAGTCAGTGAGCATTCCAATAACAGGATAAAACAAAAAGATCCTTACAAAATGCACATGGATAACATTTCAATGAGGAATTATAAATAAGCGGAATCATATATATATATATATATATATATATATATATATATATATATATATAATTTTTATTTTTTTATGTGTGAATCGTCTGCATCCAGACACAAACGCAAACACCGCTCTCCGTGCGCCCAATCACTGTGCCCTGTTCCTCCAAATAAAACAACTAAAAACTGTGTGGGGACGGGGCACAGAGCAACGGGGCATGTGCGCCGGAGTTGTGCCCCCTCTAGTAAGGAATGAGTATCGTTAAGATTCTGAGTTGTGCCCCGTCTAGTTAGGAATGAGTATCGTTACGATTCTAACGATACTCCTACTCTTACCGATACTGCTTATCGATCCGGTACTTTAACGGTACTCTTATTGTTTTTTGTTTTTTTTTGTTTTTTTTTATGAGAAAAGCTAGAACAAATTAAGGGCAGAGTCAACACTGCTTTATTTTTGGCGCATCACGCATGGAGAGGGGGCGATCGGGGCGCAGTCTGCGCTCGCTTTGCCGTTGTCGTGCTCGTGCTTGTATGAGAGCCAGGCAGAGGAAGCTGGCCCCGCCCCCCTCACGCATATCTCCACTTCAGTGATGGCGCGGGAGAGAGAGAGAGAGAGAGAGAGAGGATTGATGTCTCTTCTGATAAAAGCGAAAAAAAAGCTTAGACGAATATCTTAATATAATTACAAGTTAGAAACGGTTACATAGCCTAAATAAATACAAAATATGTTTTCTTAATTTCTCCAATACTGTTAACAGTACCAGTAACGTCAGAGCGTATCGATACTACGGTCCCGGGGCCCGTGTAATACCTGGTCAGTGAGTACCCAAACCAAGGCACGGGCAATCGTGCCCTGTTCTTCTCTGCCACGCCCCCGCCCCGCGCCCCCACCCCCGCCGAATAGTCAAATATTCGCATTGAAGAGCCGAATCTGATTCGACCGACAAAATTCTGAGTCGGGTACAGCACTATCATGGTTATTACACAAGTGGTTCGGAAATATAGTGACGACAAAACTCTGACTACCAATGATTCGTAGCTTGCGGTGCTAGCCCTGTCAGACAACTCGACGGCGCCACACGCTTCCAGGCCTTTATTTGTGGCGTTCTATTTAAACAGCCAATCCCTCTTGCTCCACCTGCTTTGCCTCACTCCCTCCACCTCCCCTTCATCCATCCATTGGAGTCTACTCTTCTATCCATTATCACGCCGATATTTCTAGCTCACTCAGTATACCTATGTTTTCGCCGGGAGTGATGAGCAGAAGAACCCAGAAGCCAGGCTCAAACAAAGCAAAGTAAATGGAGATCATTTTTAAGGAAATCTAAGAGTTGTCCGTCAGAAGTTCAGAACTATAGTTATAGTATATAGTACAGTCATTCCTATTACATCTCGCTACAGGAGAGCAGACATGTTTCCTGTTCGAGCCTTGGGAATTTTTTTTCCCTATGACTCAATCACTCTGCCCTGTTTACGTATCGTTTTCAGATATATATCGATTTCAGCTGTTTGGAAGCCGCACAAAACCGTACAAAGGCATAAAACTACACACACATATACACACGTATAAACAGTGATAGACAAACTTGGATTTCTGTGTTTACTGGCTGCGCTCCATCAGAGGAAGGAAGTCTCAGACTACACCATGGGATTACTTTAGCAAACATTCCTTTTGGAGCAACGGAACTACGTCCAACTGTTGAGAGCCATGGTGTCCCAAATGTCAAAGAAAAAAGCTTTTCTCTCATCTGAGAGCTTATTGTGTGTGTGTGTGTGTGTGTGTGTGTGTGTGTGTGTGCGTGTGTGTGTGTGTGTGTGTGTGTGTGTGTGTGTGTGTGTGCATGCCTGGTGTGTGCACGCGTGTGTGCGTGCGTGCGTGCGTGTGTCTTTTCCTTATACCTAGGTCACAGGACACTGTTTGTGCAAACCAGGCTTTGGAGGCAGGACGTGCAGAGAGTGCAGAGAGCACTTCTGGGGGGATCCAAAGGTCAAATGTCACGGTAAGTCCCCCTTATCCTTATCATCCCATTCCATTCCACTTATGCACCTTGAATCCAAAAAAAAAATAAAACAGATCGATCTCATGGGCTACCACAAATCTGTCCGATCTCAAATTGTTGCCAAAAAAATCACAAATGAAGTTTAAGCCACACTAAGCCACAGACACTGGGCTACCTGAAACACTTGGCTCAGAAAACAGGGAAAAAACAAGGCGATTGGAAATTATCCTCGCGAATGAGACGGACCCAATTTCCTATTTAGGTCTTTTTTTTTTAACGGAAGGACTTTTATATGATCATGTTTAAACGTCCCATCATGCCTCACATGGGAAAGGGTCGCCCCCTTTTTTTTTTTTTTTTTTTTTTTTTTGGGGTTTCCAAACCCAAATGGGTCAAGGGGTCCAAACAATAGTCAAGATCAAATCACCAGAGTTGTTTCACAAACCTCGGAGCTGTTGTAGCAGATGGTGTGTATGACTCACTAAAAAAAGTTTTTAATTTCGATATTAATCAACTTCTGCGCATTTTCTTCTCTTTCCCTCCACCGCTCTCTCGCTGTCTCCGAGTGGGTGTGTTTAAATAAACACTTGTTACTCAGACAGCTTCCCGTCACGTGGCCGGCAGTCCCAGAGTCCGTACTGGATGTCTTACTGGATATTGTTTTCGTTTTGTTTTTTTTCGTCTTTTTCTTTTGTTCTCCACGGTGGCTCCGCTGTTCTCCGCTCGCCTGTCTGAGAAACCATATTGGCTGGAACGTAGAAATGTCTTTCAGATGGAGCTGCTGAGTCTGTAGTCTGAGTTGCCTCCCGAGTGACCGTTTCGGCCCTGATCGCTGTGAATCAATTCCTGCCAACGTATTCATCGCTCAACCCCATACGGAGAAATTTGTATTTTTTTGTTGGTAGCTGGCTCGCCCACAGAAGGATGGTAACGAAACACAGAACGGGAGAGAGAAAGAGAGAGAGAGCGAAACGGGCGGGCAAAGGGGTGGGGGGGATCTGGGAATGACCTCCGGAGATCATGAGAAGCAGATGTTTTCCAGAACTCCCAGCCACAGGCCGCTTCCCGCAGCCGGCAGGAATCCTAAATCCTAAACGATCCCTGCTGTATTCCCTGACGACCGGACCCAGCTGGAGCGCTCTGCCCAGCTGGAGCACATGATACGCGGTGCTAATCGTGGGAAATCCGTCCACCCCGGACGGTTTGCTGAGAAAGACGTCCGTGGGAGTGGTTTGCTTGGGGAAATAGATAGATTAGAGAAGGACAAGAGATAGGGTAGTCAAACACTTTTTTTATGGGCAGATTTGGGCGTGGGGAGTTAATATATGCTGTCTTGCCGGGCGTCTTTTGTGCGTTTGCTGTGTTTTACGATGATTGAGAGTGTCCACCGCTTTTAAAGACAGCAGTAATATTTTACGATGTATAGAATCGCATGCACGCCCACGCGCACACACACACACACACACACACAAAACTGGCTGCATACCGAGCCCCAGCCCGCTCGCCATTACTCAGCCGGAAAACAGAAGGGAACATCAGTGTTGTCAAACCTGCCCGTTCCCGTCTCTTTTGCCCTCCGCATTCCTCTACCATGACTCACTCCACCCCTCCTCTGTTCTTTTCCTGCGGGTGGGTGGTTGGCCAACCAATGCTGTGATACTGTTGCCTGTGCTGGGTGGGGTCAGTAGGACCGTGGTCCGCGGGTCGAGGTTGCCTCGGAGCTTTGACACAGAAGCCACCATGTCAAAGAAATCGGCAGGAACCTTTGTTGTTCAACCACTTAGTCTTCATAATGACAGACAACCAGAACAAAGCCTTGATTATGTCAAACAACTTCTTACATCTGATCAACTTCGATACCATTTGAATTTCATTTCTGTCGTGGCAAGACCTCTTTACAGCAGGGCTGGGCAATATTGACAAAATCAAATTTCACAACTTTTTTACCTTTTGCGATAATTTGACAATGTTAAGGGGATGACTGTTGACCGTTCCTTACACACAATAAATATGAGATACAATCATTAGTAATGTGAATATTAAGACCAAGCAGGTATAGGCTTTAAATGGAAAAGCTCGAACAGTCTATGAAGTTCAGAAAATTGCATTTCTTTACTGTAATGCAGTCTTAAAGACACCATTTAACTATATCACGATATTACCATAACCTAAATCAGGTGATATCTATAGCTATACATCACTCTTATCAATATTATGACAACGTATCACCCAGAATTGGTTCTCAGTAACTATGGTTGTGCACATCACATCACATCCTACCCTCTCTTCTTGACATTATTTTCCTTCTTCTGGTCAGCTTGCAACTGCGACCCTCGGGGAATCTCCGGCCAGCAGTGCCACCATGCCACCGGCCACTGCACCTGCATGGAGGGCGTGTCCGGCCCGCACTGCAACCAGTGTGCCAGGGGCTCCCGCGGGGAGTTTCCCCACTGTGAGCCGTGCCACGGGTGTTTTGCCGCGTGGGACAGCGTGGTCGGCGAGCTGACCAATCAGACGCGACGCCTCGAGACCCACTTGGCAGAGCTGCAGACCAGCGGCGTGACGGCGCCATACAGAGACTTGGTGAGCAGCCTGGACGCCAGCATCAAGTCGATGACGGACATCGTGGAGAGCAACCCCGCCGGCCAGCAGCTGGAGCAGATACAGGAGCTCATGCACTCGATCACGTGCGTGTTCTGCCAAAACAGAAAACACATCTATAACCCTACATAACAGACCTATAACATAACAGAGGAGATACTCTTAGCTTTTTATAACCATCGTCAAAGAAATATCGATGTCTATGTTCTATGGACATGGGTTGGCATTTGTGTATAGGTGTTTGTTAGATTAGATAGATATGCATTTGCACACTGATATAATGCATTTGTGTATAGCTGTATAGTTACCTGACTAATTTACACCTTTCCTCATGTTCTAAGCGGTGTGATGTCGTACTTGAACGGCGTGCTGAACTCGACAGAAGAAGGTCTGATCCAGCTCGACAGCGACGCCAACACCACCGACGCCAACCTGGATGCCCTGAGCGAGGAGGTCAACGCGCTGCAGCAGACCATCAAGGAGCTCCACAACCAGGTGTATGACGCCAAGAACTCCAACTTTGATGGTGAGAAGCTAGAATGAAGGCCGGTGAGTGGGACAGAACCCACCGCCAATTAGACCATGACTCCATGATGTGTTTTATGTGTGTGTGTGTGTGTGTGTGTGTGTGTTGGTGGGGTGCGGTGCAGGTGCCATGGACACCATTGCCAAGGCAAACATTGAGTCTTTGACGGCGGAGGTGCGTGCCAACCCCAACACCACACTGGAGCAGTCGGCTGCAACGCGGCGATCTGCAGAGGCCGCGCTGGGCAGCAGCCAGAAAGACTTTGACCGCAGGCATCAGAGGAACACGCAGAAGCTTGACAAACTAGCCGCTGACCTGGATAAGTTCAACCTGTCGGCTCTTAGCGAGAAGGTGATTAAAAGTTAAAAACTAGGCCTGACCATGTCAGCCTGGCATGTTTGACGTGCATGTGTCCTTGGCACCAATGACGACTAGAATGGGGTTGCAGGTCTTGGTGTTTCACTGAAGTGAGGGCTCATCCTTAACTGAGAAAACCCACCCTTTTCTGTGAATGCCTTTTTTTAAATAACTTGGCAATTAAATCTTTGTGGTCCAATGTGGTGCCACGATACGTAGTCCAAGGGTTGCAGAAATATCTGCACCTTCGTTCAAAACACATGAGCAATAGCATTTTGATGTAGCCAAGCCAACAGTGGTTCGGTGCTGCCCCGAAGCTACGTCAACCTCCACTTCGCCACCCAAGTTTGGTGCTTGGCTGACTTTGTTACTAACTAACCCAATTCTGTACCTGATTTTTTTATTTTAATTATCTTCCAGAACGTGCTCCACACCACCCTACCAAATTATAGTGCCAATGTTCCTGGGCCTGACATCATTGCATTCTCTCAAACTGACATTTGGTCGATAACAGGAGTGGAATTACTGTAATAGCTGTCCACTAGTATGTGACATGGGACAAAATATTGATACTGGAATATATTGAAATACTTCCTCTTGCATTAAAGTATCGATACACTGACGCCAAATATCAACATTTTTATTAAAACATGGTGGCGCTCTAAACTAGTGGTGTAACGGAACGTAGAGACGGATCGCCCCCCAGGGTACAGCACACATGCAGATTCATTGCAAAATGTAACCACAAGGAAGAATGATGATGCGTTGCAGATGCGTGTCTTATATTGCTTTAAGCCTTAATTTAACAATTGGGCGTTTATTGAATATTGTATATAGTGTGAGATTATTTAAAGATTGAACATCTTTTTGTTGTACATTGTTTCATCTCAGTTGTCAAATTGTATGACACTGACACCACAATGCAGTGAATGTAACCGTAATTCCTGCATTTAGCCTTTTTAGGGGTACTTTTTATTCTTCAGTTACACGGCTATCGTGATAGATTAGATAGATGAATTGTCTTGCAATGTATGTAGTATCGCAGAGTCCCTGTATCATACCATCGTTATCGTGGCCAACGTATCGTGATAGTATCGTGAGTTACTCTGCGATTCCCACCCCAAATGTGGAGTGGGATGACATCTCTACTATGTTTTTGTTCTCTGACTTAGACGTGCGGGTCCGCGGGGGAGGGAGAGGGCTGCCTTGGCTCTCCCTGTGGCGGGCTGGGGTGCGTGGCGGAGGACGGAGCCTCATTGTGCGGGGGAGACGGGTGCAAGGGCCTGGTAGCCACCTCACAGGCAGCCCTCAAATCTGCCAGGGACTTCGACCAGGAGATCCTTTCGGCCATGCAGGAGGTGGACAAGCTGTCCAGGATGGTGGGTAGCGCAGCGTCTCGAGGCTGAAATACAATCCCCCGGAACGTGAGTAAATGGTAAACTGTTCCTCCGACAGGTGTGGGAGGCCAAGGTGCGAGCAGACGATGCTAAGGCCAGCGCCCAGGGCGTGCTGCTCAAGTCCAACCAGAGCAAGGAGAGGGTGGAGCAGAGCAACCAGCAGTTGCGTGAACTCATCAAAGAGATAAGAGACCTCCTCACGAGTGAGTGCACGACACACATGCACACCACACCGCGATGGTCACATAGGCTGATTTTACGCTGATCATTGGGTAGATTGGCCTAATAAACAAATAATCAAAATAATGTCTTGAAACAACTTCCTTCTTTTTTGAGATCTTTGAGGACAGTCCTGAAATTGTTGTGACGTTATCTTCAGATGACAAAGCGGATGTGTCAGTGATCGAGGCGGTGGCCAGTGAAGTCCTGGCTCTGGAGATGCCCAGTTCCCCATCCGAGCTGCGGAACCTGACGCAGGACATCCGGGAGAGGGTTAATACTCTGACCAGCGTGGAGACCATCCTCAGCCAGAGTGCCCAGGAAATAGCGGCTGCAGAGAAGCTTCTGCAGGGGGCCAAGGCTGCCAGGTTAGACAGCGCGTGCACACACACGGTATAAAGCAGGCCTGTGCAAATGGGTGTAGTTGGGTATGGCCTTTTTCTCACATTTTTGTCCTCCCTCTGCTTCTCCCAGTGAGGAGGCATCCAACATGAAGGAGACGGTGGATATGGTCAAGACGGCTCTGGAGGAGACAGAGCGTGCTCAGAACATTGCCATGGACGCTATCAAACAGGCCCAGAACAACACCAAAAGCACCCTTGATCTGCTGACTTCTGTGAGTTTGTCTTCTGCTACTTTGGTGGTCTATAAGGACGTGTTTGCATTTCTCCACTTCTCTGCCTGGTTTCACGTGGCTTGTTTCACGCAGCCTACATGCTCTGCCAGCACTTGCTGACAGTGCCATCTTGTGACATTACACAGAAACTACACTGGAAAACTTCAAGATAGATGCGGATATGTCCAATTTCACATTTCACCAACAGCAAAAGATCGAAAGATCCAATGAATACTGACGGCAGAAGTGGTGGTCGAGATGAACGCAGTAGACCAATACGTATGTGCGCCACCATCCTCGTATACCAGGTGGAGACGGAGACTGCTGCGTCAGAGCTGAGGCTGAGCAACACCACGGGCCGCCTGGTGCAGCTGGAGAGGGAGGTGGGTCTGCTGAGGCAGAGCGACCTGGAGAACAGCCACCTGGTCAACAGCATGGAGAGCGTCACTGACCAGGCCAGACAGGACGCCGAGCAAGCCCAGCAGGTGTCACACTCACACACACCAGCACTGCGATTCTTCTTGAACACTTTTTTAGGTGACCATTTTGCCAAATCAAGGAACCTACACAAGTGAGATGGGCCAAAGTGGCTGTATTTCCTAGACATGCCTGTTTTGAAAGAATCCTAGCAAATGAGACAGCCAGGTATTGTCATTGGATAAGCACACATAAAAATATTTTGAGCTTGTCAGCCCATTAATAGTGTTTCACTTGTGTGCAGGAGTTTGACGACAAGGTGAAGGAGCAGTATGATGTCCTCGAGGAGCTTGCGGAGGACAAAGGGGAAATAGTAGTCCAAGCAAGGAGGCGCGCGGATGCGCTACAGCAGGAAGCCAAGGAGCTTCTCTCCAAGAGCGCTGCAAAGCTCCAGAGGCTCAGAGGTACGACTCGTACAGATCATTCATACACCAAAAACGAACACAAGACAAATGTTCCCTGACGAAAACACAGATGCTTAAAAGAGTTGTGGTTCCTGTTTTTTTTCCCCCCAGAGCTGGAACGGTCCTATGAGGTCAACCAGCGGACCCTGGAGGAGAAGGCCGAGCAGCTGGTCCTCCTGGAGCGAACCGTCCGGCATCTCCTAGACGACATCAGCCAGAAAGTTACACTCTACAGCACCTGTCTGTGAACGGCGGCGCAGCAACATGGAGGATCCCACACTCAATGACCAAAGTATATTAACAGTGCCAACCATGCATGACAAAGCCAAAGAATGGTGCCCCCAAATGAAAGCATCCTAGGGTAGAAACAATCTACATGATGCCTGAACACAAGCACAACTGTTTCTACAATGGAAAGTAAAAAAAGTTGTTTTTTTTAAATATATATTTTCCAATATAAGCTATATTATAGCGTGACAGCAGATATCACATTCAGAGCAGTTTTATTGTCTTTCATACAAGTATGAAAAAAATGTACGTTGTACGAGCCAAAAGACTACGCAAATGTCGTAATTGTATTAAACTTTCTGAATGAGAAAAAAAACGAAGATACAGCACCCGAAATGTTCTTCAACCGGCTATCTGGGGAAAATTAGCAGAGATGCTGAACTTGATAAAGATCTGTCCATCTATAGAGATAGATGGACAGTTTATCATAAATATTTCCGGCACTGACTGTTATTTTGTCAGTGAGCAAGATTAAAGAATTGTACAGATGTCAATTTAAAGTAGAATTGTGTCCTTTAACCTAGTAGAGCCAGTAATAAGTATATACAGCGTTACAGGAATCAAGGTCAAGATCGGTATGGAAAAAACTTTCAATGAAAAACCCATTCCCTTGGATTAAGATAAGACAGCTGAGAAACTCCAGACTTCTCAGTAGGGAGATGTTCCTTACAGCCAGGTACAGCGTAATATTATATTAGAACAGTTTGAAACGACACATTTTCCAACTTCAGGAAAGCAATGCGACTGTTGTGTTGAGAAGCTGTGTACTTTCCATAACAAACAGACAAACAAAAGGTACTCTGATGAAGAGAAACTTGGCATTTTGAGAACATTTATTACTGTTAAAATAGAGGAATTTGATCAAATAAAACCTCAATCAATGTCCATAGACGAGGAAAAAAATTAAAATAAAATCTCTTGCACACAAATCGAAATTACAGCCGATTCGTGGTGCGATTTCTTCCAGGCCACACTAAAAAGGGCAGGCTTTGAAATGAACAAGAGTTTCATAGTCCAGTAAACTTTACATCTGGGGATGCAAAAGCAAAATGCACATGGATCTCAGTGGTCCTCTCAAAAATCGGAGGGAAAAACGCAGGTTATCGAGGTTAAACAGAGCGGTCTGACCCGAGGTCAAAACGGAAACGGTTTCCGAATTCGAAACTTTAGCAGAGTGAAAAGCAGCAGCAAACTTTGTGTTGTGGTCGCGGCGGCGGAGCCCCTTTACGTTCCGACTGCAGGACTCCACGGGTTTCTGAATGGGCAAGATGAGTTCACGAGACTGGAAAAGTGCTTGGGGATTTTTCAAGTCATGGCTTGTGGCGGGTTCTAGTCCCTGCTGCGGGGGTTCTGCGGCGGCGGGGCTCCTTCCACAGGGGCTGAGCTGGGCACGGCGAGCAGCTCCCCGAAATGCATGCGCTCATTGACCCGCAGCTGGCAGCCGTCCTGCAGCATGCGCAGGGCGATCCGGGCGATGTTGCGCGAGTCGTCCAGGCCCGAATGCGGGCGGCCTTCGTATTTGAGGCCCAGCTTCTCCAGCATGGTGCTCAGTTTGGTCTTAGTGCGAGGCACCTGGAGGAGACAGACACGGTACGGTTGTTCTGATACTTCTGAGCTGATGATACATCAAACTGGTGTTTCATTTGACAAATTATTTTGTCCATGATTGTAAATGGTAAATGGACTGCATTTTATGGATTGTTATCGTGTTTGTAATGTCGCGCCACCATTTGCTTTTCCTCTCATATGCAGTGCCTTACGCAAATGCCTCTGCAAACAATGTCTGACCCTTTGGCTTCTGTTTCACTGGCGCTACCGGTTGACAACCTTGAACCTGACAACTAATCATATACACTCCTGGGCACAAGTTCTTATGGTGCATGATCTCCGCCACTGGTCTCTCTTCATCCTCCATTCCTCTCTCTGTTCTTGAATAACGTTACAAAAACGATGACGGAGCCTCTCCCAGCGGCAACGCTACCCAGCATGCGTTTGTAGGTGTCATTTTGTAAATGGACAAGTATTAGTGTTACAATTTGTTGTGTGCCATGGTGTTTCAGTGGCATTATTAAACACAATTAGTTGTGGGTTATTTATTGTTTTGTTATAAAGTTATAACCGTTAGTAAGATGGGGATGCAGTTAATAGGGGTCCCCTCTCAATACAACCTGACACCGAAAGTTTATGTTGAAGTAACGGTTGTCCACTTATTTCCTAGCCAACTCTTCTTTTTATTCTGTTCTGTTGTTTGTACACAGGTTAACAAACCTACCAAAGAACATCACTAGGGCAGGTACAGTCTGCGTGGTCCAAAAATCTGGGAGGTGGAAGTCGTGCTGATAAAATTTATGCGGACCCTCGCGGCTAGGCAGAAAGTACAATTTGGCCTTTATTGACACTGGCGCTGCATTTTAAAAACGTATTCCCGACACGCTAAGCAAAATGCAGATGGCACACTTTCATACGTTTACTTTCTTAGGATTTTATTTTGTTTGCTGTATTGTTTCGAACCGTGCTCAAATCCAAGTACAAACCTTGTAAAAGTTTCCATACGATTTCCTGATGTTTATCCACTTCTTAGCAAACGGAGGATATCTGATCCGGCTGACGCGACACTGGATGTTGAGAAACTTACTCATATCCCAAGACCTAGGGGAGGGTATTCCAAAAACCAGTTACACATTGTTCCAATCCAAAACACCCAGCAAAGACCACTAGGTTTCAAAAAATGTCAAAGACAGGGTGTGTGTGTGTGTGTTTTGTGGACTCACCCGTCGGTCAGCATTGCGTATTTGTACTTGGTTCCTAGCTCCCTCTCCTGAAGCCAGTGGACAACTCGCTGGAGGACTGTGGGGAACGTGTCTGCTTCATCCACCATTTTCTGTTCAACAAAAGAGCGTGTATACATTCTTTAGGTGAATACGGATAATGTCATAGTGTCGTAGTTGCTATCAAGGCTTGAAATGACATCACAGACAAGGTAAAAAGTGTCTGGACCAACCTGTGTGATTCCCGTTAACTTCACACAGAAGTCCGAGAGCTGTCCGTTCAGCTCAGGTTTCACATATTCTCTAAACGTGTCCGTCTAAAATGGGAGACACCAAAAAGCGTTGCGTTCAGAAGAATTATCACTTGTCGCCTTCCTTTGTCCCCGACCCCACAACTTACAATCTCCAGTGTGTGTGTGTTGATCAGAACCATGGGGAACTCGATGATTTCGTGGAGAAAGTCGGGCGGGTTATCCTCCTCACAGGTTGCCTCAAAGTCCACGACACAAATATAGTCATAGTATCGGTCGGTGGGTCCTCCGGCGGCGATGGACTCCATCAGCTTCTGCCTTTTGTAATGGCTCTTCAACCTCTTCTTCATCACATCCTTGACACCTCTTTTCCCCCCAACAAAACAAAGAGACTCAATACAGCATGAGCATGCACAAATCATACAATATTGATACATTATCCACCAATCCAGTCTTTGGCCACACATCCCTGGAGCCTCATTGATGAAATGAGATTCTTAATTGCATTCAAAGCAATTACAATCTACGCTTATTTGAGCATTTCCATAAACACTAGTGCTATGCCTTTTACAACTAAAATTCTAACCGTATGCCACCATATACCACCCAGATTTAATGTTGAAGAGTCTTGTCTGTCCTCCTTATGCACACTTACCTTCAGTGAGACCAAATAAACAAAGAAGTCGGTTAAAATGTTGATGGCTGCAGCGACGCCGCGGTGGCGTTCTGTCCCCGGTTGCACAAATTACCAGCAGGTGATAGGAAATGTTGACTATAATGTAATATATGAAGTTGTATATGAAGTATTCTCAGACTCATCGCACGACATGTTGAGAAAACTCACTAAAAGTTTCACAAGCTCCAGTTTCTAGGTCGCGAAAGACAGGTGAACTGAGCCAGGGAAGGTGGAACTACAAATAAGGGCGTATATAAGTATACGTCACAGCCGAGGTAAGGTGGCTAATGGTGGATGAAAAGTGAAGTAGAAGGTCAGAAGTCAAATTGACAGTAATGAACAAAAAATTTATGAACTAATCATGTGGAACAAGTCATTCTCACTCGAAATGTACCGGTTCTGCAGGGTACCTACTGCTTCAATGGAATCCTCTTCTCCAAAGTCTTTTACTACCTAGAGTTGCCAGTCAATCACAAATCGTACAGAGTGCCAAAAATATCTTTAATAACTTACATCCAAAAACATGAAATAAATAACACTGAATATGGATACTGAATAACTGCCCCAATAGCATAAGATTAGATAGTACTTTATTAGGTACTATCTTAAGACATATCACTGGGTATATGTATGAATGTACGTATATGTATGTGACAAATAAATCTCTTGAATCATATATCATATTCATAAACACTCACCGGCCACTTTATTAGGTACTATCTTAAGACATATCACTGGGTATATGTATGAATGTACGTATATGTATGTGACAAATAAATCTCTTGAATCATATATCATATTCATAAACACTCACCGGCCACTTTATTAGGTACACCTTGCTAGCACCAGGTTGGACCCCCTTTTGCCTTCAGAAGTCCCTTAATTCTTTGTGGCATAAATTCAACAAGGTGTTGGAAACATTCCTCAGAGATTTTGGTCCATATTGACATGATCGCATTAAGCAGTTGCTGCAGATTTGTCGGCTGCACATCCATGATGCGAATCTCCCGTTCCACCACATCCCAAAGGTGCTCTATTGAATTGAGATCTAGTGACTGTGGAGGCCATTGGAGTAGAGTGAAATCATTGTCAAGTTCAAGAAACCAGTTTGAGATGATTTGAGCTTTGTGACATGGTGCATTATCCTGCTGGAAGTAGCCATCAGAAGATGGGTACACTGTGCTCATAAAGGGATGGACATGGTGAGCAACAATACTCAGGTATGCTGTGACGTTTAAACCCTGCTCAATTGGTACTAAGGGGCCAAAAGTGTGCCAAGAAAATATCCCACACACCATTACACCACCACCACCCGCCTGAACTGTTGATACAAGGCAGGATGGATCCATGCTTTCATGTTGTTTACGCCAACTTCTGACCCTACCATCTGAACGTCGCAGCTGAAATCGAGACTCATCAGACCGGGCAACGTTTTTCCAATCTTCTATTGTCCATTTTATGTGAGCCTGTGCGAATTGTAGCCTCAAGTTTCCTGTTCTTAGCTGAGAGGAATGGTACCCGGTGTGGTCTTCTGCTGCTGTAGCCCTTCTGCTTCAAGGTTCCACAGAGATGGTATTCTGCAAACCTTGGTTGTAACAAGTGGTTATTTGAGTAACTGTTGCCTTTTTATCGTCTTGAACCAGTCTGCCCATTCTCCTCTGACATCAACAAGACATTTTTGTCCACACAACTGCCGCTCACTGGATATTTTCTCTTTTTCGGACCATTCTCTGTAAACCCTAGGGATGGTTGTGCGTGAAAATCCCAGTAGGTCGGCAGTTTCTGAAATACTCAGACCAGCCCGTCTGGCACCAACAACGTTGCCATGTTTAAAGTCACTTAAATCCTCTTCCTTCCCCCTTCTGATGCTCGGTTGGAACTTTAGCAAGTCATCCTCGTCATGTCTACATGCCTTAATGCAATGAGTTGCTGCCATGTGATTGGCTGATTAGCTATTTGGGTTAACAAGCAATAGAACAGGTGCACCTAATAAAGTGGCCGGTGAGTGTATATTTATATTTGCATGGACTGCCCTCTGGTGGATTAAACACCGAATCAAATAACTTGATACTGACTTGAATATATTGACAAACCCAAAGTAGTCCTTCTGCCCAGCACTAGCTTCTGTTGTAAAGGAAATAGCGCTTTGTCCCATGTAGGTTATTTGACTGGAAAAATCTCAAACAAGCAAAAATGTAATTGTTAAGTTATGCTGTTTCGAATTGCAATTCTCCATTCATCTCTGTGAGGCTCTCTGGGGACGATTTCAACCTCGGCATGACACAAATGTATTATCAACGCCCCTCACCTCGTGTCAAGCTTCAGCTCTTCCAGTTTGTCCCTCAGTTCGTCCCTGGTCATGCGGTTGATCTGGCCGTTAGCCACTGCGATCTCTTTGTAAACGGGATCACTGAATTCGCCCGTGGTCTGGGAGAGCACTGCGGATGGACTGGCTTCTTCCGGGCTGCTTCTCCCTCTACAAACCTGTCATCAGCATTGGGGAGGGGGGAGTTCTCCATTCATTGCAATGTAGAAGACAAAAACAAAAGCAAAAGATCTACACTTCTAAATTGTCTGTGTGAGAAGCAATCCGAGTCAGGGTGCCGCCAACTACAACACCGGTCTGACTGTGGAGGATGTCTACTTTCGTTTTAAGGTTGTCTCTTTCTTTTATTTGACAGTGGAGCTCTTTATGGTTTCATTGAGTCTACGGAGGACCTCCTGGTTGGTGTAAGGCCAGTGACGTCGTCGTGTTACCGTCATTATTGTTTCTTTGATTTGGCGAGCAACCTGCCAGGTATGAGACCGCCCGTGGACACTGCCCTATCGGTCTGTACCTCTACACGGGTGGTGCTGTTGTAACCAAACTCTCCCCAGTTAATCGTAAAACATGTTATAATATACGAGACAACGGGAGACGATACCTACCTTTTCGTTTTCACTTGCATTTGACATTTTCAGGTTGTCATTGAAATCGTTCAAATTCTCCTTGTGTTCATCCATTCGCCCTTGGATAGCAGAGACAGCGCTCCGGATTCAAGCTGTTCAGGCGGCTGGCGGCAAACGGCGGCTAACGGTGCTTGAGCTAACGTTTCCGTGCAGCTTGGCGGGCAACGTTTGGGTGGTTGTTTCTTCCCCCGCCCCCGAATCCAGTCGAAAGCAAAATGTCAGCGTTCTCTCAACTGAATCCAAAAATATGCCATTCGCGAAAGGAACTCGGAGGGGGGGGGGGGACACCTCGCTCCCGCAGCGCTGGAGAGTTGGGTTGGCCAGAAACTTTCGGTCGCGCCAACTTTGACGACTTCCGGTCGTGCCGTGACGTCGTTCGCCTGCTCCTCTGCTGACTTTACCGGCGGCTGGCAAGCAACGAAGCGGTGCATTACCGCCACCGGGCGGCGGGGAGCGTGGATGCAGATTCGCTTTTCTCCACAGCGACTCGCAATTAA
The DNA here is from genome assembly GCF_960531495.2 of Zeus faber. Classification (NCBI taxonomy): domain Eukaryota; kingdom Metazoa; phylum Chordata; class Actinopteri; order Zeiformes; family Zeidae; genus Zeus; species Zeus faber. The sequence continues at coordinate 18,685,064 of NC_137208.1, read as the reverse complement.
AAAGTTGACTGACAGTTAAGTTGAAGTTAAAGCAGTAAAAACAAAAGCAAAATGATTTAAGTTGAATTTCTTTCATGGTATTTCATGTGTTTTGGCTGAATGGATGGACTCGTGCTCGGACTCGGACTCGTGCCAATAATTAGAAGGTCCTGGGTTCGATTCCCGCCTGGGGCGCTGTTGGCACCGTGCTCTGCCGGGTTATCTCCCAAATAGGAGCCTTTCTGTGTGGAGTTTGCATGTTCTCCCCGTGCTCACATGGGGTTTCCTCCACCTCACGTCAGTAAGGAACCCCACCAAAAACATGCATCCATCATCGTCTGACCAGCGATGGACACTTATCACCTGGTCCCCGGGCGCGTCCACGTATGCTGCCCACTGCTCCTGGCTGTGCCCCCGGAGGAAGGACAAGCCAGGATGGGTCAAAAGCAGAGGAGCCATTTCACCGGCCACCATCAAGCATGTGCATGTGTGTGTGTGTGCAAGCATGTGTTGTAGTGTGGTGTGACGATTAAAGACTGTTTCTTTCTTTCTTTCTTTCTTTCCAACACAGTTCGTGTTTTGTTTCCCATTGTGCTGCAGTTGCATTTTCCTTGTAATTTTCCATTTAATAACAGTTCGCCATCAAATATCCTTTCACATGGTAATAATAATAATAAGAAGAAGAAGAATAAGAATAAGAATGAAAATGCCAATGCAACTGCATCTTTCAGTGGCGCAAATGGAGACATCCAATAATTAAAATAAATTACCACTAGGGGGGCGTGTAGGCTAAAGTAAAGCCTGACATGCGCGTTTTCTATGGTATGGGACGGTGTTTCGTGTATGTATGTATGTACGTATGTTTGTATTTATTTATTCATTATTTATGTATGTATGTATGTATGTATGTATGTATGTATGTATGTATGTATTATTTAATTATTATTTAGTTACATTTTTGGGACATAATAGACTCTCAAAACTGTAAAAAAAAAAAAAATGTCTACATCATAGCCATCTGCTATCTTGTGATGGTCACATGGAGGGAAATTCTATTAAAAAGAAACTTAATTTATCTCTCCATAGCCACAGGTCAGACAAATGTACAGTATGTCTGGGTCTGGGTTCTGAGAAACCCTTCTTATTTAATATTCCGCAGAGATTGAAGTGATATGTTGTGGGCTTTTGTCAAAATGTAGAAAAGATGGTAGAGACGCTGCAGGATTCACGCAAACATCCATCAACAATAATAATCAGAGTTCTATTACATTTGTGTTGCTCCTGGGATGTGATGGAGATTGACCTGGGCAGAGGGCATCCACTGGTGACGGGATGTGTGGCACCGCCCTTGTTGAGTCCAGGGCAATCCACTACAGCTTTCCCATTTTCCACGTGGTCCCTGAACCTTAAGTGATTATCAAATCTCAGGTTAATGATGTTGCCCTTTCTCCAAACCACTGTGCTTTGGGTCATTTCTTAATTGACCTTAGCAGATTTAAAAAAATAAACATTTAGAAAGGAAAAATGACTGGCAACTGGTGCGATTCACCATGAAACCCTCATGCTGCTGGTTGAGTCCACTCTCTGTGTTCCTTGTGGGTCCAAAGTGCAGAGCTTTTTCAGGCAGGGGATCATTTTCTGCCACTGCTGTCATAAAAAAATCACTTCCAAAAAAATGTTTTATATGCGGTACGTGGCCTACAACTCCGTCCCTAGATCAGATGAGAGTTTCAAAATGTGACACATCATGTGTCTGGTCAGTTTCAATGGACAGATGCAGAATGCAAGTACATGGCAGTCATTAAGACAACGCTGGACGCTGGGTTTGACGCACACGTATAGTATGTAAAAATAAATATGTCCTTCTTCATTTACTTCATTTATTCTTACATCTGCATACCCTGAATCTTTGCTGTTGTGCCAGCGATATTATGTAGAAACTCCTTCTAATGCTGTATGTGAAAGGCGGTTTGCTCCCGGCTACTGATCTGCCTCCTACGCCGCCCTAAACAAATTAAACTAATCTAATCATCGGTCTCCCCATTACAAACAAAATAGACGAGTGGAAGGCATGGAAAAATAAGGAACAACTTAAAAAATATATATTTTCATTTATTTTTCTTCTCTGAACAAAAGTAAACAAAACAATTCCCTAACAAACACATTAGAATTTAAAGTTGCCATTTTTTGAGAAGAGTCATTTCCACTCCTTCCCTGGAACCACGAAATAGTCTGTGAAATAGTCTTTGGATTCAATTTGGAACGCAGATTGGTCCAAAAGAATGGACTGGGGTGACATTGGGTTGCAACCTTACAGTGGACACGCAAAGATCTCCAAAATCACACAAACACTCATAAAAAGAACAGGAAACAACAACAACAACAACAACAACAACAACAGCAATAGAACAAGAAAACCAGGACAACAACAAAGACTTTCAGGAATCCTGGCAGGATGCATATCGAGAAAGTGCGGCTCCCGTGATGTCCATTTGTCATTCCCGTCGTCACAGTGATTCAAGGGAAATGCCGAGGGGAATCTGCTCTGCTCCATCTCGGATTGGAAAATAGCATTTAAAGGCTTTTGTACGTTTTGCTCTGATCACGTGGTATAAAAAGAGAAAAAGAAGAAAAAAGGCAATTCAACAACCAGTGTCTATGACCGAAAACACACATGAAACACCCGTGGCTTTGTTCCCCCAAGCGGCGACGGCTGGGAGTAACCATCGCTCCTTTTAAAGAGCAAAAAAACGACGATACGCACAGTGAAAAACTTGCATCACGCCACCGAACCCCAAGGAAACGCTAAAACGAAGGCGGTTCATAGCGCTTGTGCCGGATCCGAAGGATCGGAACAAACACCCCTACCAATGCTCATTTCGCTGATCGGTTCATTAGCGTCCATTAGGTGATGTAAGACTGTGGGGGTCTCTGCCCACAGGTAAGGGTTAAGGGAGGGAGACAGAGTCTCTCTGGCCGTGGTGCGCCAACATGATGGGGGTTTTTTATTGTCACCTTGAACGATAAGGTACGCTGGCCACAAGTATCAATAACAAATGCTGATTATTATAATAATGAGGTTGATAATGATCATCTCGGGCGCAGGAGGAATGGCGTTCCGCTGCCGGGCGGCTGACGAGCCCATGCGCCGACCCCCACTGCAAGACAGACAAGCATTACGAAAATCTCCCTGCCTCAAGGGGAGCCGTGCTGTCGGCGTCCCGCAGCCGGTGCCTGACCACGCCCCTTTGTCCACCACAGCGGCGTACAGTGCAGTGTGATCAGCCTTCAGCTGGATTGTCATCATCGAGAGACGACTCGCTGTTATGTAGTAACTTCATGTGTTTGCACAGTGGCTGCGACGTGACTCGCTCATTTGGGATTCCCGTTCCACAATCTGTGCAAAAAGTAACCCGTCTCAGATCGCTGTAAAAGTAAAAGTGGTCACCGATGATGGAAAAACTCACTTTTGCAGTGGTTGTGCACATACATTTGGGTCTCTAATGGGTCTACTGTACTGACACACAAACTGTGAAATAAGACAACACGGTCAGTGTTTTTTTTTGTGAGCTGTCCATTTCAGAAAAACATGTGGTGAAACAAACCGTTCAGATTTGACTCCCCCCTGCTACGTCAAGTGGGGGCTCCTTGGAATAACAGCGGCTCCCATCTGAGTATCTCCACCCACGGCTTGAGAACTCGCCATTTTTCTTTTTCTCACAACCTGCCGGGCCCACTAGCGTTATGTCGAAGCTAAGAATGGGAACTGATCTGTTGTTGGCTGCACAGACCAGCACACACCGCCGCATCGCCCCCCGGCCTCAGAGGACAGAAGAGCTGCGTGGATAGAGTTTATTATTGATGGCAACGTCCCACCTTCAGTTGGCAAAAACCTGTGCGTGCGTGATAAACCACTTAGTTTCTACAACACGGGACCGGCCACAAAACCTTTCCTGAAAGAGGAATCAGCACCAGCTGTCCTGTCGGAGGACTGAAACAGAGGGGTATAGAGGCATGTTCGAATGGCTAGAACGAGTATTCTGAGTGGTATTTTCAGTGAGGAAAAAAATAAATAAATAAAAAATTAAAAAATAACAACTTCAAAGACATGTTTCGGGGATCTCGGAGACCAGTTATCAAACTTGTTGAAAAGGAACGCAATCGGCGACCTTTAAGAGCGAGATGCGTGGGAGCGCGCTTCCTGCGAGTGCTCTCGAAGCCATCCGCCGAAAGAAAGGTTACCGGTACCCCGTGAGGGTTCCCGTTCTGACTTAGTGTGTTTGAGTCTTGTCGAACCGGGAGCGGCTTCCGTCGAGTTAAAAAAAAAAAAAAAGATAATAATATAAATAAAGACGACCATTCGAGCTCCTCGGAGGGTCTCAACAAGTTATTTCCATAAAGGGGCCGTCGGCGGCAGCGTGACATACGACAGTACTCGGATCTTCCCGCGATTTAAAGCTTAACTCAAGGTTTACTGTACACAACCACCTGTACGACATGCTCTTTTTCGACACGCGAAAACGCACAGACACACACGTATTCCACAAGCCCGTCGCGTGCTTTGGCCTCAGTGTGGCATGTCTGTCGATGGGTCGATTCCACTTAATATTCCACAAAGGGGCTTCCACTTAGCTCATCTCCCTCCGGATCTTGAGTCGTGGCGGACAGCGTTCGCCACGACAGATTCTGTCACACCACGCCGTCCACGCCTCACGCCAGTGGGTTTAGTTTAGTTTGGACTTCATCCCTCGGGAAAGTCTTCCTGAGCAGGGGGGGGGGGGGTCTTCACAGCTCTCTGGGTGGGTGTCATCCAGACACTGTGGACCACCTGAGGGTGAGGCCGACCCTGGGTTGGTGTGAGGTACCGTCTAAAACCCCTTCACCGCCAACGCACGCCACCACCTTCGGACGAGGTGTGGGCGCGCGTGCGTGCATGTGCTGGGTTGGCGGCTCAGTGCGGCAGCAGCAGGCGCTCCAGCGCACACTGCAGGTGCTCCCAGTTCTTCCACAGCAGGGCCAGCAGGGACACGCCCACGCAGGTGAGCGCCAGGTGGAGACGGCTCCGCAGCAGCGGCGCCGTGAACTTGGCCGCCGTGGAGACGCACACCAGGATCACCGTGACGATGGCCAGCATGATGTTGATGCACTTCCCCAGCAGCACCTTGGCGTCCGTGTTCTCCACCTGCACCGTCTGCTGCTGCTGCTGCTGCAGCTCCAGCTTGGACACCCGTGTCTGGCACGACTCCAGCGCCTCCTGTAGGCCACCATGCACACCGCATACAAATGCAACGTTATGGCAGCGGGAGTTCACCGATTTTTGACCGATATGCAAGGTGACTATCGCTTGCCTGTGTTGCTTGGATTTACCTTATTGACTAACCACCGTTATTACAGTGCTATGTGGAATCGGTGGTGAGTTATTTCTGAATTACGACCACTGGCCTGTTAATAATGACCATTGGAACCTCTTCTCTGCCTGGATTCACATCCCAAGATTGATGCTACATGCTAACACTAGCTAGCACAAGCTAGTGGCTACATCTAGTGACACTTCACTGAAACTACAACGGAAGACTTTAAAACGATGAATGTGGGTATTTCCATTTTAAGCATTAGTAGCAGTTAATAGTTTAGTCATAAGAAGGGCAAAGTATTTTTGCAGTGTTTATGTTGTTGCAGACTATTTCTCAGCGGAAGCTTTGTAATAGCTGAGCGCACCACGGTGTTAGACACACTAGTTATACGACTATTACGGCTGTCAAAGTTACCGGGATAATAACACGTTAACGCAAATTAGTTTTAACTAAAAACAAATTCTCTTTTTTTCCCCGCTATGTTGTTACGGACTTTTTATTTGGTTTGCAGCTTTGCATTTGCCGATCTTCGATAAACGTCTATGTAATCGCTGAAAACAAGTTGAGTATCATTATTAATATTATTTGAACTGATTGATTTCCAATAAACATACATTCACATAAAGCAAGCATATTTGTCCACTCCCACGTTGATAAGAGTATTAAACGCTTGAAAAATATCCCTTGAAGGTATTTTGAACGGATAAAAAAAAAAGCGATTCATCGATTAACTATGGACCAAGAATGTGATTAATCGCGATTCAATATTTGAATTGATTGACAGCTCTAAAAACTACACATCCTAGTCTTAAAACCATTTCAAATCAATATTCCCTCTGAGTATATTATTTTATTTTGTGTAATAAGCGGGATAAAGTGCAGCCAGAGGGTAATTATCCCGTACTTTGCTTATGTTGAGCGCGAACAGCAAACTGAAGAGAAGCTATTAAGAGGATATAAACGTATGATTCCGAGTGATTCAATTGACCGTTTAATAGTTAATCTTTTAGTGTTTGCAATTCACCTCCCCCTGTTGTCCCCTGTTTGTCCTATCGCTGTTGGGGACGTAGCGACAGTAAATGATACACAGTAAACATTGCATTTTAACAATGACTTTGACGTGGCTATTCAGTGACGGAAACATGACTGGAGACCAAGTATACCAGTATACGGTAGTACATTACAGGGTGCATTTAGTGCACACATACTGTTTCCATGTACCTGTATGTCTCTGGCCCTCTCATAGGCCTGGTATGCCACCTTTTCCTCTATGCTGGCCAGCTCCTGCTTCAGATTGCTGGTCTCATGCTGGTGGAGCTCCGTCAGGTCATTTAACTGGTCCTCCAACCTCTCATACCTGACGAAGAGAGAGACAGACAGAGCGAAAGAGACAGCCCCGCGGGCACACCCACACACCCACACAGAAGGAGTAGGTTGGTAAAGAGAGCCAAAATGGAGGGAGAAAAATGATGCATAATTGAGAGAGTGTGTGGGCGTCTAGCTGTGTAGCAGCTTAGCCACTATTAAAGTATGGCCATGGAAACTCGTTTGCCTTAGTTGACACTGCTAACAGCCTGGAGTTTGCGGGTACGCCTCTCTGTTTTCAGTGTACACAAAATTATAGCATAGGCCCCATGAATCATCAAAAAAAGCCTTTGAAAGTACGAAGCAGAAATGTTTACAGCACGCCTCTCATATAAAGGAGTTTATTATTGAATTAATAAAAAGTCTGTTGGGCATCGAGCATGAAATGAGTTATTTCAGCGTTAGAGAATTTATTTGTAATGGAGAAAGAAACATATTCAATTAATTTACTCAAGTGCCACTGAATAGTATACAGTTGGTGTGTGTGTGTGTGTGTGTGTGTGTGTGTGTGTGTGTGTGTGTTACATTTACCTGTATCTCTCCTCCTGTAGTGTCTGTGTGAAGTAGCTGTAGTCTCTTTTGAACTGGGCCTTCATGGTGTCCATGTCTTCTGCCAGCTGCGCCTGGGCCTCCCTGATCTCCCGGACCACCTCCAGCACCTCCCCCAGGCGGCCGTGAGTTTCCGACCGGCCCGGACCCCCACCACCCGACCCGGACTCCCCTGCCGGGTTGCCGTTGGAGTCGGCCGAGGCCGACGTGCCGATAGAGCACTCGTCGTCGCTGGGGTACTTGGCGGTCTTGGCCACAGTGGTGGCACTGCCACTCAGCGCCCGGGCCCCGCCCTCCGCCTGGAGCCCCGCCCCCGCCTCCATGGAACTCTTCAGGTGGGCGATGTTGTCGGCGCTGCCGAACTTGTTGCGGATGAGGTTGGCAAACTCCCGCGACTTGTTGAAGAAGAATGGCGGCGAGAGTGACACGCCGGGTCCTATGGTCTTCACCTTGTCCAGTGCCGGGTGGCGCCCCGCTCCCGCGGCGCTCACATCCCGCAGGCTGCCCTCCTTGCTGTGCGTCCCGGACTCCCGGTGGCCGCCACCGCTAACGTCCTTGTGGCTGTGCTTGCCATTGCTCTCGCCCTCCTTCATGCGGCGGTGGTACTGCTCCAGCTTTTGCTGCAGCCGCCCAAGGCTCTGGGCCGACTTCTGGTTCTTCTTCTCGAACACCTGCCGGATCCGCGCCAGCTGCTGCTTGTCGGCGCTGTTCACCAGCTTCACGTACTCCGCCAGGTGCTGGTCGCGGTTAGCCTGCTCCACCTTGATCTGCTCCGTCACCTGGCGGGTGAAGAGCAAGAGTATGATGGTAGGTGGAAGTAGGGATGGCTCCATACACATTTAGATTCTTAAACTGGAAGTATCGTCCAACACTGAGTACTGTGCAGCAATTTCCTACTTCCTCTACATGATACAGACTTTGAGCATTCGTTTCGGGGCATGAGAACACAATGTTATAATATTATTTATTGTTCTCCCAAGAGACATCTAAAATGATGTGCAGAAAAACAAACTAAAATATTGGATTTCTGCATCTGTATTCTCACATACAGCTTGTTCAGCTTGTATCCAATTGATCCTATTCCAGCATGGGTCAGAAGAATTGGTGAACCTTGCACTATTTTGTGTGTCTATAATAAACACCTCTAGGTACGTAAAGCCACAAGGAAACAATAAGGATGTGCTGCGTATTGACCGGGCCCACACGACCGGCAGTACAAAGCAACAGAGAGAGCATCTCCTGTCGGACCTTGAGGATCTTCTGCTGCAGGACGTCGATGCCCAGGGCTCCCTTGGTGAAGTCCAGGCCCACCCCGCCCAGCCTGGTGCCGTCCACCACGTCCAGGTTGGACTCGGAGCCGCCGCGCCGCATCGGCACCGGGATGCTGAGGATGTTGCCATCGCAGCCGCTGCGCTCTGCCTGGGAAGCAGATGACAGGCCAAACAAAGGGATGAAAATAGACTGAAGACCGAGAGAGAAAATCAAAGTGCTTATCGTTGCATGTCGGGCGCGGCCGAGATAATGGCAGGCCAGCTTGAATCCGAAAAACTTGGATCGTCAACAAAAGACCTTATCCCCTCACTTCCGCAATCGAAGGAGATAAATAACCTCGATTAAATGTGTCCACATGCAATAACTGTTTGCTGCCGGGAGTTCACTATGCCGCTGAGACGCAGGGCGATTGCCGGTGGAAACCTAATCTGACTATAATCTTTTCATCCAGAGGAGATGAGCTTTCCTGAAGTCAGATTTGGAGAGAAAGAAAAACACAAGTAGCAGAAAATCACAGCGGGAGCGGGAAGGGAGACATGTTTTTGGCATTCGTGCACAGCCTTTATCAAGCGCGGCCTTAATGAGGTTTGCTCCGGGTTTAGCCTGAAAGACAGGAGAACAAAAGCAGGGCTCTCTCTCTCTCTCTCTCTCTCTCTCTCTCTCTCTCTCTCTCTCTCTCTCTCTCTCTCTCTCTCTCTCTCTCTCTCTCTCTCTCTCTCTCCAGAGCTCAGCCTCCAGGCTCCAAACAAACAACCTCTTAATGCCTCTTCTGCACTTTGTGTCGACGACTGCAGATGATTACATAAGGGGAACCTAAAATGTTAGTACAACTCCTGTTGCCACGGCAGCCGAGCACCCATCGGCAACCACTGCTAGACGAGCCTCCCGGACCCAAACACCGACACCCGAGTCCGGCGTTCTGTCTTGTTTTCTTATGAAATGTAAAAAAATTGAGTGCACTTTTAGCCGTGCCCCGTGGCTTTGAGTACTGTAGCTTGTCATGCGATCTGAAGAATCGCCGTTCTTGGCTGCTAGCGGTGTGTGAACCGCAGCTTGAATACCACGCAGGCATTTATTTACAAAGGTATTTCTCTCTCCCTCTGTTTTTTTTTTTTAAGGCACAAGTTCATACAGACAAACAAATTCATTCTAAGTTCTGTACTTCACGATGCCCTTCAGGACAGATGTAACACTCGCAGAAAATTTGTTATTATTACACAGCTCAGTAGAATACTCTCTTCTGATTGGTCAATAGCAGTAATCAGGGGTCTGTTCGTTCTGAATAATGACCACTGTCTGTTATAATGATGGTTGTCACGAGCAATCACTTCTCCCTGCCTAGACTGTTAGTTTTAATGCTGTAAGTTTATACGTGTGTGTTGAATCACTTTTCTTTTGTCCAACATATTTGGTAGGGATACTCAGGGTTACTAAACAATTATAGATCGACATCCGTTAGCAATATCTATTATCAGTACCTCCCAATTATGCACACTCACATGTACATACCAGATGGTGCAAACAGAAAGCCAGGAATGTCTGTCCGGGGCTAAATAGAGTGTGGGAAAGCCAGAGAGAGAAAGAAAGAGAGAGAGAGAGAGAGAGAGATCAAGAGAGTGAGAGAGTGTATACTATTATGAGTGTCTTTGAAATCGATATATACATATTTACCCTGTTACTTGTCAATCCCACTCACACACTCGATCTAGATATTAACTTCAATCGCTATCTCTTCCACTCGCAATTGGATCATACATTCCACTGCAGGCACTGCAGCCTGGCCTGAAATCTGCCGGGTTTTGGGGATTTAGGTGAGGAAACATACTAGTGGCTGTAATTCACACTCAGCAACCCACACACGTACAGGAGTGAGATGGGAAAAGTGGGTCCGCGGTGGTTTTTGAGCAGGGGAGGGAGAGTTTACACACACACACACACACACACACACACACACACACACACACACACACACACACACACACACACACACACACACACACACACACACACCACAAAGTCACCATATGCCCCCACAGAGGACACATGTGTCTGCTAAACAGGGCAGCAATCTGGTCACTATGGCTCCTGTGACCCTGGTCTACATGGAGACCATTGAGGTCATACCACAGATGGGTGAACGCACATCATACACAAACACATCGCGGCATGCAGCCTTTTGAAGCGATGAAACTGAATTTTCCCACTTACAGTAGGCTATTAAACTGCAGTGGTATTTAAATGTTATGAATGGATGTGGATGTGAGAGAAAAAAGGCGCAAGGGTGGAATCTGCTTATCGGGAACTGCCAGCTTTAAAGTGAGCTGCCACGGTGATGGAATTTAAGGTTTTCTTGACAGGCTGCATGTAACGCGCAAGTGCAGCCTCTTTTGAAGCCCCACTGCCATGGGCAAAAACTAGACGTTTTGTTATTTTCTTTTTTTCCCCCACCACCCAAATAGACATTGACCATATGCATGCGCACACGCATATCACCGCCAAATCATGGGCAAAACACATAGATTTTATTGAAAAAAGAAATACAAAATTATTAATTACACAAACGTTTTTAAATGTAAAATAAAAAATAATCATTCATGGTATTTTTTATTTAAAACCTTCAAAAATGCATCATCACTGATAGATAGGAACTTATGGTAGGGCGTACTACGTCCAAGCCGGACCACGATCGACGTGCACCTGTACATTTTTTAACTTGAGGTGATAATCAAAATGGAACGTTGGATAGCATCAGGCACACTGAAAAGAAAAGAAGCCATTGACACATCATCCTCAAGGGAAGTCCCACCTGTCAAACAAAAAAGAAAGTATAGCACTGAATATTTATCATTGGGACTTTTTTGGACAGGCACGGAAGACGAACCCGTGTGCTTGGTGTGTTCCGAGATTTTATCAAACGAAGCCCTGAAGCCATGTAAACTGCGCTGTCACCTCGAGACAAAACACCAACAGGACATGTCCACGCTGCTTGAATTTTTCGATAATAAACTCAAGGAGTATCAGGGCAAGAGGAAAGTCATTGAAACATCATGTATGGGCACTGAGAACGCAGCGGAAGCGTCCTATTGGGTCGCCGGACTCATAGCCAAGCCTGGTAAGCCGCGTACAATCGGGGAGAATTTAATTCTTCCTGCCACAAAAGTGATCGTGGGGGTGATGTCGGGAGAGAAGGCGTGCAAGCGAATCAACATCCTCTCATTGTCTGATAACTCAGTCAAAGGCAGGATTGACAAGATGGCAGAGATTGTGTCAGAACAGCTGATGACGAGCGTACGAGAGAGTTGTTTTTTGGAAAAAAGATATGTGGTCCAGGCGAGTTGACCGGGCAAAG
>NC_137208.1:18615696-18668196 GCF_960531495.2 Zeus faber | reverse complement strand
CGCAAGTTAAAAAATGTACAGGTGCACGTCGATAGTGGTCTGGCTTGGATGTAGTACGCCCGAACATAAGTTCCTATCTATCAGTAATGATGCATTTTTGAGGGTTAAAAAAAAAAATACCATAAAATGAATGACATTTGAAAACATTTTTGCAATTAATAATTTTTCATTAATTTTTTCAATAAAATCTATGTGTTATGCCCATGATTTTGGCGGCCCACTTGCAATACCCTCTGATCCATAGATTGGGAATCGCTGGCTGAGGTAATAGCGGCAGAATGGGGAATTTCGACCGCACGCAGAGTGTTCCACTTTCGGGCACTGGAGCTCCTCAGTGCACCTCAGTGTGCTTGAATTATTTATGATGTTTGTCCAAGAAAGCGACCCACTTAACACTCCTAGACTCCTCATTCTGCTCATTTGTCCGCAAATAAAAACGTGTGTTTAGGAGGCACGAAAGAACTGCAGGCCGGAGCTAAAAAGACAGGTGCCCTGTAATATCTCAGGACTATAAGACTAAACTTGTCCTTGGGTTGTAGCCTGAGGTGACCCTGAGGTGTCATTAACAGGCCACAGATGGACGGTGGGTGGGTGAATATCTGACTCAGCAAAGAGAGTCTCTGAGCTGGTGCCATATGCACTGTCTCCTTCTAACTCATCATAAACCCGACCAGCCCAAACCCCTGGCATCTTGCTTCCAACTTGGTAAGACAGCCCTCTGGTGACAAAGTTTAAAGCCATCTTGCTTCACAGCTCTTTTTAGCCATGGAAGTCTTACTCACACCTTTTTGAAACTGTTGCTAAGACACACTGAAGTTCAAAAATGACTCCTCATAATATGGCATTTCTCATCATTGTCACCAAAACCCAGTAAAGCTAATTTTAAGAAAGCATGGCCCTCCCAGCTTGTTGTTCCAGATGACATGTTTATATATATGTGGTGGATGACCAATACCCATGGCAGTATAACTATCACAGATTTCAGGTGATTCCTTGATTTACTTTATTACAGCAGCAGACAATTAACAAAAATCACTCCACCCTCCTCAATCCCACCACGATAGACTATAGATATGTGAATATCAGCAGAACCCGTTAATGAGGCAAAGCTACTACGCTGGCAAAGTGTCTCGCTGTACACGCCCACTCACTACGGTGCAGAGAGAGAGCGAGAGCGTGCGAGCGAGAGGTTACGTGTCCGTGTTACACCGGGACATTGCATCGTGATTTGACATCGTCATTGGGGGAGGAGGTTATTAAGCCGATCGATACATTGAAACTGCAGTGCGAGCGGGTGAGAGAGAGAGGTGGGTGGAGCAGATGGCGATATGGAGTTTAAAAATCAATAGTCTGTTAGCACTCCATTTACCATCCACAGGGAGGAATTCAGCTTCCACTAAACATCTCCCCGGAGGGCGATATCCGCTAATGAAAGCGCCCCACGGAAAACAGAAGGCGTCAACAACACGTTTTGTGTGCATGGCCGCACGACCTGCTTAGCGGCTTGGGAACTGTCTTCAGAAACGAAAAAGAGAAGAAAAAATTGGAAAAAAAAAGTTGTAATCCCTGCTCTCTCCCTTTTTTTCCCCCCTCCTCACGTAATATGAGATTTTAATCTCCTCTTTCCGGAGCAAAAGATTACCCGGCAGGCCTCGCTGTCCTTTACACAGGGGGCTTCCAACAGTGGATGCAGGGAGTCCCGGGCGGGACAACCGAGAGAGAGAGAGAGTGAGAGAGAGAGAGAGAGAGAGAGAGAGAGAGAGAGAGAGAGAGAGAGAGAGAGAGAGAGGGCAAGAGCCAGACCAAGAGAGGTTACCTAACAAGTGTGTGAATTGTTTATAGCAGGGCTATTCAACTGCATTCTGTTTGAACCTGTTAGGGGCCCGACAAATTCAATACTCTACTAAAAAATACAAAAAAATACAAAAGGAAAGAAAATTGCTCAAATCATCAATTCAGAAAATAGCTTAAAATTAGCTAATACTTTTCTAGGTAATATTATCTCAGGTTTCTCAAATGCGAACTGCTTCTGTGTAGTCCCACGGTCATTGATTGTTGGCACTTTAAGCGCTTCTTTGACATTTTTTCAAAGCGACAGTCTTCGTTAATCCGTGGGCCACATTTGGCTCGCAGGTCGCCAGTTGAAAAGCCATGGTTTACAGGTCTATCAGACAATTCTTAAAGAGAGCCGTTTCTGGTTTGACAAAGAACCTGGTACTCAAAACAAAGGCACACAATCTGAACAACACCTCATTCCTAAACCTCTATTCTCAGTTTACTGGGGCGAGAGGTGGCGGCAGCTGTGTAAGGCCTGAGACAAACACGCACGCACACACACACACTAAGTCAGGTCCAAGTAAATACATGTGGTTTGTGAGGACCCATGTTCATGGTACACTTCTAAACCAAAAGAAATTGCCAATTCAGTCCTCACAAGTATAGTAAAACACAAACACACACACACACACACACACACACACACACACTTTAAAACACTGATAATACACTAGATACAGTCCAGCATTTGCAAAATCTATTAGCCTACAATGGGCTGATGTGAAGTTTGGCCTTTAAAATACACACAGGTGAACACACATATACCAGGTATATACCACTCACTGGTGAGCTGCAGATGACATTTTCGGTGTTTCTAGCTTGATGTAAAACAGTCCGTCACATTTTGACAACTTCCCAACACACACACACACACACACACACACACACACACACACACACACTTATTTCTATGCATTTCTTTTTTAATGGGGCTGCTTCGCATTGACGTGACGGAAAGACAGCGTCTTCTGCAGCGACGGACAAATAAAGCTCCATGGCGTGGAGTGCATACACTGTAACGTGACAGACGGCAATGAATCAGCGGCAACAAGCAGCAATGAATCAGCTTTACCAGGCATGATTACAAAATTTGAGACAACAGTGTGTGTGTGTGTGTGTGTGCGCGCGTGTGTGCGGTCGATACGGGATCTCTTTGATAGGACAGAGCGTTTGTGTGTGCCTTTAATCCACGCTGCGTTACTGACACACCCAGGCAACGCTGCTGTTTCATCAGTGTGTGTCGATTCACTGTAAGCTTAGCCTCCTCAATCCCTAATCCAAAAGCTGAGGGGAGAGGGGAAGGGGGGACAGATAAACCTTTATGCACCTATGCTACCGAAACCAGAGCCTGCTCCTCTCCCTCTCTCACTCTCTCTCATGTGGCCTCAGTGGGGAGACTGATCGAGCTTCCCAACAACACCCACCCCCACCCTCACACTCTCAATTATTTAATTCCTCTTTTTCCCCACAGAGATATCAAAGCGCAGATGATGAAATGAAGAACAAATCAGCAGATAGGGAGATATGCGCGTGTGTGTGTTTCAGAAATGGAGAGGGAGAGAGAGAGAGAGCGAGAGAGAAGGAGTGAGAGACGCACGGGGGAGATTGAGATTCCTTTGGTTTCCCTGACAACCGATGAGATGGCGCGAACCTTGCCCACAAATAATAGCTGACGATGCGAGCCTATGGCTGTCAAACTGCCACCCACATTCAACACCGCCGCTCCAATTCAGGCTCTTACACCCCTCCAGGAATCTCCCACCGCTGTTTCAGAGCGATCGCATCACATTACCTGCACTTAAGGCTCTGTTAAGCCTGCTTTATCCCCAGCGTCGTTTAATGCGCATGGCATAAATGACGTCATTGTAGCGCTCGCGGACAGCGCCACACGCCGATTTCGCGTGAGGGCGCGCACCTCCCAATTTTTTGGAACTCCGCGCCATGCGCTTCAGGTAATAATTCAAGATGGACACGTTGGAAGGAAGGTTGTGCGACGAGGTCCACGGGTTCAGACATCTGTACGACCCACCCACGCGTGACCATAAAGACAGCCAGATAGCGCTGAATTTGTGGAAGGAGTGGCGATGTTGCTGTCCGAAGACCTGAAAGAATCTGAGGGACAGATTTGTTAAAACTAGTAGAAGTGGTGACCCAGGGGATAAGGCATATTTACACGATTTTGGCTGAGCACCGGGAAACATAGACAGATATGGAAGTAAGCTTTGCATCATTCTATCACAATTACTTCCCGTTAAAAGCATGTTGTGTTTTCAGTCCGTTGATTGCACTATAGCTCACTAGCGTGCTAGTTTCTAGCACCTTGCTGAATTCCAGTACAGATTCACCCAAATATGCTGTTGACGATTTGTCGAAGGGATAAAGCAAATTGTTTTAGTATTGGTGAAAGACTTGCCAACTAGAATTACTTCATTGTCTTTGCTGTGTGTGGCCGACGTGAGCTTCGCTGTGTGTGGCCTTGAACCTTATTTTGGAACTTCACACACTACTCTGTATATCCAGATAACCTGTTATATAACCAACCTGTACAGAAAAGTTGTGTAGTACAGTGCAGCAGATACATAGATGAATTTAGTGGCTGTACACTACAGTCAAAAACACACATTGGTTGTTGAACATGAAGGTCACTGTGTGTGGTCTACTACATACAGACACACACACAAACAAAGGCCTTCGTGTTTGAACCTTGTTTTTGAACTTCACACATTACTCCATATATACAGTTAACCTGTAATACAATCAACCTGTACAAAAATGTAGTCGCGTACTGTACATATGTTAATGAATTGTATTGGTGTCCACCACGCTAAAACACTGCATAAAAATGTTCTCTGTTCAGGATTCCCAAGATGTTGGCAGCCAGCAGCCAGGAGACAGACTGCAGCGCAACTAGGTCCTCCTATGCCTCCTCTATGTCTTCATTGCTGTCTGGCGAATGCGGGTCAATGCAGCTGACCACAGATTCACCTAACCTCAGCTTATCTCCATCCCCTCACCCCTCCTTGATCCCCTCCAGCCTGCTCCACAAGCCCCTGGCGCATCAGGTGACACTGGCTTCGCTGTGGTCCACAAAAGCAGAAGGGTCAACACAGAAGAGCTTTGCAAGTGGCTCGAGGCAATTGATGCCCTGCGCCTGGTGGCCATGCAGAAGGAGATGGAGGAGGGACATGGAGGAGGGACAGTTTGCGCAGATGGTGCAGCACCTGATGCGCAGAGTGGATTCAGCTCGCACAGCAGCCGTGGACGAAATCCAACGGTATCTGGAGCTACAACAGAAATTGTTGTAGTTCCACATTGTTTTTGTAACCCTTGGTTTGGGTTTTTTTCCCCCTCATTGTTTGTTTTCAAAATTATACCTCCCCTCCATTTTTTGTTGTTTGACATTGTTTTAAAATTAAAAAAAAATGCTTGATTATATCCCATTTGCCATTGGTCTATGTGTCAAGAATACTCTTACGCTAATACAACTCTTACGCTAATACTAATACACGTTTCGTTATTACTACATGTTGTGCCTCAAAACAAACAGGTTTCCCCTAACCAAACACAAATAACATTTTACACAAAGGCTTAATTGCATTCAAGATTTATTTACATACACATTTTTGTGGTGTGGGGATGGTGTGGTTTGAGCAGCCACACCGGTCCTGGGTCTACGTAACTGGGGCCCAGGATCAGTGTGGCGTACGCCTGTTGCTCATTGACTGGTCTAACGAGCAACAGGTAAAACCTCCATCCCCACACACACAGTGGAGGAGCCCTCGTCATGACATGCTCTCCATCTGCTCCTGGGCTTGTTCCACATAGCCCCCTCACTAAAACAAACTTGTATGTCCGCTACCCCGTTGTCTGATTCTCTGTGCCGGAGGGCCCTGAAGACACCGCTTGGGTGTTGTGTGGCAGGCGAAACTGCCACAAATGTATTTACATACAAGATTTAAAGAATTTCTATTTTAGTCTTTCCTTTGATTTGTAGTCTGCCTCAAAGTTAAAGTCCCAAAGCGTTCGAGTATTGAGTTCAGACAACCTCTCCTGGTCACTGACTCCTGCCAAGGCACAACCTTGTGGTTACTGGAAAAAGTTCATTTCGAACTGTGGTTGCAGGCCGAGATGCTCTCAGACAGTTTGTCTGCAGTCCGTCTGCAGCAGACAGTCACCCTGAATCCAGCAACTGATTGTCGCCTGTCACCTGTGTCCTCCATTCACCCGGCACAATGTCCCCTGATGCAACTGTTCCACCCACAAAAGAAGGCAGTATGTAACAACATGTGGCACTCTTTGCAGCATCTGTGAGTGCCCGCATGTTGTGAAGGGCCACACAAGCCTTCGAAACATCCTCCATCTTCTCAGGGTGGTATTCAGTGGGCCGTCCCAGAATCCTTAATAGTGCATATAAGATGCCGAAGGTTTTCTGCTGTGCAATATCAAGGTGGGAACCTGAAAGATTTTGAAAAAAATTCCCCCTCCGCTCTCAGGACCATAGGTCCCAATGTCTACCGTTGTAAAGTGATATGCATCACAGTTGGCATCACAGACCACCATAAGGACATTCCATTCTATTGGTGATGCCTTCATCTGCATATGCTTCCCATCGATACAGCCTAAACAATTGGGAAAGTTCCATACTCAAGGAAGATGTCAAGCCACTCATTGCCCTTCGGTACAGAGAGAAAGTCCTTCCCCAACACCTTCCAAATGGCTCTGCAAACCTCCTACACTATCAATTAGACGGTTGCATACCCGGTTGGTAGCTTTCTGCAAAGCTTTGCTGGCTACAGCCAGAGGCTATAATTCTGAGCTCAACAGCCAATCACTCATGCATACTCACTGGGCTTCGGTTGTTCCGGCCTCTATATGGCCTGACGCGATACAACAGGTCGTTGAAACGGAGGGCTGACATTTGAAAACATCAAAAGTACATTTCCTCATCTACGGTCCGCATCGGCTTCACAAGAAGGGTCCTTCTGTGCATCTTGCTGCGTATGAAGGGCTGACTTTCCATCTCCTTCTGCATCGTCTTTTCTCTGAAAGCAATAAACAGATTGTTTCTTCTTCCTTCAGCAACTCCTTGTTGTAAACCGCCATGTCTGTTTTCATAGACTGGGTCTGTTTACGTTTGCATTGCTTGCGGTAAAAAAGAAAGCCAGAAGGCAAAAAGTCACTTCTGTGAGTTCACCCTGATGGTTTGTGCACATTCTCCTGTCTTTCAGGAGAATATCACCACAGCATCTACACGGCACTGCATCAACTTTCAACTTTTCAAGGGCTCTCTGGTAGTGCGCCCATCATGAGGCACATGGCTCGCTTGTGGCAGCTATTGTACGGTCACAACGCCGGCACACATGCGCTACAAAGTAGGGCAGGCTGCACTGCATCTCAAACCAAACTCGGCTTCATCCAGCTGCTGGGGGCGGAGCTACGGCCGACGGCAAGCTCACGACTTCACGGCGAAAAGGAAAGTTCTGGAAACTTCAATTGTATGCAAATGAGCAGCGTCAGGCACCCGGCAACAGGCAACAGGATGGACACCTGGACCACTGCGTAATTTGTCATGACGAGGCTATTTTTATAAAGTGAAACGTCCCTTAAACTGTCGATAAAATAACGAACACGTCATTTTATGTTTCTCCAACAAGGACAATTCTTCGGTTAATTGCATGGCAAGGATGGATGGCAGGACTAGTTATGTTGTTTTTTCGAGAGGTAATTTTGCTAAGTAAACAGCTACACCATTTTGATCAAAAAGTACACACAGCACCATCTATCTATCTATAAAGTGTATATTAAATATGAAACAGAATAGAGGTTTGAAATGTTTGTAGTGCCCGCAACAGCCAGTCCATTTTGAGCCGACACACCCACAAAAGCCAGGGGCACAGAAACCTGGTGACGAGACGAGAGCCACTTGGGTTCACGCTGCAGCCCCATCACCGGTGGTGTGACCCGAGCATTTTAACTCAACTGGTGGGATCAGTGAAACGACACTCACAAACACAATATAAACGCACACACTCACACGTTTGGATCACATACTTTTTATCCACGAGAGGTGGGATTAGGCCTTGGGCTTTGAGATTCCGCAATTCTCTGGCAAGAGAGCTGAGGAAACAACACCGTCTTCTTACTAAAACTGAAAGCACACAGCTGCCCTAGGGGACTGAATGTCACAAGTGGAACAAACAGAAGAACATCCCCATCCTTTTCCTTTTACATCAAACACCAAGACACACACACACACACACACACACACACACACACACACACACACACACACACACACACACACACACACACACACACACACGACTATTGGTGCTTGACGCCTTCATTATACACTGTAGGACTACTACCTTATTTGCGCACTTGTACCTCTATCTTCTATCATCATCATTACTGTATCAGCTTATCTAAACAGACATAGACACACACCCACACATACCCTTGTGTGATGTGATGTCAAAGTATTATCAATCAGGAGTCCCTGAACCCGCAAATCGATATTCTTTCGACCTCACTGAAGCGATGAATAACAATAACATATACAGTATCAAGTGCCTGTGTCTCGACTGGCAGAAAGAGAATGGCAAGCTGCGAAAAATCTGTGAGGAAGGGAGAAGCTGACCGGCTCCACCGTCACATCGTGCCATCGCAGTTCCACAGCAGATGATGTGGGAACCTTTGGGTTGGAGTGCATCGCACCCAAGACTCACCGTAGAGTCTGGGAAAGAAGGGAAGGAAAGAAAACGTCCGAGCACTGCACTCTTGAATTATGCATGACGGGAGAGATGCTGGGAGGTTAGTCACAGAGGGAGAGACCACGCAGCAGCAGAAAAGATCAGACTTGAGCGCCGCAAAGAGACCACATTGAACATGATGGTTCAAGCCCCTTTCCCAGATGGAATCCATAACATTGCTGGATAAAAAATATCCGGCAAAGGCAGGAGGTAGTCATTCCCACATTGGCCTCCTTTCAGAAAAAGTGCCGTATAGATGACTGTTCTTGGATATCACGTGAGACTAGGCAACAGAATTGTTTTTTAGACCAGCGCTTCACTCCCCATCTCCCCGCCCCACGGAAGGGGACAGAGCCCTTGTCCCCAGACAGGATAACCCTAACCCAAAGTTAATAAATCAGTGTGATCATTTTCAAACTGCCATACACTCTCTGCATCCGGAGAAAGAACATTCTCCACCCGTTCTACCTCTCCTTGTCTGCTCGTTCCCTCCAGCTCCGCTCTGCGGTGCAGCCGGCGGGGAAGCGAAGGCCATGTGCCCGATGTCCTTGTACCACACCCCTAACTATAAAAGACACGTCGCGGGTCTGAGTGGCATTTTTAAGAAGAAGAAGAATAAAATGCAAGAATATAAAGACCTGTCTTCTTAGAGACATGTTTCAGTTTCTCGTCTTTGCAGCCGAGCAGCCCGGTTTGGACTCACCATTTTTCCGAATGCTATTTATTTTATTATTATTTAAAAAATCAAAAAATAAATCAATCAATTCAATACAAATATTCGGAAAAATCCTCTATTTGTGCTTTATTTGGATTCGGCACCACTCCTACTTAAACAGAAATGTTACTGCTTCCATTCCCACATACTTCCATTCACAGCTCTTTCGGACATTTTCTGGGAATTATACTACTTTGAGAGTGAGGAAATGTACGGAACATCGACACCTTCCAGCATTCCTCCCATTCCCACATGACGCCAATACAGAACATTGCCGGTTGAGTTAGGGCTTTCAGTGCAAGTGGAAAAGGCGCTATACTAAGGGAATAAATAAGATCATAGGGGTGTCCTAGGCACCCTGGTTAGGAGGACACTAGAGTGGACAAAAAACGTCATTTCGAAAGTCTGTACCATCATGGGGGCCTTACCTATATAGACAATGTATACAGACAATAAAAACATAGTAAAGAAAGAAAACAAAATGGTAAATAAACCAATAATATATCATGTAGAAAATAAATAGCAAAGCAATTTCAAAGTGGTTGAAAATCGGCTAAAATTCCATTTGGTGTGCTGGAAGATTTTTCATCATGAATTAACACTTCACAGATATTTTATATTTTTTGCTCAGTGAACCCAGTTGGGAACTCGTGATTGAGGCCAAATGTTTCGTTTTTCTATTCAGTTGGGGATCACGAGTTAGGAAATAAAACCCATGGGAGGGTTAGCCTCTATCTCCCGCCTACTTTAGTGCACATTCACCTTGGACAAAAAAAAATATCGTTGACGGGCGCCATGGTTTTGGAAATAAACTCAGAATTTCCATTGTCGAATTTATTTTGTTAGGTGCCAATCTCTCTATTACGGCTGTCTAACGCGTATTGTGTGGGCATTCTGTCTAATGTGTCGCTGTGCATGGGCGCTCCCGTGTAAAGTGGGTCCGCCCCCCCCCCCCCCCCGCTGTCAAATACCACGGACATGAGGAATGACACTGACATAGTGGAAAAGAAAAACACACCGCACGTTCCAGTTCGGTGTGTTTTTTGGTCGGTGCCGAGGCCCCTGCGTGGAACCTGCTCCACAAGCCTAGCAGCACGAAGCCAGGGCCAAAGTTCACATGGAGAGAAAAATAAAAATGGAAAAAAAGAAACCTCCGCTGTCAGCTTTTATTTACCCGACCTTTCACTCACTCACACATCACTGCGCATGCGTGAGCGCGTACGCGTGTAAAAACTTGTTTCACGGGGACCCTGCTCCTAAAGCGGCTCCGACTTGAAAACGAAATAAAACAAACGTCTGATGCGACAGTTATTATTCGACTAGTACTGATAACTATTCAAGATGGACAGAGAGGAGCGTGCGGGTCCGGTTCAGATTATGAACAGTGCGAAAACGAATAAAGCTGATAATGAACTATAACGGGCTAAAATAACTGATTCATACAACTTGTAAAACATGCATTGCTTTTAATTAGCAACGTTGATAGCGCGAACACATGGTTGCCTTGTGTCATTGGACTTGGACGCTGGAAGGTCGACGTTATAAATATAAGCATATTTACCATTTAACGCCGTTGACGTAATTCCGCCTTGACTTCAAATAAAGTTTTCTCCGCAGCGGCGCATGCGCAAAACATGCACCCCCCCCCGCCCCGCTCCGATAAAGCCAGACGGCGCTGGTTCCCGCTGGGTTTTTTTTGGTTTTTTTTTGGGGGGGGGGGGGTGGTCTCAAAGTTGACAGCCGTCAGCCGGTGCACCCGCCACCGCCGCGGCGGTGTGTCTCACCCAGAGCGCTCGGGTAAGTCCTCCCAAAAAGCCGGGCGGGCGAGAAGGCAAGTGCGCGCCCTTAGACCCCGCCCACCGCGCCGGCCCACGGAGGGAGGGGTGGCGGGGGGGGATGTCGAATTCACCCACGTGAAAAGAGAGCGTTGCGTTCCGTACCGCCGCTATGGGCGGGGGGGGGTTCGGCTCTTTGTCGAGACTCGGTTCCCGACGAGTCACTCGCGAGAACAAAAAAAAGAGTCGTCCTGTTTCCCAACGCGCTCGGAGGAAGAGAGTCGGCTCTGCTCCGTGTTATTGATATGGGTATAGCGAACGCAAACTGTGGGATCCCGAAAGGCCAAATTCTCTCGAAGTGATTAATTTTTTGGCGGAGAAATGCGAAGCGGGGATAACAACAGTAATCCGCTCCTTTTCAAAATGCAAATGGGATACAAGCGTAAATCAGTCACAAGCTATTTGAATTTTGTCAAATGCCTCGGCCTTTTTCTATTGAAACGAACAAACGACGACCTTCCCGGAGTGACTCCCAACTACAGAGTCATTTAAAAGAATTGTTCATTTCCAAAACAATAATTTGCAAGTCTTGCATCACTATACCCCATCCAATAGACCTTTATATGTGTACTTTATTGTACTTTGTTGCTGCCCACTGCTGTAAACAGATCATATTTACAACCGGCCACACGGACTGAAACAGATAGTTTCACTCGTGGCCATATCTCCAGATCTCTTTAATGATTTACAAAGTGAATTTTCTTTCACCGTGTCATGAATCATTTAAAGGCGCAGCAGGGCAGCTCTGGCCCGAGCATTAAAGAAACTAATTTGCCGAGTCCCTGGCTCCGTCATGGGACCCGCGCGTTTGGTGAGAGTTTTACCGTCCCGGGGCGCATTAAGTATTCATCCCGCTCTTTTGCCAAGACGAGCTCCGCCGGCCTGTCGTCGGCAAGCTGCTTGCGTTGCCGCCGACGGCACACAAACGCGCCGACGGAGGCTTTCTCCCTTTCTTCTGGATCGCTCCCACGTCTTCCTCAGGTTCAGGTGTTCAAACACACAGACACACTCTCTCACACACACACACACACACACACACACACACACACACACACACACACACACACACACACACACACACACACACACACACACACACACACACACCTTCCTCAAGCAGTGAGCTGTTAATCACCATGATGTGTGATTGCTGACAGGTTCAGCACTTTTAGATCTGGTAATCCAGCCTCGAGAGTCATTATTTAAATTTGGGTCTGACCCAATCTGATTAAGGCATATTTGTTGCGCTTGCTTGTGTGTGTGTGTGTGTGTGTGTGTGTGTGTGTGTGTGTGTGTGTGTGTGTGTGTGTGTGTGTGTGTGTGTGTGTGTATGGTTAAATAGGGCAAAAGACATGAACACCCGGCAGCATTAATAAAACATTTTGATTCTGAGGACACATTTTGTGCAGTCCGATTGTCCTATTTGTGCCGTTTGTCAAGCATCCAGAAGTCATTTCGTCGTCAGTCGTCTTTTTGGTGCCGTTTCAGATCTACGTAATCCCGACTAATCACATTTCAAAGGTTTTCCAGATGACTATATGAACCACCTAGAGCTGAATTTGTGTGTGTTTGTGTGCGTTTTAGGGAAAAAATAAAAATAAAAAAAGCTAATTTTGCTCTTCTGCGAAGCACTCTCTCTGTTCTGATCAATCCTGATTGCCTAACACACTTTCGGCCCATTTACCCCGGTGTATTGATCCGTAAAATGTGTGTTTGTGTTTGAACCCGCGGTGGGTTAGTGCTAGATGAGATATCGAATTATGGGGATGCACAGTATTGGCGTGGTTGTATGTATCTCTTTGTGTTGATTCGTCCCAGCCGGAAGGACAGATACGTATGTGAAATAGACGCTCAGTGCAGTGGGCTTTATGCAGAACCCACTTCTTAGACGCCCAGAAAAACAAGCTAAGGAAGCAATCACACTTATAAATGTCTTAAGGTGCAGTTAAGTAACACTTAACGGATGGATGGATGGGTGAATGGATGGATGAGGTGGATGATGGGTGGATGGATGATAGATGGATGGGTGGATGGATGATAGATGGAGGGACGAGTGGATGATAGATGGATAGATGGTTGGATCGAAGGATTGGTGGATGGGTGCATGAGGGAGGGACGGACGGACGGAGGGACGGACAGACAGACAGACAGACAGAGACAGACAGAGAGATAGAAAAATATACCTAAAAAGTAACAATAGACAATAGTCAATGTCCAAACTGTGCAAGATTCGATGGCTGTAAATGAACCATTTGCTCGGTAGCTGCTACGAGGAACTGGCCGCGAACGCAGCATCAGCCGTGCCCTGGCAGCGAGTGACCTCGGGCCTCAGTGTACGTACACAGTGCCATTAAGAGCAGAGTCAACTCCGCCTCTCTCTTCTCTGATCCACTGCAATCCGAATCAAACCATTCCCTCGGCCTCAACAAACACACACCTGACAAGCACGCATACACGCACGCACCCACGTCTTCATCCAAATGTCAGCAGATGTGACTTTTAACAAGTGCATGAGAGTTCAGAGAGCGATTACCCCGCAAAAGAACAGATGCCACGCGGCATCGGGGACGTCTTCGATAACGGTGCCGGCAAGAAAAATCTCAGCTCATATCTGGACAAATTCAACTCTGTGTGCTGAAGCATGTGTGTGTATACACGGTATATGCTGAAAAACACAGGACCCCATTGTTCCTTTTCCCCCCTGATCAGTGATGTTTACACTTGTGACGGACTTCCCCCTCCGCTTCCTGTCTCTGTGCAAGCCGTGACCTGGGTCCGACCTTCATTTTGCCACAAGGTTCCGGAATACCGAAGCCAGTACGGAATGTTTAAGGTGGGGTTTCTGGAATGTTTAGGCTGGAGAGGGGTTTGGAATGTCCCAGCAAGGTTTTTTCGCAAGATTTTCGGAAGGTTTTGAGTGGGGGGAACCTTATCCGATAAGTCAATGTACAAGCTCCCACCGGCTCCCTAACCAGACCCATATGTCCGCTGCATAGCTGGCATAGCTATCGTCAAAGGTAACAATTTGGTCGTTTTCAGAGGCTTCCCCCGCCCAGTGGAGTTAGAGAGGAGGGAGAGACGGTGTGCACGAGGGAGAGGGATAGTGGAAGTTAAAAAGGGAGAGAGACAGTGAAGGAGGCCATGCCAGCAGAGTCTGTCTATAGTTGTTCTGTTCTTCGGACGGGAGGGGACTTCTCGTTGGCTGCGTTAGGATGTTCTCTTCTCAGCACTGGGTCCTCGTCTAATCTGCTGTGCAAGGTACTCGCTATTGTACCAAAAAAAAACAAGTGCTCCCGTTCTCCCCCCCGACATATTTTGTGATGCGAAACTCAAACGCAGTTCATCCAGCCGCCACTAGGCGGGAGGATCCGACAGTTGGATGGGGACACGCATTCCGTGTGAAGCGGGCTACACGCAAACATGCACTCACATGTATAATAGTTAGGTAAGTAAGTAGTATAATAGTTCATGCATGCACAGGGGTGTGCATGCATGAACTCTACAGATGGCTGCAGGCGAGCAGTCAAACAGGAAGAAAGCGCGTTTGGTTCCCCTCCTCTGGTTGACTTCTGTTAGCAATACTGTAGCAGTCGACGGTGCAAAAACATTCAAATCCGCGGGGCGGTAGAACCGTTAGTATTACATTGTCATTACTCATCAAACTCAACTGTTAATGGCTCTCGAGTCTAGACGCCTTAATGGTGAATTAATCTGATTCTGCAACCAATCGGTCTGACCGCAAATCCGCAAGGCCCATCCTTTGGGCTTTTTCCTCAGTAATGGGGCCAAATCAAGTTATGGCACTTTTTTGGGGGGGGGCAATTCATTAATCCCCTACATAGCCCCATCATAGCAAAACCTATTTCCTTCCCCTAAAATCACTCACGGGCTTTGTTATTAACCTGTCCAAGTGGATACTTCAGTGCCAGCCATCAAGTCCTCTCTCCCTCCCTCCCCCACCCCTCCCTCTCTCATACCCCTAATTGTCCTCCTTGTCGCTTGCAGTTGATGGCTTTTAATTTGCCCTGGTTCAACCGTTTCGGTTTGTCTCCGTTGCCCGTAAGACTGTGGCATTTCGCTGTCGCAATCTGCTCTCCCATAGTCAATCCCACACGTGTCGCAGCTCCGGCATGGCTTCCATCACGGGGGACCAAGCGGTCACTCTAGTTCTTCTAAGAATTTTAAGAGGAAAATGTTTTACTTCAAGTAATTTAATTCATGCAAAGAAAATATGTATTGTATAAAATACAATGTACTGTATAAAAAACACTAAGGGAAGAGCGCTCTGGTAAAATTAAAGGTCCTCATTCAGCATTCTATTCAAGTAAAAAATAATGGAAGTACTTTGAGATGACATAATACTCAAGCCTCAAAAGGAAGCTTCCTATTCTCATTGCATTTGCCTGTTTAAAGTCTTGGTTGAAATAGTCTGTAGGTTTGGTTTTCATTGCTCTTAAGGTTTCCCCCTGTTGTTACCAGGCTCAAAATCAAAAATTAAACAGAGAAAAACCTTTTAAGGAAAAATTAAAAAGTGGCCTATTTGCCAGGAGGTAAGTAAGTAAATACTTAATTTTAATACAGTATAAGTAAATATTTACTTAATTGCTATTTAATATTTACTTATTTACTTAATTTTATTTATTTTTTTACTTTCTTACGCATTTCCTTTCCAACAGTATGTTAAAGTGCTATATTAAAGCACTTAAAACATACTGTTACAAAGCACATTACAAGCAGTCAGGTAGCATAAAAGAAACACAAATGAAGAACATTAAAGAAAAGTATGAAATCTGAGTTTTAAAAATCCCCACAGTGAAATATGAGTGAAAAAAAACAAAATAAGTAACAAGTAAATCGGTTCACAGTACATGGTAGCGACTGTAAAAGTAATCAATTACTTTCAACCCCCCCTCCCCCCGCAGGGCTAATTACAAATAGGCAAACACGCATTCTACTCCGTGTCATTGACTTTGCTGGCCTCGGATCTGATAAACCCTGTTAAACCCTGTGTTAGATGAGCAACTTATGATGCCCACTGGTGCATCTGGAAGCACACACACGCACCCGCGCACGCACGCACACATGCACGCGCACACACACACACTCACACACATTCACATACATTATGTTGGAAATGAGAAATCAGCACTAGCAGCCACATTTATTATCAGGCATCAGCAGAAAGGAGTGTCTGTCCGCCAGACATTATTAAACGCACCCCGACACATGAGGCTGGCTCGGATCGCCTCCGAGGGGACGTCGTCATTACCTCGTGGCTGAAGGGCGGGCCTGCGCCAAATTTGGATTTTATTTAAATCTTTTTTGGGATGAGAACAGTGGGGACCGGGGGAGCGGGAGACCCTCGGGGGAAGAACAACCCACTTCCAAATCACTAGATTCCTCCTCTTGCCTCATCACCCCCATTTTAGATTTCAGCATTGCCTCAAAACCTCCAATAGAGTAAGGCTCGCTCTTTCTCAAAGTTATTTCGAACTTTGACAGAAGATATATTTCTTCAACACCCCCAGCCCTCACCATCCCTGTCTTCCCAGGGCTGCTTTTTCTTTTTTGTCCACGCTCAGGGAAACTAAATCATGGGGCTCCCAAACAGCATCCCACAGGGACGGTGGTTTATAGCGCACAGACGGTAAATTAGAGCCTGACCGGAGGTGAAGCTCAACAAAATATATGTTCTACTGAGGACCCGGAACACAGCGAATATATTCCACAATCCTAGACACATATTTGTCAACACAGTCTGGTCATTATATTATCAGAGACAACTGTATCTCCTAACTTCAGGCCAAAACGGATGGCATTTAAACAGTTAGAAAAAGAGAATGTTGAGTGGCCAGGCTTTTTCTAAATGTGATGTTACATGTCAAATCTCTGTCATGTGTCTTAGTGTATTTTTTGTCGTTTGTATGTTTTAAGTGACAATAATATCACATTTTATTGAAAACTAGTTGTGGCAATGGCTGTAGAGCACATCACATTGGTCACAGTAGGCTGCAGAATGAACTTGTGCAACTTCCTGTTTATGGTCTCAAAAAAGCGTATTTGCCGAAGTGCAAGTCAGACGATTCTTGCAGGTGTGGTCTGTGCTTGGGTGTGCATGTGCCTGCACAGGGAGGTGGGTCGTATGTATGTGCTTCAGGGCTGCAGGGTGTCAATTAATGCTCTCTGGGATTGGTTTGTGCACCTTGGTGTTGCTCTGCGGGCTTCCGGCTTCTCTGTGGGTTGGGGGTTCTTCTGTGGTTGCGGTGCATTGTGCTCAGAGTGTTCTTGCGGTCATGTGGTGTCTGTATGGCTGCGAGGCCTTTTCCCTCGCTTGGAGTCACTACGAAAAAATTCTGATCTTTTACACTAGGGCTGCTACTACTACTACTGCTGATTGATGCGTCACACACACAGGTGGACTCATCACACACACACACACACACACACACACACACACACACACACACACACACCAACTGCCAGCATCTGCTTCGAAAACACTCCCCTGAACACCCTCCTGATTACGTCCTTCTCCTTTCCTCTGCTTTGTTTCTATGACTATCACAGGAAGAGGCCACATGCCGTAATTGCTATTCCAATCTTCGCTTTGTCAAGTACATGTTTACATCTTACACGTTGTTTGTTTCTATGTTTATTTGCCTCGACCGTGGCTATTCCCCCCTCCCCCCTTGGAGAAATAATGTGGTTAGTTTGGTTATAGAAGCAACAAGAAACATGGTCTGACCAGCGATGGACACTGAAGTTGGTCCTCGGGCGCTGTAAGCTGCCCACCGTCCCTGGCTGCCCCCTGGTGGAAGAGCAAGCCGGGTTAAAAGCATTTTCACGGTCTCCATCTTCGTGTGTGTGTGTGTGTGTGTGTGCGTGTGTGTCGGCCTCTGCAGCTGCACGTAATCCATGTGTGGTGTGTGCGCGAAATAAAAGACGAGCTAAAGCTTGTCCAGTTTAAGTGTAAGCAGATCAAAACATGGTAAGATTGTTCTCCAAAGAGTGGGATGGGTGGCGGTCATGTAGTAAAAAAAAAAAAAAGGTAGATAAAAATAAGTCGATATAGATATACTGTACAGTAGATACTTTATTCATCACCGAAGGGAAATTGCAATGTCCCAGCAACTCAGATCAATGCAATAGGAAGAATAATTTAAAAAAAACAATAAAGAAATACAATAAAAATATAAATAAATAAAATGGCGCAATTTGGAAAATATACCTAACAGTTAACCGTACCCAATAAAAAAAAATCAATTATACACTAAACCTAATGATAAATAACAGATGTAACCTCAAATAACCTAAAAATAACAGAAACATGAAACGAAAATGCAAAAAGTAAACCAGAAAAATAAAAAAGGAAATGCTGGCAATAAGCATGTGCACCAAAAATTACGATTACCAGCGTCTGCTCATCTGGATGACCTACGAACGATTGAAATGTACGAATTCCTTCATGAAGGCCAACCGCTCTGAATGCGTGGGCTGTTTGTGATAGATATGCGAGGGGGTCACTGTTTGAAGGGGTAGAAGTGGGGCGCTGGTGGAACTCTTTTATCTCCACGCACACGCCTACGTCACCGTCAAATGCCAAGCCGGTGACATTTGAAGCCCCTTTTTTGTCCAGAGTGGATTGAGGTCTATTGTGGGACTACACACCGAGTCAACTGCGGAGGTGTGCGGGGGCACGGAGAGAAGACACAGATGGAGAGACAAACAGATGACTGACATTAAAGCTAGAGGTCAGAAAAGAGTAGAAGGGGGCGTGGCGAAGGGCGGGAGGGGGCCAAGAATGGACCGACAAGCCCGCTGGCACGCCGCCATTACGGCTGTCACAGGCTGTACCTGTCCAGCGGATAGGCACTTTAGCCAATTACTGAGGCAGACACTCGTTCAGAGAGGGAGATAAAAAGTATTCATTTCATCTGATCGCTTTTCAGTTTGCCCGTCTGTTGAGTGAGGGTCTCTTTAATGAAAGATGTTAATTTGTGTGGCGTTTCTCAAGAGGAAGAAACCCCATATCCGAGCCCTTCCTCCTGGGCGGAAGTGGTAGTGGTGCCGTTGGTCCGTGCGACAGGAGGAATCGAGAACAAGGATTTTAATACAGGAGTGTATGTTGACCGTGGCAATATGACTTGAGAGGCTAATTGCCACCATTTTGTTTACTGTTTAAAGCCTGCTTCACACCTAAAACATCCCGATGGAGAGTCGCACGCGAAAGGTCGTGACGCACTGCGGTGCGGGATTTCCCTGTCCGATCGAGGCTCCGGGACGCGTTCACACTCTTCAATTTCTGCGACAGTACGACCGGAAGTGACGTCGGTCAGGTTTTTGTATTGCAACTGGCTTTAAAACAAAGTCAATAAGTCGAGTATTTCAAAATAATGACATTATTAACATAGACATTGGATGTCGCCATATTCAACTGTCAATAAATACATTTTTATGTCAGTGAAGTGTGTGTATTTTTTATGTATTTGTTCGCACTTTGCAAACACTATATGGAGGGAGTTTTAAACTTTCCTTCATGGAACATGGCAAATGTCCAGCTGAGCAAACTACTCACTGTTATTCTTCCCGGACATATTTTCTGATGCAAAACTCTGTCGGTCCGACTGTCGGTTTCGGATATGTGTTTTTAAGGCTTATCTTTTATGTCAGGTTGACTGTGCATCACCATTTCTATCTTAAGTTCATCTTTCGTGTCACTCTTTATTTCTCCATTTATTTGAATGAATTTTCAAGATATTGTATTGGACGTGTATATTTTGTTTTTGGACATAAATAAATATAAACATAAATTGCTTGGGTCTTTTTCATTTTTATCTCTTGTTTTTTTTTTATTGTTTTTCTGTTATTTTTAGGTTATATCTGTTGTTTATCTATCTATCTGCCTATGGAGAAGACAAAAGAGCCAACAAGGGGATACAGGACAATAAAACATTGTTTATAGCAGACAGCCTGTTTGTTTTCCCCACCACTGACGAATCAGAAGCTTAAGGCTAGAAACAAGGTTATATGCTAATAACGGCGAGCATGTACCGCAGGAAGTCCATGTACACACAGGGAAAAAACAAACAAACAAAAGACAAACTAAGTAGACAAAAGCAGGTTTAACTTTCAGTTTGCGAGGAACCTTGATTATCATTTTATCTTTTCATGAACATCACACACACACACACACACACACACACACACACACACACACACACACACACACACACACACACACACACACACACACACACTTTTTATCTGAAGAAACACTGATTGGTTAATAGCTCACTGTGCTTTGAACAAGCCACGCTTTGACAATAACAAGCAGGGTTGCCAGGTCTCCATGACATGGTAGGGATAGGTTTGATATATTTTCATGTATAAGAGCTGTCAAGTAAAGTAACACCGCCCATCCCCCAACCTGTGGACAAATAACAACACTTTTAAAGTAATCCAATCCCGCCGGAAAGCCGCAGACCTGGCAACTCTGGTAACAAGTACAGACTGTCTGAAGTGTGTGTGTGTGTGTGTGTGTGTGCGTGTATGTGTGTGTGTGTGTGTGTGTATGTGTATGTGTGTGTGTTTGTGGCCTTTTTGTGTGTAAAATGCAGCCGCCAGACCAATCGCAAATAACGAATAACAGTGAATCAGAGCGACTGATTGTGACATGTCCTGTTTCCCTGGAGATAAATTGAATGGAAAATCGGTGACAAACAAGGTTTCACAGCTGATACGGGAGTTCAATGGTGGGAGGGATACACACACACACACACACACACACAAACCCACTCAAGGCCTAATCAGTAGGAGGGGTCCACGGGGTGGTTGTCAAATTGTATTTTCCACAGGAAGTAGCGGCTCCCATCAGGGCCCATTTGCAGAGAAAGTGTGGGAGCTCCAGCGTTTACCTAGTGCAGTCATTACCGACCGCAACGCCACTTGACAAGCGCAGATGCACTCGCACCATGCCACCATGGGCTCTTGCAATGTCTTTTCTTTCATTTAATTTTATTAAAATTTTTATTGCATTGTATTTTTTTATTTTTATTCCCACTCTGTCTGGTCTGATTTTCTTCAATTGCGTTTATTTTATGCTACGTATACCTTTGTGCAAAACTTGTTAAAAGTACTTTGTAACAGTACCTTTAAAAAGTGCAATACAAATAAAAATGTACACACACACACACACACACACCTAAGAGAGAAAACCAAGCGTGCCAGAGGTACAGCACAAACGCACAGGGATAATCCCAAAACACAAACCCGATGACGGCAGCAGCAACAAGATGTCACGCTCCCACTGTCCGACAATTTCTCTCTCGCTCTCGCTTTCTCTTGTACTTCTCGTTTCTGGGCCCAGACGCTGTTGGTTTGACAGGAAGGACCCCATTACACCAGGTCTGTTACGTAATGTGGCTTTTGTTGGCCATGCAGGTCCTGAAATAGGCAGAGGGGGAACAGGGATAGATAATCGGAAGCAACGTTTGGATTTTAGCGGCCGTGACGATGACGAACAAATCCGGGACAAGGTGGAGAACACAAGGACTCCCTCAGACTCCCAAGACTCCCCAAGACTGTCTAAGACTCCTTCAGACTACCAAGACTCCAGAGGACTCCCTCAGATTCCCAGACTCCCTCAGACTTTCTAGACCCGACAAACTTTGACAACGTTCCCTTTGAAAAGGGAATCAGAGGTACGAGTTACGGGTGAATTCCCGCTCCCCTTGAAAGACTATTACTTTGGTATGTTTCCCCCACTGCGGACATGATGAAACCTGTCTAATCCAACAGTAAACTATGTCTAACAAAACAACTACAGCCCTGCGCAGGTCTGCTGTTTGTTTCGAATATAAACCAAACAAAACAGTTTTTGGGGCTAAATTCCACATTTCACATTGAAATAAGGTTTGAGAATCTGTGTTTTTTGTTTTTTTTTTTAACAAGGAGTCGAAACAGAGCTAGAAAATAGATGTCATTCCGAAAAAAGGGAGCTCTTTATTCTCTCCAATGTACACACAACCTCTCATGTGATCTAGAACAAAGTCTGCACGCAAGGAAGAAGTTCGGGCACAAAAAAAAACAAAAAAACACGCTCATGCAGCCCCGTTGTATGTGACTCCACAATGATGCGTTGTTTTTATAACACATTTTGTTTGGCATGAAATAGAATGCGCTGCGGAGAACAAAATAGCCAGACAAACACCAAAGCATAAAGCACAAAGCCCTTTTTTTTTTTTTTTTTGCTTATTTCATTCCATACAGAAAAAAATAGAGGTCCAAAAACAAACATAATGGCACATTAAACGCACGCTGGTGCTGTACCTCGGTCACGTGGATGAGTGGAATGGTGCTCATGTGCTTCCTCATCCCTCCTCTTCCTCAGGGTGCCAGCGTGTCCACCTACCGCTCGACCCACCGACGGACTGACCATCCGACCGACCGCCAAACCGGCGATGCCAGCGCTTCACACGGCTCCCCTCCGCCGTTCCGAGGAGACCGGCGTGTGTGTGTGTGTGTGTGTGTGTGTGTGTGTGTGTGTGTGTGAGCCAACCCCCTGTAGTATTGTGAAAGCCCTTCCTTCCTGCTTGCAAAGTTAAGCACTATATGTGCCACACAGCACGGTTCTCTACTGTGCTACAAGGGTCTGCCCTGTCTCAGCAAGGGCTGGGAACGACCACCTTATAAGGCGTTGAGTAGCCCAAAGGCTGAGGCTTTTTGATCGCTATCAGACACCCTTCGCCTCCTTTGCGAAGGGAGGGAGCGACCGGAGGATCAGCACCAAGTGAATGACCAGGGGAACTGAGGAAGAGAAGGTCAAAGGGGATGGAGGAGGAGGGTGGGAATGACTGATGGCTGATAAAGTTTGAGTTTCCGGTAGGACTCTCCTCCCGGACTCTCTGGGAGAAATAAACTCCTAATTCCGACAACACTGCAAATCTTTGACGTGATAGATAACAAGTGTGTGTGAGTGAGTGTGTGTGTGTGTGTGTGTGTGTGTGTGTGTGTGTGTGTGTGTGTGTGTGTGTGTGCCTGTGCACCTGAAGCTAAGTTCTGCTCCGACTGCCACGTCAAGCATACACAGGAGTATTTCTCAGCACCACCATCAGGGAACCGGGTGGAAGTGGGGCATTCGGTATTTTTAAACAGAAATTCTGGGGAAGGATGGAATGGCCTGCGATTCCAAAACACACACACACACACACACACACACACACACACACACACACACACACACACACACACACACACACACACACACACACCCCGACTCTGCAGCAGCGTGCACAGCTGACGCCAAGGGCAACCTGGAAACGCAACATCTCAGATCAGAGGAGGCGACGGCGGGCGTAAAATACAGAAAGGAGAAGTGACAGTGTAGAAGAGGCGCAGTAGGGAATAGGTGTCGGCGGCTGGAGAATTCCCATAGCGCGCTATGGGAGCTGGCAGGTGGCGTGAGATGAGTGTTTTCCTGCACCAAGGTGACACTTCACCCCTTCCACACCGCCCAGATGGCATCGCTAGCAGACTCAGCTGCCAAGCCACCGTAGCGCTGTGTCAGCACAAGCAAGCCAGTCAGGAAGACTGAGAAATAGAGACTAGAGAGACTGCACCCAATCATATATATATAAAACGGTATATAAATATATATATAGTTGTATTTATATATCGATTTTGTTTTTAAGATCGTCGTCATACAATGCAGTACATTTTGGACAAAAGCAGAGCAAATCCCATTTTATCCTGATGCATCAGGACCCCAAAATGGCCCTTTAAGGATTTGGACAAAACACAGAGTCCTATCTCAAGTGTGAGAAAGAAAAAAGTAATATTTACCACGTCACAACACTGCCCCCTGTTGGTTACTTGTATAAATACTATCAACACGGTAGGGAGAGCAGTGTATTCAGTAACCTACTTGGAGATCCTCCTCCTCACCACCACAGTGAACGCATTAAGTGAAGGAACTAAAAACAAAATACGCCTGGTGTCCACAGATCAGTTTTAACTGCACGTTGAAACGTTAATAGTCTGGATTTCCCCACGTGGGGTTTAATAAAGTCAGGTCGGTGGTGCACCAACCTGACAATAGGAACCACCGTCAGATCTGTTGAACCAGAGGACACAGAGTCGTCTCCCTCAATGCAAACAGGTTCACCTGTGCCGTCCCGAATAGTCTCCACAACTGGAGCACTGTATCTGAATGGAGGCGCCAGTCTGCTTCACGGGGCCATCCCCACAACATGAGTTCCGCCCCTACATTCAGTTGGCTTGGGATGTGGCTCGCCGACAGAGAGCGAAGCCGCAGCAGAGCCCTTTTCCAGAGCTTCCCGGCCGCGTAATGATGTGCCGGTGATCTCACAGCCCTTTGGCTGTTGATGTAGGCCACTGTAGCCCGGCTGTCTGACCTTATCTGCACATCCTGGCCCCGTACCAGGGATTCAAAGTGTTTCCACCACTGAAGCCAGTGGTTTATTGACTACAGGAATGAACACACACTCCTTCTCAGTCTGAGAGGGGCAAATGGCCACCGGGGTGGCTTGCGCCGCAGTGGCCACATCATCCAACTGTTCATCCTGCTTGGCGCTTCCCCCCGTGCACCATCATTGCCGTCTCCTCCTGGAAACCCCCAGAGGTGGGGGCCTCAGCAACGTTTGGAGGAGATCTCAATGCCATGGGTGGTGGTGGTGGAGCTTCGTGGGACTCTGCTTCCATGTCTGCTTCGCTGCTGCAGGGCCCAGAGCGAAGAAGATGCTTTGGTGGCCGCTGTGGAGCGGGGGCGAGGAGCTGTGCTCTTCCTGCCAGCGACAGGTGCAGGGAGAGCTGTCATCTCTCCTCCTCCCTCTTCCTGAGGCGTTCAGTGGTTTTGGCCAGAGCGTCACTGAAGAGTGCTGTCTCCGAATTGGGCGTGTTGAGTAATGCCGGCTTCCCGGATTCACACATGGCGGTCATGTTCAGCCAGAGATGCTTATCACCACAAAACAGCTCTCGGGGGGAAGGGCAGAATGGTTGAGGAAGCCTTTGAGACTTCCTCT
This sequence comes from Zeus faber, assembly GCF_960531495.2. Classification (NCBI taxonomy): domain Eukaryota; kingdom Metazoa; phylum Chordata; class Actinopteri; order Zeiformes; family Zeidae; genus Zeus; species Zeus faber. Next base: position 18,643,019 of record NC_137208.1, on the reverse strand, counting down.
GCTTTAGAAGCCGTCATCGACTCCCTGCCAATGGTCAGGCGGGAGAGCGGAGGCGCCAGCATCGGACGCGTTGGACATCGCCGCCACCGCTGCTTGGGCCGACAAGACGTGTATTCTGTCGGTCTACAATGCAGTTAACTTGTTCTTCTACGATGGCAGCAGTGGTTTCCTGGATGCCCAAGATCCCATTTAGGTCAGGACCAAGTAGTGCGCCAGTGACTCCTTGAGGTGTGGGATGCCTGTCCTCTGCGCCTTGAATCCCACAACATTCTTGGTGATGGGGTTATAGGAGGACACCGGGGCGCGGACCATCTGCAGGGACCATCTGTTCCCATTTATGCTCCTGACATGCATACGCCCCACCCACCATCAGGTCCACATCCGCGGTGGAGAAGAGGAGGAGGCCGTAGAAGTCAGCCCTGAGGGACTGGAGGCTCCCCGCTGGAGGCGCATGCGGTGCGGCGGAGACCTGGTCCTTGTCAAACCGTTTACCGCTAGGCCTGAAGACAGGTGGAGAAGGAGGCTGGGAGAAAATGACCCCCTGTCTTCGATCTGGTGGGTTCATTGTCCTCCCCATCTGTTGTGTGGGATGGTAACAGATGGTAACAGCCCCATCATCTGTCCGACAGGCCAGCTTGGCGGTTGAGACAGAGCACCAGGCCTCGCACGCTGGTGACTCCACGAGGCTGGCGGCAGCCTACTCTGCTCCCAGACAGATGAAGCATCTGTCGTGGGTATCGCCTGCTACTGTCAGCCCTGTGCATATACAAGTGGTTACAGTTGGTAGAGAAGACATTTTTCAAGACGCAGAGTAAAAGTCCACTCGATGGCGGTGATCTTGAACGTGAACTTGTAGAAAGGTGAGTGCTCGTATATCAGTCAGCGCTGAACTGAAAAAGAAGGGGGGCACTTCTGGGGTTTATTTTAGGCTATGCTTCTCCATCCTGATTGACTGAAGCGAGTGCACGCGATGGCTTTCATTAGTTCCGCTTCGCAGGGTTGGATGTATACCAATAGGAGCGTATGGTTGCCCCTAAAGGGTGGAGCCACCTGACATAGAAAATGTATCATCTTGTTATAAGGGCATCTGTCAACGGGAGGCGTTATTAGGCAGCAAGTGAACAGTCAGTTCTTGAAGTTGATGTGTTGGAAGCAGGAAAAATGGGAACGCGTAAGGATCTGAGCAACTTTGACAAGGGTCAAATTGTGATGGCTAGATGCCTGAGTTAGAGCATCTCCAAAACAGCAGGTACTGTAAGGGTGTATGCAGTGGTTAGTACCTACCAAAAGCGGTCCAAGGAAGGACAACTGATGAACCGTGGACAGGGTCATGGCCGCCCAAGGCTCATTGATGCGCGCGGGGAGCGAAGTCGAGCCCGTCTTGTCGATACTACAGAAGAGCTACTGTAGCACAAATCGCTGAAAAAGTTATGCTGCTATAATAAAAAGGTGTCAGAATACACAGTGCATTGCAGCTTGATGTGTATGGGTTTGCGTAGCTGCAGACCGGCCAGAATTCCCATGCTGACCTCGAAAGCGCCTACAATGGAATGTGAGCGTCAGAACTGGACCATGCATGGTCACATCCCCAGCAATACACCTTCCAAGTGTGAAGTAGATTGGATGAACAGTTGTCAAAATAATAAAAGGACATGCATACAGACAGAAAGAAATGGGGGGGGGCAGACAGATTCCTTCCTTTATAGTTAGATATTACCTTGACATGTACCACCTTCCTAAAACACCCCTTCATAGCAACCGTATTCTCAGATGGCAGTGGCCTCTTTCAGCAGGATAATGCACCCTGCCACACTGAAAACATTGTTCAGGAATGGCTTTAGGAACATGACAGAGTTCAAGCAGGTTTTAGACTCGGCCTCCAAATTCCCCAGATCTCAATCGGATCGAGCATCTCGGAGATGTGCTGGAACAACAAGCCCGATCCATGTGGGCCCCACCTCGCAACTTACAGGACTTAAAGGATCTGCTGCTAACATCTATTTCCAACCACGCAGCACTACATTACATTCCCCTGGCATAATGTGGTAAAATCGCTTCTGGAAAATGATTTAAATTATGATGTAAATAACAAAACCAGGGGCAATATCAGCACTTCAGCACAAAAGGGGCTATTTTCAAGGCTTTGAAAGGCTACTTTAATGCAAGAACTTCAAGCACCTCAAGGACTGTTTTGCCTCTTTCATTGGAACTGAACTTGATAACACACAATTATTTGTTTTGCACAAAGAACACTTTCTCAAGAATCTCCTGGTACTAATAGAGCTTTTATTATTCAGAGGGAGGCTGACCCGCAGGCGGGATGTTATAATTTACAGTGGGGGGGGGGGGGGGTGAAAAGGCTAGGTCACTGAGTGCCAGCCTTGGGCGGAACCCACTCGTAGATCTTCTGGCGCGTGGTGGAGAAGGGCACGTACTGCTGGGACGTCCCGCTCACGTTCAACTGGTGTGTCTCAGCCAGGAACTTCTTGGGCACCGGGGGGTGCGTGGTAGGGGGGTGTTCCGTCATACAGTGCAGCCAGCAGTGCCTGAAGAGATCAAACGATGCAGGGGGTGAAGTTCAGCCTTTACAGAGACTTAGATCACTAGTTTGGCGTCATTCGAAAATAATGGACATTCTCCGGAGGAACCCCACATGCTTCTGTGTGCTGAAAACAAAAAAAAAAAAAGAAAGTCAAGTACCCTTTCCTCAATATCTGCCGCGCTTCAGATATTCTCTGGGTTTTAAATTCTTGTGTTGGGGAATCCCTGATACAGATAACTTATTTTCGCCAGTCTGTTTACTTTAAGCTGACAGATAGGGTTACTATTAATTTCCTGCATACAGCCCACACTATATCATAATACATATTATTACTTCATTTGAATATTTGTTCTGTCTTTTCAGATCTCCATCTTGTACCAGGGTCCATTCTGGTACTAAAGAAAAAAAAAGAAATTCAAGGAGTTCACAAGTAAGTTTAAGCACATCTTTTTATTTTTCAGGGACATCACCAAAACAATTGTAATGAATTTTCAACTTGACTCAACTCATTGTCTATTGTTTATATTAGTATATAATAAGCTATTATCTATATAGATAATATTCATCTCAATCATCTCTCTAGTGTCTCTTTCCAACTATGCTGGATTCAATTTACATTTCCCTGGCATCATCTATATTGTAAAAGCAACCCCTGAAAAAATGTTTTAATACATTATGTTTTGAATAACAAAACCAGGGTGAATATCGCATTTTTTTTCTAGCACTTTAAGCACCTCAAGGACCTGGTAAGAAACTTGCAGTTTGGGCTACTTCTAATTAATTATAGATAGCCTGAACTATAACATATTACATATCATTACATAATTTGAATATCCGTTGAATTTTTCCAGATGTCCATCTTGTAAAATTACAGAGAAGTGTAAGTGCTTCAGCCAGACACTGACATTTGGCTTATGAAATATGCATTTCACGTCCACTGTTTTTTCCTCTGATGAACTCCTTCAAAATTGTGAATGATCAATTCTCACCCAGAATCATTTGGCGGTAAACAGCTCAAACGCTTCACCCATTAGATAGGTAAGCTTCCAAACAAACCCCTCCTACCATTCAGCGGGCACCATGCTGCCGTCCACCTCCCACATAGTGTTCTTTCCATTCATCTCTGTGGTGTATAGCACCCAACGGTGCCGTCCTGGCAATAGACAAAATGAGACATTATGGCGCATACCCATCAATGCAGTGTCTGCTCCAGACCTCCTAAGATGGCATCATCAACTCACACAGTTTTTGGTGAAGTGTTTTATTGTCACTTACCGAAGAAATAGTTCTTGCTGTCCTCATAGTACTTATTTCCATACTTATCCACACCAACAAGGGTTCCGGTTTTCACATCGTTGGCCCTGTCAACAAATAAGTGACATTTCAACTGCAATACAGCCTAAGATAAGGGGATGTAGTAGGGTTGCCAACAAGCCGTGACTCTGGGAATTTGACCAAGTACCCCGGGAAAAGAGAGATCACTGGCATTACTGAGAGGCGGAAATTAGAATAAACAAAGATGGAGGGCATTCTTTTGCAAGGTTGTGTGTCTGTTGAAGGGACCCAGAAGAGTGTGTGGGATTTCTGGTTTGGTTTGTCTGCTCTGTTCATGGTTGGTAGAAGTAAATATTAATTATATAGATATTTCCAAAGTACACGATGGACGTCCCGTCAGGAACTGTATTTGTTGATGATTAATTGTCATATAAATAACTGTGTTTAATGAATTGTATTTGTTCATTTGAAGCCACTATCATAATATTATACACGTCTGCTTATTGAAGAAGATCAAATTGACGATTGGAGCATACGAATTTGAAACAATTCATTTTCTCAAACTAGTCAAATTTTTGCATGGTAATGTTACTCGTAGCGTGTGCGTTTTTGAGCCTGGCTGCAATAAGAATGGGCAGTGGGCCGGTATACCCAATGCGTCACAGGTTTATTAGTTTATTCGTTTCAGAAAAACATCTGCGGGAATTTCTTGTCCACCCTAGGTGAATATATATACAGTATATACATATCATCAGCAAACGCACTCCCAGCTAGAACAGCTGGAACACTTGGTTAAATCTTTGCTAAATATGAGCTGATCAGACCGGCTACTAATATATCCTTTATATTGAACTCCACGCACGGATAGCGATAACACTTCGCTTGGAAAATAACAACAACAAAAATGAAAGAAGGCCAACCTGAAAAACTGCACCAGAAAGCCACGCACTCCGCCGTGACCTCGTAGCTGTCCCAAAGCCCTTCGGACGATGTTGGCATACTCCGCCATCTTTAGACGGATGTATTATGACGGCGGACGGTTCTACAGCGACAAGTGTCCGACTGGGAACACAGGTCGTGGCCTGCGGTGGGATGCGTTCCGCAGAGGCGCAAAAAGAGTGCGTACCCTGGTGGTTCCTCAACCTCTGTTCCTGCCCCGGCACAAATTATTATTATTATTATTATTATTATTTCCCCACAATTAAATATTGCCACGGTACACCACGATCCTTTTAACCACCAAAAAACGGCACAAACATGGAGAACTGTGCTTATTATCACTACTCCTCATTACTAGGGGTTCTCACTTTCAGGGTGAAGCTTGAGCTTGAGACGTCTGTTTGGGTCAGTCTATCTCATATTCCCGATGTTGTTATTGGCGCAGAAAATGACCTTCTCTGTAAAATAACAGTTGAAATAATCATGCGGTCGGAACAATTGAAAGTGTTGCCAAACTTGGCAACCCTGATTGATTTTTTTTTTTTCTTTTTCTTTTTTTCTTTTGAGAACTGATAAATCTGATAAGAGCCTCAAAAGCAATATTATGTTATTTAAAAGACACCGTGATGGCTTTTAAATAAAAATCGCACCACTTTATGGAGTCATACAAACAAACTTCTGTTTTCATTTGCTCGCATCTAAAAGGTCACAAAAGCCGACAGGTTGAGAGACTCGGGAGCTCAAATTGAACTCGGCTATATTCATTTTTGATTTTCTTTAATGGTCCAACATTTTATTACATTGTTTGGATTGTATTGGGGTTTTTTTTTATATGCATGTATAGACCTGTCAACATTGGGAAAATATTTAGAGGACCACAATAGTGTAACAGAGTCTCTGTGGCATTTGAGTTACTGCAGCTCAACGACTCCATCAGTTATTGACACTGAAGCCGCCTCGTAACGGGGCTCATCACATCGTATGCGAGCTACTACAGCTAACTATATATAGAAATTAATCTCATCGGGATATGCCCTTTGAAATGCATCACCTTGTAAAGTCACTGGACATGTTTACCAACTAGAGATGCACCGATTGCAATTTTCTTAGCCGATTCCTATTCCAGATTTTTTTGACCTGCATTTTCCTTTTTTTTTTTCGATTTTCATTCAATGATATGGTCTTCATAAAACATTGACTATCAAATAACGTTTAGCAATGTTGTCCGATCATTTTGAGTTTGTATCCGTTACCAGAGAAATCGAATCTTCTGATTATTCGGTCTCATTGGGTATAGCTGCTGTACGTCGATGACAAATACATCACGCGATCTGATCACACTCACAGCTGCAATTTTCAGTTACTACTATAGTGCACCTTGTGTCGATTACGCACATTTTGGTATTTTTTAGTATTTATAGAGCTTATTGTGCGTAATCACCGGGTGTCATGACATTTCACTGCATATATGTATGAACGTATGTATATGTATGTGACAAATAATCTCTTGAACTTGAACTTGAGATGGCTGATTTTGAATGATTGTGTTTATTATTGTTCATTATTCACTGTGGAACAATAATAGAACATGAAACTGTCACTGAGTTCCAATAAAATAGAATATGGACTGTCACCAGGTTTCAGTATAATTCAACCTGTAACTCTCACTGAGTTTTAGTATGACAACATATTACTAACATGGTAATGTCCAGTTCAAACTTCAAATGAAAGTTTCCTTCACTTTAAGTGCAAATATACATTTATATTATATTTATATGGTACTTGCATTCCAAAATAAATTGCAATTATTGCAAAAAAAAAAAAAAAAAAGATAAAAGATAATAAATAATAAATGACACTCTTCTCGCTCTCGTGCACTGGAAGTCTTAATTTGCTCACCTTGCATCAAACCAAGTGAATCAAATCGAACGACTCGTTTTACTGACTGACTCATCAAGAATCGAGTCTCAAAAGAGTCGAGAAAAGAGTCATTTCAGCTGGCATCTCATACCTGTGTATTTTGACCTAGGACTGTGTGGTTGGCACACAAAATGCCTGCAGGTTGCCAGGTCTAGTTTATCGCAAGCGCTTTCTGCAGTAAAAGTTCAAGCGAAAACAGAATGAAATACAAGAGGCCAATGTCAAGTATTTTCTATGTTTTTTATTATTAAAAAACTGTTGCCTGACAGTTTCAAATTATCCTTTATAGCTGAGTGGAGTGGAGGGGTTTAGAAAACAGTCATTGTTAATTAACAGTTAGGAGAAATAGAAGCTATGAATCCTTGGCAGCTGTTTTATGACCCCATGCTATGGTATAACTATTAAGCCAAACCGCTGCAATGTGGCATATTAGGAAATGGTTTCTAACGATAAAGCCTGCTTCACACCTAAAACGACATCCCTATGGAGTCAGATTGCTGGATACGATTACGCATTGGATGTAAATCAGGCTGTTTCAATTAATTTCATATGAAAGGAGACGCAAGGCGCATTTTGCATAAATGTGAATTCAAAATAACAGTCTCGTCTTCGAAAGGTATCCATAAAAATACAATCCATGTAAAATTTTCACAGTGTATTTTTTTTTTAACACAAAGGAAGAATATCATTGTAAACACTTCTCCTCGAATGATGTGATTTATCGTGACTGCTCAAGATTGGGCCCAGTAAAAACGAAAAGTAAAAAGCCTAAAAAACCCCTCCTGCCATTAGATCTGAGTTACAAAACAAGTGGCAGCCCGTGCTTTAAAAACCATGGTGGTGAATAAAAATAAACCCAGCCCCTCCACTTCCAGACAGAAATATAATGTACAACTGCATATAAATATTAACTCTTGGTTTTCCACCTAAAATGCAATGTTCTTCCACCTACAATGTGGCTGTACAGGCAAACAAAAACATTTGACTGCAGTAAAAAGTATCTACACTGATTTTTTTTTCTTCTTTTTTTATAATTTCCAGTTCTCACCAGTATATTGTTAAACCCACAATAAAATGTATTTCATCCCAAGTAAAAAAGAAATCTCTAATCCAGAGAGATTTACTCAAGTGTAGAACACTCATTTTGTTTTTCTTTATAAAAACCCTGTTTTTCACAGTAAAATCCAACCTTGACTCATCATTAAAAAATAAAAACGTGAAAAGGAACCAAAGACGTTCTTTGCATAGATTCAGACAAAACATCTTTCCGTGGTGGGCAAAAAAAAAAAAAAAAAAAAAAAGAAGCAAATTTACAGTTTGTGATTTTGACTCTTATAAAAACGACCTGAATATTTTAACATGACACGGTTAAAGTCGGCAATAGCTACGCACTTAAATGCCTACAACTGAAATGTCCTGGCTTGTACGGAGAGTTAATAGAAAAATGATTCAGACATTTTCAGTTTCACTTCATAGCGATTCCTTCATTGCTCCCAGTTAAATACTTTCCAGTCTTTGTGCCTTTTCTCAGGTTTTTCAGAGGACGCCCTGAGGGGTCCCGACGACTTTTCAGCGACACTTCCACACACGTGCCATCTGGACTTGACCTTTGACCCACGACTGGGGCACGAAACACGCCTCGTCCGTGTAAGAAGCGGTGTCGGGCCTGCGGTTTCATTCTTCAAGGATCATGGCCTCCTGGAAGGCTTCGATCCATCTAACAGCCAATTCAAAACAACGAAACAAAAAAACCCAGACAGATTATCTAAAAAGTTTTTCTGTGAAAGCCTTTAGGACACGGATGGAAAAGCTCTTTATTCTCCATTACCTTTGCGCGGTGGGGATGTCGTCTGCTTTGAAGATGTAGAAAAGGGTATTTTTATGGTACAGTTTGAACTGCAGCTTCTGAGCGGGGCCGTACTTCTCTTCCCTCAGAAAGAAGCCCAGCAGGGGTTGACTCTCCAGCGCCGCTACGTCCTGAAGGGAACAGACGCTGGTTAGGCCTTCAGTAAAAACCAGCGGTCGTCAAACTGCGTCTCTTCAGACCCCTCCTCATTGGCTCTTCTGGCTATAAAAGTTTAAATATGTATCGTAAAAACATGTATCCCAAATAAAGAAAATGTTCATATGTGGGCTCTCAAATTTAACGTGATACATCTTTAACACCATTTGCCGTTATCGCATTTTCCGAGTTTGACTCAAACGCACCGTGTGTAGGGAGCTGCCACTCTCCCTCCGGAGACCTTTAAATCATCTACTGCCGTGCTCTCGTTTAGTAATGTCTCCTGGAAAACGCTATGATTTCTACGGATATTCAACGGATATTCTCATTTATGTCCGTAAGGCACAAGGGAGAAACAGCGATAGATTCACTTCGGTGCCGTATTTGGAACCATCTACAAAGTTACATGACGCAGATTTCAAGGTGCAACAACTCTGAGACTACAACATTTTTAACCAACAGTCGAATAACAAATGTTTAAATATGAAACGCTTCATGTTGCACCGCGGCAAACTTATTATTTATTTATTATTTTATTCATTTATTTTAAATGTAGTTTTTTATTTGATTGTTTTCCAAGTTTAAATGTATCATTTCATGTAAACAGGTTTGAAGGCGTGTTGAAGGCCTCAAATATTTTTTTGAGGCCATCGACGAGGTTGCCGACCCCCGATTTAAGGGGACGCGCAGCTCTCACCGACGTGAGGGAGCAGTGCGTACCTCGCTGGCGGCATAGGTGTACAGCACTTTGTTCTTGATGACAAACCACAGCCTCTTCCACTGCTTCTTGCTGCCCTTCGACCTGTTCAGGTAGCCACTCATGGAGGAGTTCTCTGTGTTGGCAGAGACCTAAAAACAAATCAAAATCAATAGATTACTCATTTCAAGAACTACAGCAAGACTGTTTCTATACATCTCACACAAAAGAAAAGAGCTTTGGCACATGTACCATAACTTTTTTTTCCCAAAATAACTGTCCTGCTTGCGAAAGCGTTTCTTAAAAATAGCGTTAAAAGCAGCACTATGTAGGTTTTGGTATTTGGCGCCCCTACAGTTTCGGAGTGCAATTCCACTTTTACACCACTGTCGTAAAACTCGGGTGTGGTGTCCGAAAATAATTATTTTCACCGGACGAATTTGAACCTTATCACTCATGTTTCAATAACAGCCTTTGTTACGAACGCAGATATAAATTTAAAAAAAAAAATTAACAGGCAAAAAGAAAAGAGGTGCTATTCTACATATTACAAGTCAGTGTACCATCAAAATTATTTTGAAGTGGTTATTTTAAGGAAAGAAAGTTACATAGTGTTGGTTTAATGGAATATTTTCTAACAATAAAAAGAATATAGGAAGCTTAGGTAGGAAACAATCACAGAGATGAATGTCTTAAAGTGCAATAAAGTAAAACTTAACAGCATTGAGATAGATCGATCCAACAAATTACTCTCAAATTGCCCCCATTTATAATGTATGTATTTTGTATAAATCAATGTTATTATAATAAATGCTACAGACACATCGCTACAACACGAACGTTTGAAAGAGCCTTTTCTCTTTCCTTTAGTGCAGCAGGGGCCGTGCCCTCTAGGCGGTGCGCAAAGACACTGCAGGGGGTCCGCCACTTCTTTTTTTATGTCAAAGGTTGAAGACCCCTGGATTAGTGTGTCCAAACCTCTTTTAGTGCAGCAGGAATCTTCTTCTGTTTTCTGGAAAAAGAAAAGGCTCCTGATTTCCCAATGGGAGAGACTGATGTCGAGGCACAGCGGTCACCTGCAAAAAGCGGAAAAAGGCAAAAAGTAAAATAAAACGATCAACCTTAGCTTGACCACAGGCTAATGATTTATCAACAGGGTTCATTCTGGCATTCTAAAATTAAATTCAAGGACTTTCAGATACTTTTTTTGGAACTATTTTAAATTGATGTATAAAAGTATTCCTCTCATGGTCTATTTTATTCACACACACACACACACACACACACACACACACACACACACACACACACACACACACACACACACACACACACACACACACACACACACACACACACACCTCAATTAACGACCAAGTTCCATTCCTAGGACCAGGTCGTTAAGCGAATTGGTCAATAAGCTAGGACCCGTGTTATTTCACGGTAAGGGGGCGTGGCCATTGTGAACACTAGTGTAGTTAATACTGACAGACTGCGGGAACGAGACTGAGAATGGTGATGAGATGAGATGCATACAGTGTATACAGTATATATAGTCTATATAGTATACATAGTGTATACAGCATATATAGTGTATATAGCATATATAGTATATATAGTGTATACAGTATATATAGTGTATATAGTATATATAGTGTATACAGTATATATAGTGTATATAGTGTATAAAGGGTGATGTGCGATGAGATGCTTGATGCTGAGACGCTGTGGTATTGTACGCAACATACAAAACAGACTGGTTGGAGAGCTCCGAACATCGTTAAACAGGTCAATAAGTGAGGAGTACCTGTATATACGTATATACATACAATATATAGTATATATACGAACACATATAGGTACGTTCATACATATATGCATTGAAATGTCATTGCAACGCAGCCGGAGCATTGCGCACGCACGCACGCACGCACGCACGCACGCACGCACGCACGCACGCACGCACGCACGCACGCACGCACGCACGCACGCACGCACGCACGCACGCACTCACGCACGCACGCACGCACGCACGCACGCACGCACGCACGCACGCACGCACGCACGCACTGTCATCTACTATTATAAGTGTCTATTTCTAACCATGCTGGATTAAATGTACACTTCCCTGGCAATTCTGGAAAATTTATATTACGTTTTGAATAACAAAACCATGTTTTTTTCCAAGGACTTTTCAAGCACTTCAGCACAAAAGGGGCTGCTATTCCAGTAATTTATATTTCTGAGAACGAAATCCAAGCACCTCAAGGAGCCAGTAGGAACCCTGCATCAAGTAACATACACTGTTGAAAACGCCTCATGTTAAACTGAAAACGCCTCTTACTATTCTCTTGCAGCTTGACAAAGCAGTGGTCGCACACCCGCGCCGGCTGGTTCTTCAGGTACTCCAGATAATACTTATTGGAGGAACACGCCTGGCACACCACCTGCATGTGGAACAGAATGTATGTAACATATCAGGAGAAGAGGCTCGGGTGGCATCACGTGAGGCGGGTGGGGTTAGAGCGGTGTGGACCTTGCCACAGGCTCGGCAGTGATGCCTCCTCCAGGTGAGGGTGAACTCGCAGGTGCAGATCATGCACATGGTGGCCCGCAGGTCCGGGATCCAGATCGGAGCCTTGGAACCCAACGGGGCGCCGCTGTCCACGAGGCCGTCAGCCTAAATTCAATTCAAAGGACAGAGAGTCATTTGGATCCATTTGCAAATAAAAATAGGTCACAAATGATGTCATGGTGTATATACTTATTTTTCCATTTTAAAAAAAGGTCAGGTCTCTACTGCCTCGTGTTTTTTTTTTTCAAAATTTCTGGGTTACTTTCCTTTATTCTGCCATATTTCTTTTAATTTTATTTTATTGTCTAACAGTTCATTTTTCAGGTTTCTGCAATATTTTAATTGCGTACACTTTTTTTTTTTTGTGTGTATATCCCAGATATTTACACCTTTAGAGTGATCTGATGCATCTTTTAGCGGTATGTCCTACAACAAATGTATTTATTCAGTGAGAGAAATGGGCAACCAGGGAAGCCCATTTACTGAGTTTGCAGAGGAGAATTGGAATGTTGCTGACCTTTCCAAAAGGCCTGTGGTCATTTACTAAAAATTGTTAAGAGCACAAATTGCTCATGGCAGGCAATTTCGTCAAACTCTTTATAGTCATCAAATCAGGCAGCAGATGGCCCAGCCCTACCAGGATTCTCAGAGACACTCTGAGGGAGCTGTACTCACTCCCTCATAAATTGGGTGAGCGGTCTTATGCTTCAGTTTATTTCATTAAGTTGATTGGATGCAATAATTTTATACTTTGCTTTATTTGTGGTTTTTGTTCAAGTGTTAGAATCATCCAGTTTATTTGAAATATTCTCAAATTTCCTCATCTGCTAACCATTGTTTCCTCTGAGGTCCGCTCCCTCGTGAACCAGGGGAGATGAAAGCCTCCTACTCTCCCAGACCTGTCGACCTTGGGAAAATATTTAGAGGACCACAATAGTGTAATAGAGTCTCTGTGGCGTTTGAGTTACTGCAGCTAAATGACTCCATCAGTTATTGACACTGAAGCCGTCTCGTAACGAGGCTCATCACATCGTATGCGAGCTACTACGGCTATATATACAGAAATTGATCTCATTAGGAAATACCCCTTGACTCACCTCGTAAAGTTACTGAACATGTTTACCAACTAGAGATGCACCGATTGCAATTTTCTTGGCTGACTCCTATTTCTGATTTGGGGCGATTCAGAATTTCATTCAATTGTATGTTGATAATAAAACATTGACTATTAAATAACTTTTAACAATGTCGTCCAATCATTTTAAGTTTATATTCGTAATCGGAGAAATCAAATCTTCTTATCGTTGTGTCTCATTGTGTATATCTGCTGTACGTCGATAACAAATACATCACATGATCTGATCACTCTCATGTGATTGGACAGCTGCACATACAGACTACGCTGCAATTTTCAGTTACTACTATAGTGAGATTGCTGATTTTGACACTGTGTGTTTATTATTGTTCATTATTCACTGTGGAACAATAATAGAACATGAAACTGTCACTGAGTTCCAATAAAATAGACTGTCACCAGGTTTCAGTAAAATTCAACCTGTAATTCTCAATGAATTTTGGTATGACACCACATATAACTAACATGGTAATGTCCAGTACAAACTTCAAATGAAAGTTTCCTTCACTTTAAGTGCAAATATACATTTATATTATATTCATATGGTTCTTGCATTCCAAAATAAATTGCAATCATTGCAAAAGAAAAAAATAAAATAAAAAAAGATCAATAATAAATGACACTCTTCTCACTCTTAGTCACTGGAAGTCGTCCTTTGCTCACCGTGCATTGAACCATTTGAATCAAATTGAATGACTTGTTTTACTGAATAACTCGTCAAGAATCGAGTCTCAAAAAAGTGTCAAACTTTTCATCACGAGCGGCGCTTGTGCACTAGGAACAACCAGAGCAGACGCTCTGCTGCAGTGACATCGATAGAAACGCAGTGCACAATTTTGGAATAGTGTCAGGTGATTGGATAAATAATTGATCTAATCTTATTTGTTGACCTTGAAGTACCTCTAAACAGCCGACATTTTCATTTTTCTCCGCTCTCTTTTTTGAGCGTCAACTACGTTATATTACATTGGTATCAGGTTTGCGTAACGGAGCATTTTTACGTGTACGACTACATGAGCACGGTATGGAGCATATAAATTCCACCGGCATAGAATGGGATATATCTGACACTGATCGGCCCGGCCACCGGTCATGGCCGATCAAGCTGAAAACCGGCCGATCGATCGGTGCAGCTCACGTTTTATGTAACGGTCACATTTTTGTGCTTGATTATTACTCCCCCACCTCATTTTACCTCAGCATTGCAGCATTACGCCCTGGTGGATAATAAAGTACCGTTGTGTATCAGTGGATGTTGAGTGAGTGAGAGGAGAGGGCTTACAGAACCACGAATACAAGGTCGTGTATATATATATATATATATATATATATATATATATATATATATATATATATATATATATATATATATATATATTCTTTTTTTTTCTTTTTGCATAGTTTCAGCTGGCATTTCGCTCCTGTGTATTTTAACCATGGCTGGTACACAAAATGCATGCAGGTTGGCAGGCCTGCTCTGCCGAGGTGTTTCCAGTTGGGACTCCACCAAGTGGCAGCAGAGGACGGGGGAAGCAGAGGGTTGTCTTGGAGCAACCCAGTGTCCGTAGCTAAATGGTTTCGACTGGCGCCTACGCATATAAAGCTGCCGTTTCATTTACTTGGCTGGGGGACCCTTTATTTCCTTTGGTCTGGCACCATGATGGTGTAGCTAGTTTGACAAAAGCTCAGTAAAAAAGACAAATCACATTCTCACAGTTGGACTTTTAACATTGAGACCCAACAGACACACCGTGGAAAGGTTAGGCGTTACCTCCTCCTGACTACGGCTGGATATGAATGTGATCTTCTTCTTGGTGTAGTCGTCTATAGCCTTGGCGATGGCTTCCAGCCACTCGTCTCTTTCTCTGGCCGAGCTGGGGGCACAAAGCACATCGGAGTTCTTTGAAACCAATAGGAGTCGTACCGACCGGTTAAATCCGTCTCATGAGCCGTCACCGACGTGCTGTAGGATTCATAGCACTGCAGACCTGCCCGACAGGATGAAGGAGCGTTCCACACTTTCGATGTTCAACTCGTTCTGATAGGCCTCTTGGCTGGGCTTACTGACCTGTAACACACACACACAACCCAAAGCAACAGCAACCAGAATCAGACTCAGTTTTATTCGGCAGGGACATCGACATACACTATACTAGCAATTTGTTCTGGTAAGGTTTAGTGCGTTTCTCCACAAACAATCGGCATTAGAGAAAAAAAGCTTAACAGTCTGAAAAAAAGGAAAATAATAATAATAATAATGCCATCAGTAATTATTATATTTAATTATAGTTAATAATAATAATATTTTATAATAATAATATATAATAAAATAAAATGTAACTCAATAAAAAGTGAAGTAAAAAATAAATACAAATGGTCAAAAATATAGAAATAGGCAACATAATTAAAAAATATAGAAAGTCATATATAATAAATATACATACAAAATGCATTTTTTCGCACAGGATAATTTTTTGTTATGGGTATTATAAATATGAATTCTTAGTACGTATTTACTAGACTATTACAGTATGCACAGTGTAACCACAGATCAACAGAAATATGTACATTGCTGAGAACAGCGGAGCCACTACGCCACATTGTGATGGTGTCGGGTCCCTTCTCACCTTCATCCCAGCCAGAGACAGCATACTGTTGAGTTTATACTGGCCAGATTGAACGGGGGTGGTGTACATGAGGACATCATTGAACTGGAGAAGCAAAGACCGAGAGAAGATTAACAAAGTAAAAAAAAACAAACAAAAAAAAACAAAAAACCACCACAGAGATCTCGTGAGACCCAGTCGGCCCTGAGTCGAACCACTTACCAGGAAGAACATGCGCGGCTGCATCACTTTCCTGGACAGCTTCATCAGCGTGCCCTCCTTCAGAAACACCTGAACGCAGGGGGACAGAGTCGTCACTGGTGAAGTCACGTGATTTATGCATTTTAATCAACCGGGCTTTAAGACAATGAAAGAAGGGACGGAGCCCCTGTGTGGCGGCGCCGTACCCTGCCTGGCTGGACGATCTCCTGGTGGCCGTTCAGACTGTACTGGATCTGCATCAGCTTCTGGAAGTTGTCCTGAAGAATATGGGATGCGATGACAAACCGTAGGAGAATAAAGGCTGGTGTACATCACCACGGTTAATCGGTAAGGATTACTCACCCCTTGTTTCATGATGTCATTGGCGTGGTTAGCCACTTCCTTCACAATGCCCAGGGCGGCTGTGTGGGTTGTAGAGACGTTTTAATACAATTTAACGACCGTAAAAGTTACAATTTACACACTCTATCCTCACCTTGTGTGTCTTTATAGTCCTCAGAGTCCTCTGGCAGGTTTTTCAGATAATCTAACAAAATGGGAGAAAGGCGGACAGGACAAGTGTTGGTTATGTGGATAGGATAAATCATTGCAACCTGCTGGAGCTTGCTGCTTGGTGCCGCCCCCTGTAGTGGCCTGCGCAAACGCTCCGTGTGATTATGCACATTTTAGTGATTTTTCCCGTTTTAAATTACTATGTGCGTCAAAAACTCATCGGCAGTGATCTCCTACGACCGCGATGCACTCTTGGAAAAAAAAAAAAAAAGAATCCCCAAAAAGAACAACTTTGGGACATTTTATCCCCTGATTCAGAGTGGCCGGTGGAGATTGTAAGTGGCAACACAATCAACAAGGACGGTAACATCAATGCAGTCGAGTCTTGAACACTCCGCTGTGTGCCTGGATCCTGGACTTCCTCACAGTCAAGCCCCAGGTGGTTAGGGTGGGGAAGCACACGTCCAGCACCCTCACTCTGAACACAGGATCCCCCCAGGGCTGCGTCCTCACACACACATGACTGTGTGGCCAGGTCCAGCTCCAACACCATCATCAAGTTTGCCGATGACACCGTCGTGGTGGGCCTGGTCACCGACGACGACGACGAGAAGGCCTACCGCGAGGAGGTTACTCTGGTGCCAAGACAACAGCCTCCTCCTGAACGTCAGCAAACTAAGGAGCTGATTGTGGGCTTTAGGAGAGGATTACAACCCAGGATGCACACCCTGTTGATGATTAATGGTACTTCTGTCGACAGGGTGAGCAGCTTCAAGTATCTGGGAGTCCACATCACAGAGGATTTAACATGGACTTTACAAACAGACACTCTGGTGAGAAAGGCGAGGCAGCGTCTTAACCTCAAGCAGCTGAAGAAATTCTGGGTCTCGTTGAAGATCCTCAAGTCCTTCTACTGTGGAGCAGTGGAGAGCATCCTGACAGGCAACACCACTGCCTGGTTTGGGAACTGTACTGCCCAGGGCAGGTGGGCCCTGCAGGGGGTGGCGCATTCAGCCCAACATACCACTGGAACTACCCTCCCCCCCCGGCAGGACTTATACGCCAGGAGGTGTAGCAGCAGAGCCCGCAGGATCATGAAGGATCCTCATCACCCCAACAATGGACTGTTCCAGCTGCTGCTGTCGGGCAAGCGCCTGACCTCACCAGGGGTCCTCACTGAGTCACACACATAGGCTCCACTACCCTACTGTACCGTATGTAGCATACTGCACTGCATACTGTATCACTGCACTGGGTTACTGCATACTGTGCTGTATTGCTGTTCTGTTCGGTGTTACTGTATTGCTGTGCAAATACTGTTGTATACTGTACATCTCCACACACACTCTTACTTTATTCACATAACAATTTACTGCACATATCTGTATATACCATAATAGTGTATTCCTTTTATCTATATTTTGTATTCCCATTCAGTATATTACCTTTTTTTATTCTATTTACTAACTAAATGACATTTTAGGAATCAGTTAGTTTGTAGTTAGTTGAGTAAGTTAGTTAGTTTAGCTATTGTGTCAGTTAGTATTTATTGTGCATAATCTCTGGGGGCGTTGCAATGACATTTCACTGCATATATGTATGCTCGTATGTATAAGTATGTGATAAATAAACAACTTGAACCTCGAATTTTGGTTTCTGCGCTTGCACTACGATGTCCACTAGGGGGCACTATATCACTAAAACAAAAACTTGGCAAAAGAACAACCACTGAGAGACCACAATTCAGCTGAGCAAGCATTCACACGCTGCCAATAAGAAAAAGTAGCTGATTCCATTGTTGACCCGGATTGAGGGGAGGTTAGTGGGAGAAAGAGCGAGTGAGTGAGTGAGTGGGTGGGTGGGTGGGTGAATGAGTGAGTGAGTGAGTGAGTGAGTGAGTGAGTGAGTGAGTGAGTGAGTGAGTGAGTGAGTGAGTGAGTGAGTGAGTGAGTGAGTGAGTGAGTGAGTGTGTACCTGTGAGTAGCAGCTGGTACTGCGGGATCCTCTGGACTGGTTTCAGCAGGTAATGTTTCAGAGCCAGGCTGGCACATCTTGGACTCATCTGAGACAAAAACAGAAATTTGAAACAAAAAAAAAAAAAAAAAAGCATACGGCTTCATGTTGCAAAACACACACCCACAAACCTAGGTGATCCGAGCAAAATGCATTTCGATTTTTATTGCTACATTTGCTGACGCTGTTTTCCTTGCTGTGCCGCAGTATTTCTACCGTGGAAGGATCCAAAGGGGTAATTGTATGATGTATTTGTTTCCTTCGGTTGTCGCACTGCTCTAAAAGTAAATATGTATATGAACTAATGGCGTAATTAACGTTAATGCTGGATGTCACCATATTCATTATCAAAAATTCTCATTGAGAATAAGTGAATTGTGGGGATTTTTATTTTTGTTCGCACTTTGCAATCACTATATGAAGGGAGTTTTAAACTCTCATTCGTGGAACATGGTGAATGTACAGCTGAGCAAACCATTTGCGGTCGCCGCCCATTTTCCCTGACATATTTTGTGATGCGAAACTCTGTTAAATCTTTTTTTTTTTGTTTGTTTTTTTTTTACCTCAAACTCTCGGACTACCGCAGTAAAAGCGGGGTTCTTTCTGCACTGCTCGTCTAGCAGGGCCACGTTGTTGTCAAACTGCCGGATGTAGGTGGAGTACATCTTCAGGTATGGGCCCTTCTGGACGAAGATGTCCGACAGGCGCTGGTGACTGGCCCTGCAAAGAAACCACAGAGGACAATGGTTAATTTAATACAGGCAACAACCTTTGGAGTATGTGTCCGTGTGTGTGTGTGTGTGTGTGTGTGTGTGTGTGTGTGTGTGTGTACCAGTGGGCCACCCGGTCCTCCAGCTCCCTCAGCAGGTCTTTGTTGAGCTGGTAGAGCTGGGGGAGGTAGTAGAGGATCTGGCTCAGGATTCGCTCCTCCACCACCGGCTTCCCGTTCTGTCGCGTCGCCTTAGCAACCGCGTCCCGGAAGTCCTACAGGGACAAAAAAGGGTTAAACGGTCCGACAAAGGGGGCTATCACACAGGATGGAAGGACTGAAGGAGCGGGGGAGGCTACCCAAAGTCACTGGGCAGAGTGGGGTGATGTACAAAAACCTATTACTACAGCTGGAACACCTGCTTGTCACCTCATAAACATGAGACCCACCTAACCCCCCCACACACACACACACACACACACACACACACACACACACACACACACACACACACACACACACACACACACACACACACACACACACACACACACACAGCTGAGTCAGCACCCTGGCTCTGTCCGACACACGTCCACCTGGAAGGAAGTGGAGGGACGAAGCAGGATGCAAATGTTAACATGCACTCACTCACACCCACACACACCCACTCTATATCTAGTTGAGATACATGGAAACCAGCTTAAGCCAATATGACTCAAAGTTCTGACACACACACACACACACACACACATACACACACACACACACACACACACAAAAGGCCCGAAAATCCCGTCTTCTTCCAGCACATGCCCACCCCCATTCCCCAAAAAGCATTCACGTTGTGGGCACTGACCGCAAAATAGTTCAATCTAATGAACTCCAGAGGGCTGGAAGACAGGGGAACCAAGAAGAAACCATGGATGGCTCACCACCCTTACCGCATGCAATTTTTCCCCCCCAATCACCCATGCAACCACCTGCGTGCGTGCGCGCGCACGCACGCACGCACGCACGCACGCACGCACGCACGCACGCACGCACGCACGCACGCACGCACGCACGCACGCACGCACGCACGCACGCACGCACGCACGCACGCACGCACGCACGCACGCACGCACACACACACACACACACACACACACACACACACACACACACACACACACAGGCTTAGCTCAGGCTCGGCGGCCTGAGGAAGCAGCTGCTGCTTGGACGTGGACGCTGAAGAATGTCATCTGACCTCTTTCTATGAATGAGTCCCCGCCGCCAGGGAGTTGGGACAACGCTGGGAGCTAATCCCGCGATGGCTTCACTGAAAAGCCTCGTCTGAGGTGGCCAGACAGCTGGGTGCTCGACCCTCGGCGCGGGTTGCCTGAACTCTCGCACCTGAGCCCAACGACGCAAGAAGCTCCCCTCTACAAAGCAATGGGCTTTCGGTTCAGGTTTAACACCAGATAAAACACCAACGCTCGCTTGAACCAATAACAATTTGCAGAACTGGAGATACTAGTGTGCCCTGGTTCAAGAGCTCCCGCAAAGAAAAACACTGGCTAAACACTGCATGGAACAAGGAGCGCCATGAACGGACAGCAGTCATTATTCGGAAATAACCGCTGCCGTTGACCAATCAGAGTCTAGTATTCCACAGTGCCGCGTAATAATCACATTTATACTTGACACGGAGATGTCAATTTTAGTGTTGATCTTACACAAACTCTCAGATCTAGGTACTCTATTAATCCGAAGGGGGAGAATTAAGTTGAAAGCAAAGCAATTCAAAGCAAGCCACTTTCTGAACACATACTAGGATTGCACGTGCAAAGTAAGTGTGCAGACTTAAGAAGAACCCATGCATCTCTTCACACAGAAGAGATGGACAGAGGTGGAACACATGTGTAAGGTATGGAAGTTACACATCCATACAGTAACCAACGTTTAGAAGTGCAGTTCACCTCCTCGGAACAAAGACGACCGCTCACTGGTGACACATGAGCTGGGAGGGTTCAAGCAGCAGGCTAATGTCAATATCCTCCCTTTTGTTCACACACACACACACACACACACACACACACACACACACACACACACACACACACACACACACACACACACACACACACACACACACACACACACACACACACACACACACACACACACACACACCAGATCAAAGGCCCCTAAAAGCAACGTCTGTGGAGAAAACTCTCTGGGCTAGAGGTCTTCACAGGCACCAAAATTCGGAGCCGAACACGATGGGACCATTTGGAGGTTTTACAGAACCGACCCGAGGCATAATGCCAAGCCTAATTAAGATTGCTCCTATAAAAAATGCTGTTCTCCTACAGTGTCAATGCCCCGATTGGTGTTTGTGTCAGGGTGGCCGCACTTCATTCAACACACACGCACGCACACCTGCTCACAACCTGACATCCCCATTATCATCAAAGAAGCAGAATATTTTTTATCAAGTGTTTCCGCAACCCTTTTTACAACGAAATCATCCCACGGCACACGACTACCCCGTTAACGCGGCGTTAACGTCACAGACACCTATAACTTGACCGCGTCCTGATGAAGACGGAGCTGCTATTCCGGCGGGCACCGATCCACCCAGTTTTGACCTTGCAACACAAGCACGAATTTCCATTCTTTATCTATTTTTTATTTTTTCCACAGCGCACCTGGCGAGCTCTCGAGGCACACAGTGGTTGAAAAAAAAACAAAAAAAACAGTGATTTAGGAGACACTTACTATGTGAAGAAGCTTCAAAACATCCACAAACCTGTCGAGGAAGAGGACAATAACAACAGTAAGACGAGGAAGGGGGAAGGGGGTTGGCGGTCGGGGTGTTAGTCTTGCATTGTTCGTCTTCAATCCAATCCACTCACACTTTCTCGGAGCTCATGATTTCCTGGGCGATGTGCACCACCTTCTTCCGCTTCATCTCGTCGTCCTGCTGAGTGGAACGCAGAGAGGGGGAGAGAGAGAGAGAGAGAGAGATATTTTAGGGCGCAGCTCGCACCGACGTGAGCAAAGCGACGCGTGGATCCACTCACGCAGTCCGTGCAAAGCACCATGATGAAGCCCCTCCACCCTCAGAGCATGCAAAACTGGGAAACAACGGGGAGGAGCGCGACCGTCGCGGAAAGTAGAGCAGCAGCTTTGCACATAGTGTGTGTTTTGTGTGTGTGTGTGTGTGTGTGTGTGCGTTGTGGAATGGTAATGGGGCGGGCTCTGGCCGTCTTAATTTGGATGGCGACATTGGCCCTGCTTGACTGAAAGGACCTCCTGCTCCCGGCAGAGCCTGCGATCCCCTCGCACGTTTGAGAGGGAACACCGGTGGTCGTGTCATGAGAGGAGGGGGTCGGACGTGACAAAGGCTGCGGACATTTGAAGAGCTATTCTTGACCCTGACGGCCACACTAAACTGTGTTTGCATCCCCCCCTTCCCCCCCCAGACAGGCATCCGGGAGGTTCCGGACAGTGATTCACACGCGCATAAACTTTAAAAACATACACGCACCAAAACTCGAGCAGCAGAGTGACCGATGTTTCCCCCTCTACTGTGCTGTGACAGTCAGGTTTTCTTCCACCAGATACTTGTCAATCTGCGACCGAATGGGATATTTACTAGGGCTGTAAACACCCTTGAGATTTCTTTTGCTGATCTTTCGAATTTTAGTTGATTGTTCCTCAACCCCGGCGGACGGAAACGCAGCCCATTCCCATCCCCTCCGCGGCGACATTTCCGACACTGCTTCAAAGACTCACCTGTCTGTCGGCCGCATCTGGCTGCTCCTTGCTGGAGGTGGAGCTGTTGTCCTCGTCGTCGGAGCTGTGCACCTCCTCTTCCTCGGAATGGACCCGGTCTTGCATTAGCCAGCCACTAAGCGGAGAGAGCACAGATAAAGACCACGAGAAGGAGATGAGTCGCCTTTTTGTGGGAAGTGTGGAAAAAGGGAAGGCTGGCAAGGGTTGGAAAGATTAGTCCGGACAGACACGGAGGGAGAAGTTTGTCACAGACGCATTTTCCATTTTCCGCATTTTAATACATTCGTAGAATATGTGGCATGGCAGCCCACTGATAGTGCTCCAAACAAGGAAGGGATAACGTGCAGCCAGCCAGTAATTATTTCAAAATAACTCCCCGGAGGGTGATCGGGGTCTAGAGTCACACTGAAGGGTTGGATCATAGATAGATTATCACGAATTGATTTTCATAAACGGTGTGCCTACTTTTAGAGCTTCCACTAAGGAAAATAGTCCACAACAACACAGCTGGCACTGCGTTAAACGAGGGAGGGGTCTTGGAGCAGAGAAGTGGTTGCCTGTGGCAACGGCTAATTATTCAGAAATAACTGACCGCCTATTGCCGCTATTGACCAATCGGAATCGAGTACTTCAGAGAGACGTGTTATAATGGAAGTAAATCAAGGCAAAGAACTGTATCTGTCTTTCTCGTCAAGCGCCCCTGGGTGCTCATACAGACCAGCCAAGTAGCAAGGTGCGTTTGTGCGGTGCTAATGTTTGGATGTAGTGCCTCCTAGGCTTTTAGCTTGAATGCAACTAGATGCAAATGATTCGGGATTTGGGAGTGGATGGGGCATCGTTGAAAAGAAAATGGAAACAATTGTTGTTACCAGTGCCTTGACTTTTGCATTCGTTACAAAACAATACTTTTTCCAAAATTAAATGTCATGTTCTGACACTAAGTATAGGGACTTAGACGTATGTAGCACGCCGCTTTTCAAATGAAAACATAAAACAAAACAAACAAAAAAAAAATCCCTTTTACTCAACAAACTTTTTAGTTGTATTTCTGTCTCAGTGATAAAGACTAAAGACATGAACTACTTTGGCATTGAATGACACCAAATCTTTCAACCTTAAATAGTATCGATGAAATTGGCTCAATGGCATAAAACCATTGAATTTCGATGTCGAGCACTCAATTTCGGTGTCTTGATGTTTGAGGTTGCTCCGAGTCCTGCGAAACTGTGCTGGGTCAGAATCCAAAACCTAGTACGTGCACTAATTAAGGTGGCAAAGCCATAAAAGAGCCAGTTTCCCCTCTTGTCAGCCCTTCTTACAATTCTCTGCCGACTTCGTTTTCCCGGCATGCCCCTGTGGATAGTTTATCCTTTACCTAAAAACTGAATGACACACACACACACACACACACACACACACACACACACACACACACACACACACACACACACACACACACACACACACACACACACACACACACACACACACACACACACACACACACACCACTTTATCCATCCATCCTAGTTCTCACTATTCCTTTCTCTTCAGACGAGCATTCCAACACACTGGGTCAGACACAGAGCGCCACTTGTTTACTGCCTGAGGCTGGTTACATAAACTTAACAGGCTCAGATGCCTGGGAAACACTACAAATTCACTCACATTTAATATTGGTCACACACACACACACACACACACACACACACACACACACACACACACACACACACACACACACACACACACACACACACACACACACACACACACACACACACACACACACACACACACACACACCTAGAGCCACCCAAGAAACCTACTTTGCATAACAGGAGGAATTTAAGACGTGAGAAGACCTTGTGCATTGGTTCGCTTGCCGTCACATCGGGCTTACCTAGAGACGACCTAACTTGGCCTTGGCCTCGTTGCTTTCGGGGCCCGACTGGTTGGATAAAAATAGGAACCGTGCAAACCATTATGGCCACCGCCTCTGGGCAGGACAAGCGATAGCCTGCTTCTGGTATCACAAAGGAAGGGCAATGACCAAAAAAAAGACCCGCGTGACGACGGGGGAGCCAGGCTGAGTGCGGTGAGCTGCGCATTCCGACGGACCGACGCGCCGCTTTTCACCGTCCGTTCTTTTGAAGAGATTGTTCCCCAATTTCCCCACAGAGTCACAAACGAAATACAGCGACACGGTCAGAACGAGGCTGGACGCTATGCGAGGGCGGGAGCGAGGAGGAGCGGAGCCCAGTGGTTGCCGGAGGTTTATTTTCCCTGTTCCAGAATGCTGTGTGGCGTTTCTGCGATTCTAAGACATTTCCTGCCCCGGCCACTGAAAATAACCCACAGGAAAACAGTCCAACCTGCCGCACATCAATGCTCTATTCACATTCTATTCCGCGAGCTCAGAGGCGGATTTTTACACTCAGGTTAAGACATTAAGCCAATGCTAATGGAACTCTCGGTAGTGCGTTACTTGCACACAATGGTTCCCACACTGTGGTTACGGGATACCTTAAATTACAGGGAAATAAGATTGCTTTAGATTGAGTAACAAGGCCAGGCCTTGGCCGACGTCTCCCTGGTTTTCTTCTTCTACCACACTGTCTCGCTTACAAACGCCACGCCGTGACATTGACATTGTTCTACACAATGAAATCTCGGTTTTTCCATGGACCAGTAAATCTTCTTCTCAAGGATCGT
This sequence comes from Zeus faber, assembly GCF_960531495.2. Lineage (NCBI taxonomy): Eukaryota > Metazoa > Chordata > Actinopteri > Zeiformes > Zeidae > Zeus > Zeus faber. Next base: position 18,617,397 of record NC_137208.1, on the reverse strand, counting down.
CACAAGGCAGATGTGGTTTTGCGTCTTCTCGGGATATGCTAATTGGATCTTTTGGATTATCCATCATAACAGCCCTAGATGGGTCATTATAGCCACACAAACAAAACTATCCAAGCCCAAAGGGAAAAGTGTACTTACAGTGTTACAGACTCCAAAGGGAAAGAAAGTTACAAACACCAACCACTGATCATTGTCAACAGCACGCCCTACCTCTCATATTCGCTGTCCTGGCATTGTTGATAGGGATCCTGCACCTCGTAGATGTCCGAGTCCGAGTGCAGGTCACCGTCATGTGACCAGCCCAGGCGTGCGCTGTGGAACGGCAGGTTCATGTACTCCGGTATCTCTTCATACAGCGGAACGTTCTCATACTCCACCGACCCATCGCCGCTGCTGTCTGCCTCCGTTGCACTGCTGCTCAGCTGCCCGGGGGTTTTGTCACCCCCGTTAGACTCCGCCGTGCCGGTGCAGTCCAGCGACTGCCCTCCCTTGGCCAAGATCTTTGGCAGCATCTTGACGGAGAGCCTTAGTTCCAGCAGCTTCCGGAAAGAGAGGCTCCTCTTCTGGGTTTCTGCACGGATCGCCAGGTCGGCTGCTGAGAAGGACTGCGCCCTCTGCTTGCCCCCGAGCGGCGGCGGGGCTCTGCCCTGCGGGGGCACGCTGCTCCGGGTGGGTATTTGCCGGCTGAAGAAGGTGACGCAGGGCCTGGGGAAGCGCCAGGCCATCTTCTCCTGGGGCGGCGCCGGGAGCTCCCTCATAGGGGTGCTGGCGTGCGGAGGCGCAGGCGGGGTGAGAGAAGGTGGCGGAAGTGCCGGCAGACTGTATCTCTGGGGCTTCCTGGGTGGCGCCCGCGGAGACCCACGGCCCTCCGCGGAAAGGGCTTTCCTCCCACCGCCTAGGTGCGGGTGGCAGCCCAGCTTGATCTGCTTGGGGAGGCTGTGCGTGATCGGGTAGCGCTCAAAGTCTCCGTAGCCGTCCTCCTCGTCATCGCCGTCCTCCGCCCCGCCGTCCTCGCTCTTGCCGCCGTGGCTCATTGCGTCTTGCCCCGGGTGGGCGAGCAGGTCTAGGGAGTGGGGGATGCTTCTGTTGAGGGAGGGGGGGGCGTGGGGTGCGTGGAGCGTTCTGTGGAGTCGCAGGGAGAGGGAGGTTTGCCGTGGCGGGGGTACAGGGGCGTCCGGATCGACATCTTCCACACTTAGTCCTTGTTGGGGAAGAGGCTTTTCACTAGCAGCGGGTTTCAGCTCGTCTCCTCCCAATCTGAGAGACAGACCGGCTAGACTCGGCGTCCCCTGGACGTCTCCCACGTCTGGCCCCGGCGTTTGCTCCTCCTTCACCCACTCCTGGGCGCTTCCCTCCAAGCCATCCTGCCTAACCAGGGCCGGCTTCTTGGCTTTACGCGGGTGGGGGATCGGCAGGGGCTTACTGGGGGGGGCCGGGACCTGTAGACACGGTAAGTCCCGAATAGAAGGCACTTTGCTGATAACGAGCGAGAGAGAGTCGTCGAGCTCGTCGCTCTCTATCGGAGAGGAATCCGTCTGACCAGGACACGTTTGGGAATGTGGCCGGCGGCTAGCGAGAGAGGCAGTGGGGGAAGGAGGAGGAGTGACGCTGGACGTTTTAGAGACCTCCTGGCCCGTGTCCGTGTCTGGAACCTCCGTATGTAAATCCGCTTTAGCGACCTCTACGGACGGTCCCAAAGCA